>NC_142202.1:113485589-113830498 GCF_049639895.1 Pseudopodoces humilis
GCTGATCTGGCTCCATCACTTCGGCCTGTGACAGGAGCAGGTCACACCCCAGGAGCAGGATGACCCCAGGTGTGACTAGAGCACTTGCTCTACGGCTTTTTGGCTGTCAGTCTGCACTCTGAGGAGACAAGGACGAGAGGGAGGTCTTTTGCATGGGATAACAGAGGATTTATTGCTCTGGGGAACCTTGGCAGCAAAAGACAGAAAATGCGAGCGTGCAACAGCTGAAATAGGGAGGTGGTTCAAAGGGAGGGTACAAAGCATCAGCTAATCAGAGATATCCTGGGGAGGGTCAAAGGCAGGGTTCACAAAATCATTATCCAATGAGAGATGTAGGGGGGGAAGTTGGGTCACATGGACTAATCAAGAGTCGAAGTTCAGGGGATTTCCGAAGTGGAATTCCAAGGATGCAGTGGACCTAAGACAGATTGACAGGAGACTCAGCGTAAATTGACAACGTGGAGTGGGAGGGTCTCATTTGGACCAAACCATCAACTTAGATAATAACAGACCACGCCATTAACAAGAAACACACTGCAACAGCCTGGCCCAGCCTGGGACCAGGGCTCACAGCCTCCATCCCTGCCCGGGAGCCACTGGGGTCTGGCCTGGCCTCCTCCAGGCCGCACAGGCCACGGGGGAGCTGGGCCGGCCTCACCAGAGCTCTGCTGCCTTTCGAGGCCAGAAGCAAAAAGAGAGAGTTCCTGGGTTTGTGGTTTTTAAAATAGAATTCACAGAGGTGGATCTAATTTCTAAATGGTGCAAAATGTTGTCAGTTCTCAGAAATAGCCAGCTATAGGCCAATAGCCTAGGACAGAGAACAGAGGAAGTTCTCAGTAGCTTCTCTTAAAGAAATCACTTCTGTGGGTGGTTTCTTGCTCCATTCCCCAAATGTCAATCAATGTGAAACCACCACACCAGTTGATTCCCAAAAACTGTGGGGCTATTTTTTAAATCCTTGTGGCAGTGCAGTCCTGTCTGTGGATTTTCCCACTCTAATGTGAATAGTTCCTGTCTGTGATGGCTTAGAGGTATGCAGAGAGAAGTGTCTTTTGAATCTATTACAGGGAAATAGTCATAATTTTCTTTTAGCATGGTTAAGAGTGTGTAGGGGTATACTACCATGCTATTTTATCGATTGCCCTTAAGTCTTTTAATTTGAATGTCCCCTTCCTGAAACTTGATCTCTGCACCCAATTTTTCCAGTGAGTTTCCACCTAATAATGGTTTTGGAGAGTTAGGCAGGTACAAAAATTGATGGGCTATCGATAATTTTCCCAGTTTGAATGTAATTGGCTTGAAAAGGGGGAGTATTTCACGAGTCCCAGTGACACCACTGGCACTGACAAAAATGGATGGAATCATCACTTCTTCCCTTGCAGGGTATTTAAGACTGAGTAACAGCTCCTGTGTCTACCAAAAATTCTAGTTTCCCAGCGTGGCTGTTACCAGAGGCTCTTCTGAGGAGGAAGCCTCTGGTCCCCTTCATATTTCCTCTGCTATTGCCAGGAGAGGGATCAGAGAACTCCTGAGTTCTAGCTGAGGACACTCCTGCTTTTAATGTCCACCCTTTTTGCAATATGCAGCTTTTACCTACCTCCTGAACTTTCTCTTACGTTTTTTGCTTCCTTATCTGTGGCTGCAGCTGCCCTTTTAGTTTTCTACGCACTGGTCTTGCAGCTAAATTTAAACCTTCTTTCTCTTGACAATCTAAATGTTTAGAGCAGACATATCCTATGCTACGCATTGAGCAACCATGTTTAATCCTTTTCTTCTTATTTTCCTTCTCTAAAACCAAAACCAAGGGTCCAAAGGTGCAGAATTAACTCTACAATCCTTTGGCTATTCAGGGTGATTTCTCAAAGAGAAAAAAATTTCAGCAAACATCACTTCATCCCATTTTTCCTCTCAGTGCAAGAACAACATCAGTTTTAACAGAGTGTTACAGTCTAAGGTACTATTTTGTGGGCACTTTTCTCACTGAAGAACTGAAGTTTCTTTTCAAAGGACTGTTTCACCACTCAAGGCCTGAGGAGCTGAACATCTCAACCAACTGTGAGTAGCAGAGAAGATACACAAAAGTTAAGGACCAGCAACAAACATCAACTCCACACATCGCCCCTGGCATGATCAGAGACTCCTGGTCTGGGAAAAGAGAGATAAAAGAAGGAAGAATGAGAACCTAATTAACATGGAAGGCAAAGGGATCAATAACTGATAGGAAACCAAATACTAAAAACTCTGTAACTTGGGACCAATGAACATGGAACCAATGAATTTCTCTGAGGTTTGACTGTATAAATATGGGAAAAACCCAGTAAAGATCATGTGTCATGGAATGATTTTCTCTACATAGCTAAGCAAAGTATGGCTGACAAGATTTCTGTTGCACATCCTGGCCAGAACAGCATCCTGGCCACAATGAAGTCATGCCTTCATTCTCTAACGCTAACAAGATGTTGGAGAGTTTTTGTTTTACCTGCAGTTTTAGTGAAAGGAAAAGAGCCTTTCCTGTTTTTGTGCACAAGTGTGTGAGCACGTGGTGTGCACCTCTGTGTCTGTGTGCGCTTCCACAAGTGCGTGTGTGTGTGTGTGTGTGTGTGTGTGTGTGCAAGGGGCAGGGCATGCCCCACTGCTGGCTCTGTGCTGGGTCCTCAGGCTGCTGCAACACCTGGGAACGTCACCAAAACTGCAGAAAGAACAAAAGCTCTCCAGTAACATTCTTAGTTTTAGAGAATCAAGGCATTACTTTATTATGGCTAGGATGCTGTCCTGGCCAGGATTTGCAACAGAATTTTTTTCATCCACACATAGCCTGGCTTGTGCATAAAAAATCATTCCATCACATGATCTTTAGTAGTTTTTCCCCCAAAACTTTATACAGTCAAAACTCATAGAAATTCTTCAGTTCAATGTTCATTGCTCCCAAGTTATGCTGTTGCTAGTACATGGTTTCCTATTGCTCACAGATTTCTTTGCCTCTGATGCTAATTTTGTCCTCAGTCCTTGGTTCTCTCATCAGACTTTTCTGGACCAGGTGTATCTGACCATGCCAGGGGTGATGTGTGGAGTTGATGTTCCTTGCTGCTTGTTATCTTTTGTGTATGTTCTGTGCTACTCCCAGTTTGCTGAGAGGTTCAGCTCATCAGGCCTCCAGTGCTAAAACAATCCTTTGAAAAGAACCTTCAGTTATTTTTCCTGCTGGGTGAAGGCGAACAAAACTCCTGACTAAAGTTACATAAAATTTTGTATTGTTTCCAAGAGGAACACCCCATTCATGGTGTTTCTTTCATCCACCCCCCACCCCAAGCCCAGGGCATTTTGCTCCTGCCTTGTGGCTTCCTGCTCCAGTGGGTCCCACAGCCTTATGCCAGTGGTGAAGGAGAAAACCCCCCCAGAGCACTCGCGCTTCTTCTGTGGAGGCCCAAAGGCCTCTGACTATGGAGGCCTATGGGCCTATGATGAAAATCTCCATACCCCAGTCTTGGAAAGGAGGCAACAAGTAATGTCTCCTGAGTTTGGGGTGAGAGAAGTCCTCTTCCACACAGACCTTTGCAGACTTATGTTAATGTCTTGTTAAGTTTGTCCCCGTGTTGGTTTACCAAGTTAATGTCACCCTGCTCAGCCCCTGTTCACATTTGTACATCCCCTAGAATGTTCTTCCTTCCTGTTTCCCCATTGGCCCCAGTTCAGTGCAATGGTGCACCCCTGTTTTCCTATTGGAAAATTTCCCTTGTTCTATTACCCCAACCCTGCACCACTTTTCCATTTTCCCATTGGCCCTTGACCCTTTGATCCGCTCCCCTCTTTCCCATATATAATCCTGGACCCTTGCTTGTTATTTGTCTTTTGTCCTTGGACCCCTTTGGCATGGGAATGAAGCAAACCCCGTTGGAACTCTATACAAAAAACCCTTCCCATCTCTATTTGTCGAGAGTCATCTGTGGTTTGTGAGAGGACTGTGTGTGTGTAGTGTGCCTGCCCAAATGCCTTCGTGTGGAGATGCTTTCAGAAGGTAGCAGCAATTTACCACCACCCATGGTGCTACATCTATGCCAAAAGCTGAGGGAGATTCTGGGAGAAGCCTGGCCCCATGGCCTGGGGATACTGACACCATCAGTGCCCTCTTCCTGTGCTGGAAAACATGATGGGAGGTGCTGGTGGCAACCCCTGAGCCCAAGGACTTGACCTTCTTGTCCCCTGGGTATTATTAATGAACCCTCTGTGGGTTTGCCAGGATGGCTCTGGCTGCAGGAGCTGTGCTGAGGGTCCCTGTTTCCCATCTTCCTTCTTCTGGCCTTGCTCCAGCCCAGGGAATCTCCCCAGCCTGCACAAGCTGAGGGGCTGAGGGCTCTGGAGGTTGTCTCTGCGGTCCCTGGGTTGTTCAGAGCACAGAGCTGATGTGATGGCACCAACAGGCATCTCCTCCCATCCCTCCTCTCCTCAGAGCTGGGGGTGTTCACCTGGAGAAGGACCCAGGGAAACCTGGGAGCCCCTTCCAGGGCCTGAAGGGGTTCCAGGAGAGCTGGAGAGGGACTGGGAACAAGGGCTGCAGGGACAGGACACAGGGAAAGGCTTCCCACAGCCTGAGGGCAGGGCTGGATGGGATATTGGGAAGGAATTGTTCCCTAGGAGGGTGGGCAGGCCTTGGCACAGGATGTCCATTTCTAGGATTCCATGATCCAGGCTAAGGGGAGCAGGGCTGGTGTTTCCAGGCAGGAGCCCCAGGCTCTGCCCAGCTCCTGCTGCCTTTCATACAAGCATAGAATTGTTATAAATGCAAAGGCAGATTTGGGTTAAATAAAAACAATTTATTATAAAACAATTTTTATAAAAAAATAAACAATGAGGGAAAACCACAATAAAATAAACAGCGCAGCGCTGGGTGGACAGGGGTCTATACCCAAAGGTATAGGTGTTCCCAAATCCACGCAGGAGGGTAGACTGTCCGGGGTTTTTATAGGGATTTTTAGCCTTGAGGCCAAATTCCAGGCAGGCACCATTCATCAACAGTCCTTGATTGTCGTATGAATTGATTTCCTGGCATTGGAGAATAGAGTCGAATGGACGTCCGGACCGAGTCTCCTCATATGTAAAGAAATTCTGAGTGGCTCTTGTGGTTCAGGCCATCCGGATGGGATGGCTGGATCCGGGTTGGAGCCGATGGATATTTCGGCTGGATTTTTCCTTTTGTTTACTTGATGGCTTCCCCCAACGGTAGCCCGCAAGGCGAGGTGTTCGGGTCCGGTGATGAATATCTCGTCGGTGCCTCTCCGTTTTGGCTTGATGTTTCGTGTCCTGCCTATTCTTCCCCGTTGATGGTCACCGAGCCTGTCCTTGTCAGTTTGAGGAGTTTTTTTTTTTTTTTCCTGTCAGCTTGATGGGCCGCGTCCTGTCTATTCTTTTGTTGATGGGCGCCGGCTAGGATCGTTATCCTTTGAGTGGGAATTCGTGGCTAGATCTGGGAAGGGCTTGTGTGTCATACTGTACTTTATATTTTATTTCGTTATTGTTATATACATTTATTTAGATTTTTACGAATTTTTACAAGTTCATTTCTCACAGTCCCCCGCCTAATAATTCATTACATTAAAAATTCGTGTTATTTCATCCAATTCTGCAGGGGAGGACTATAATTTTTTTACTCACATTCATCTTTTTCTCAGTCTGTTAACGAATTCTCACTATATGCTTGTGCCAGGTTATATTTATTTTCAAACTTCTTTAAGGCTTTAATCACATTTTCGTTTTCTTTTTCCTCCTCTAATTTCATTAGTTTAGAGAGAGGAGTAGGTCTCCCTTGCGCTTTCTCAGGATCAATTGGAAGTGTGGCAATCTGCATTCCTTGCACAACAGAGTGAATTAGTCTGATGAAGCAAGGAATTAAGCAGGGAAGGAAAATGATTCTGGCAACTGAACAAGTGATGAAAAATACTAGCTTCTTCCACCAAGCCCCTTGCCCGAATATCTGGTCCCACCAGGAGGCTTGTAGGATTGAATTCCATTTTTGGACTGGCACATGAGCTACCTTTTTAATTTCAGCAGCCAATCCTTTTATTGTTTCTCCGTAATCGTCTATTTCTATACAACACTCGGATTCGTTGTATCTGCCACACACTCCTCCCTCCTCGGTTAGCAAATAATCGAGAGCTAGTCTGTTTTGGTACACAAAAGCTCTCATTTGTGAATGTTGTTTGGCTAGGAGTTCTAGGGCTTCTGAAGTGTGGTTGGAAACTATCTTTACCACCGCTTGCAACTTGATAAGTCTGTTGAGGAGATAAATGGGGGTTCTGTAACCCCAGCTGCCATCATTTGCCTAAGTAGCGGCCCGTAATATTGAATGATCCTTTTGGCAGGTCATTCTTCCTCGTTCTACTTCTGGTTGCCTCCCGCTATTGGTAGTTTCCGTTTTAATTCCTTCCTTTGTCTGTTTAATGTCTCAAAGAGAGGGGCTCAATGATTTACTCTCTGTTTTAGGTAGAGTAAAGAAAAAGGACCGAATTATTCCAAGTGTGCAGGATCCTTTCTATTTTCTGGGTAGCTCGCTGTATGCCTTTTCCACATATCTAATATATACTATTAGGAGCTTTTTAACTCTTGTTCAACTTTGCCGGATCATCTCAATATTCCTTCAATCCTATTAGCTCATGGAAGGGATTGGCCCCAGAGTTTTTGTACCAGTAAAGTTCAATTATTTCCATCTATTCACAGTTATTCCCCCGGGAGCGACTCCAATAGCCCGCGGGTGGTTCAGGTTGCCAGGTTTTTGTTTTGCTTTCTGAATTCACCGTGAGTGTGCTTACACACGGGGTATAGCCTACTAAATCAGTGAATTCTTTTCCTTCTGGTCTTTGTTTTGTTTTTGATATTTTAGAGCTTTCTCATTTTTAGAAGTTACTCTGGGGTTAGTCCCTCTCCCTTCCAAGGCTATCTTTCAGCTGATTTTAAACCGCCACAGATCTAACAGTTAGATAGACCTAATTCTGTGGCTATTTCTTGCATTAGATCTATGAAAAGATTCTGGTTGGGGTTTGGCAACCCCCAATTGCTGTATTGTTTCTCTAATTGCTCATAATGTTCACTAAGAGAGTTAAGCCTCTCCTGTTCTAGTTTCTTTTTCTGAGCTTCTGCTTTTTGCCTCTTTAACTCTAGGGTTAATTGTTTTATTTTGTTTTCAGGGTCTACCCCTTCCTCATCCCTGGAGAAGCAGAATACTTGGTTGAATTGCAAACATACCCGGTCATCACTACTTTTTAACAAATCAAGGATTATCGGTTCATTATTAAAAAAAACCTTTTTTTCATGTTTTAAATTTTTACTTTCTCAATATACTTTCCCTCCCATGGTACACATTTTTAAATTCGCTTTATTGTAACATAAAGGGTTAACCGCATAATATGCCAAAAAGGTGGATTGTCTTTTCCCCCCCTATCTAGACCGTTTTGTTACATTGACTGCAGATTGGAATTGGGGGAATCATTTCCACTTCTCTCTTATACCTGAAATGGGAATTTTCAGTCTTTCTTTTCATAGGAGTTTTAGACTGCCCGTTCTTAAGCCTTGCCCCTGAGTGGTAACACTGGACCTTCCCCTTTAATTCACAAAGATTATACTGAGTGCTGTTAGACAAACAACGTTCCGGAGGACAGTAGTTAACTATTCGTCTGGTATCTGTGGCAGTCTGACACTGCTCACACTTCCCCAGGAGACGCTCCCCCGGAGGTACCTCGGGAATCATTCTCTCGGCTAAGCACACGGCTAGACTCAGGAACATCAGGATTCCCCACCGGTGTATCCCTCTGCCTTGCCCTTCGCCCGTATAAAAATATACGGCGGGGATTACCATCTTCCCGGCAGCAGGGATATTCTTCAGGGGCCCTTGTAGTTCTTATGGCGTATCTCCTTTTAAAGGTAGCCCACCGAGACGACTTAATCGTGTCTGTCCTGCACGGTACTTTTACTGTCTTTCGGCACTCAATTTCCAAAGCCTCTGCCTTGGAGTCTAGTTTCCCTCTTATCCCCTTTTGAAAAAGTAGGAACCACTCAGGAGAGTCGAGTTCCAACAATCTCGCCCTGGTGGCAAGTATTAAGAAACGGCTAGTCAGCTCCTGTTCTTTAGTCAGACAATTGGTACACAGTCTCTTAGGTTTGTACTCTCCCCAACAGTGGGTTACTCAAATTTGTTTACAACAAGCACATTTAAAATGTATAAATGGAAAACAATCACAGTTTGCGTTGATGTAACTTATCTGGTCTGCAGCTCTACGATTTTAGAACAATCATGTACTAATTTTTCTGAATAGAAACTGAGCAGGATTTTTTGTGCAGTGGTTTTCAATTCTAAACCGGGTGAGCTGATTAAGATGGCTTCATATTTTAGAAGCCTGGAATCAGTCAGCCACTTCTCTGCTTTTTGCTGCAATATGTTTTTCACATCGTGGGGAGTGTAAACTACCAGGGGAGGAAAAGTTATTTTCCTTGCTTCTCTTATTAACAGAGCCACTGTTACAATTGCTTGTAAACACGTAGGCTAACCCCGACTGATTGGATCTAAGATCTTTGAAGCCTATAGGCTTTCTTTTGTCTGCCCATTCCTGAGTCAGGATTCCCTGTGTTGTTTGTTTACTCACATTCACAAACAACTGGAATTCTTTATTCGTATCTGGTAGAGTTAGTACCGGGGCAGTCATAAGAACAGTTTTTAATTTCTGGAAATTAGACTCATCCTGTTCAGTTCACTTCAGCCTGTCAGTGTTTAATCTTTCATACAAAAACTTCACTTTTTCACTGAAACCCTCAATCCACTGCCTGCAATATCCCAAGAGCCTTAGAATTTGTCTAATTTGCCTTTTTGTTTTTGGTGCAGGCAATGCAAGGATGTCTGCTACTCTCTCCGGGTCTAATTTTTCCTTGAGATATCCAATGTCTGAGGTATTTTATTTTTTATTTCAGGCTCTGTGAATTGCAGCTTGGATTTTGATACTTTCAAACTTTTCTTTCTTAGAAAGTTTAACAAGGCAATCGTGCTTTTCTTCACACTCTCTTCAGTCGGTCCAGCTATTAGCAAGTCATCTACATACTGTGAAAGCTTTGTCCTGTCTTCAAGAGCAAATTGGGTTAACATTTGTTCTAAAGCTTGTCCGAAAAGGTTCGGAGACTCCACAAACCCCTGGGGGAGGACCGTCCACTTTAGCTGTTGCTTACGGTTTGTATCTGTGTCCTCCCACTGAAATGCAAAATAATCTCTACTCCTTTCATCCAGAGGGCAAGTCTAAAAAGCATCTTTCAAATTAATCACACTATACCACATATCTTCTGGTGTGAGTCTATTTAGTAAAGTATAGGGGTTGGCCACCACCGGGAATTTAGTCCGGGTCTTAGCGTTTACCGCTCGTAGGTCCTGGATTAATCGGACGCTACTATCCGTCTTTTTACAGCTAGGATGGGGGTGTTGTGTTGAGACATGCAAGGCTCTAAAGTACCCTCGTTTAGGAGGTCATCAATTATTTGTTTCAACTCCCTTCTCTCTTTGAATGCTATACTTCAGGGTTTATTTTCTTTTCATTTTTAGGAGTCAACTTAAATATTTTCACCACTAATTCAGAATTTTTAATCAAGATATTAATTCTTAAAGCAACAATCATGTCCCTTCTCAGTAAATTGTAATCTGCTTCTTCTACTAATAGCAAATTCCTTAAGCAAATTTTATTTTCAGATTCTATTTCCACATCTTTTATTACAGGCACTTCAAAGGGGTCTCCCTTTGCACTGATTACAAAAACTTTTTCTCTGCTAGCCACACATCCGTATGGCAATTTCTGCAGGGTACTTTTCTCTGCCCCAGTATCTACAAGAAAACTTACTTCTTGTCGTTAGGGGCCCACTTTTAATTTTATCAAGGGCTTCTTGGATGTTCTGGTCTCTAAATTAAAGAGCCCCTGACACTCTTAATCTTCTTGAAAAATTTTCTCATCTTTTATTCTTTGTTTACAATTCCGCTGAACGTGTCTTACCTTTTTACAGTAGTAGCATTCCGGGCTCTCTCTCCGTGGGGCCGGGGCTGCCCAGTGAGAACCTCGACTTTTTCCGGGTAGTGTTTTAAACTTACCCTGCATCTGTTCTTGTTTCTGGACTTCTTTTACCGCTGTTACTAAAATTCTAGCTTGCGATTTCTGCTTCTCATCTTCTCTTCTCATGTACACTTTTTGAGCTTCCCTTAGGAGCTCTTGAAGACTTTTATCTTGCCACCCCTCAATCTTTTCTAATTTCCTCCTAATATCTTCCCAAGATTTAGCAACAAATTGTGTTTTTAACAGAACCTCCCCCACAGGAGAGTTCGGGTCAGTCTCAGAGTAAATCTGTAAACTTCGCCGTAATCTCTCGATCTATTCAGTGGGTGGTTCCTTTTTTCCTTGACACTCTTTGAAAACTTTGCTAATGTTCTGGCCCCTAGGGACCGCTTCTCTTATACCTTGTACAATCATGCTCCTTAAATCCATTATGTTCCGTCTGCCTTCCTCTGTCTGTGCATTCCAGCTCGGGCTTGCGCTAGGCCATTTCTGGTTACCTGGCATCCCCTGTGGATTGCGTCTGTCCCAGTCTCTGATCCCGGCTTGTTTAATCATTTCTCTTTCCTCCGGATTAAACAGTGATCTCAGGATTGCCATAAGATCGTCAAAGGTATAAATGTTACTCCCTAAAAATTCATCTAACTTCTCAGCCACTCCGAGAGGGTCATCTAACAACCGCCCCATTTCTTTTTTAAATGCTCTTACATCTCCAGAGTTAAGGGGGACATTCACAAAACCGATCACTCCCGGGGCCGTCGGTACTTCTTTAAGAGGGAGCAACCGGTGCCCTTCTTCACTCTCTCCCCATTCATTATCTATCATTCTCGCTCTTAAACGGGTTCTACTTGCGGGAGGGGAATTGGTGATTGTGTGTTGCCTCCCTGTTATTAATGGTGGGAATTTTGCCGTCACCCGGTTGAAGGGAGGAGTCCCCTCCGTTGTATGGGAGGGTCCCGGTTGTGGCGGCCGGACCGGCAGGGGCGGATAGGGTGTTCCCCAGCCTTGCGCAGAAAAAACCTCCGAGGAGGTTGCTGTGGTTACGGTGTTTACAGGCGGGGAAAGGGGAAGGGCTGCCGGCATCGCTGCTGGCCCCGAGTCTCCCGTCTGAGACACACGTATCTCAGTGGGTTGGTCTCGGGGGCCCAAGGGTGCTGTGGGCATTACTTGATCTGCAGAGGAAGGTCCCGCTGGTCCTCGATACGGGGGTGGTAAGTGATCGAGGGGTTCCCAGGACTCAGTTTTCGACTCACGTTTTTCTTTTTGCTTTATTGGGAATAGCCCTACTCTGACATTTACCCAGAGCTTAGCGTATTCCCTCTCCTCAGGATCTGAGGGGACTTTGTTCTCCACATAGGAGAACAACTTGTTACACGTCCATTTTTCAAATGTGCCTAATACTGGCCAAGTGAGGTGACTTCTCAACTCCTGTCCTCCCCAAACCTCCATACAGTAATGTATTAATTTCTCCTTTGATTTCCCCTTCCTCTGGGGACAATCTTCCCAGTGTTTTAGCATCCACCCCAAGGGACTTTCCAGTGGGATGTCTGGTGATTCCTCCCCCTGATCGGAGGAATCTTTTCCTGTGCTTCTTCCTTGAAGCTTACTCTTTTTCTGCCCTATACTTCGCAAATATATTCTTACCTTTCTTCGACTTCTCCGTGAGTCGATATCAGTTTCTGCGTTGTGTACTTAGGAATCAAAATTTGCCGATACTCACCTTTCAGCGAGCTGAGCTGAGGTCTCTTGTAATCGGAACTTTTGATTCTTCCCTGGACCTCTCTCTGGGTCCGTTACTAAGAGGGTTTACCAGCCTCGAGCTCGACAAGACGTCCCTTCCCCTCTTAGTACCTTGCGATCAGTTCCCGAGACACCCTTTGGTCTCAGGTTTTACCAGTGTGTGTCGAGGGAAAAAAAAAAACTTTCACTCTGTATCGCTTCCTTCGCGGCCGGCCAATTCCCTCGCGGGAGGATGGAAACGCGACCTTGAAGTCCGCACTCGCTTCGTGATCAGATCACGTCTCACACACTCGCCCGATCGCCCGCTCAACCAGCAGTACTTACAGCTATTTTCCTGCGTGGGTGTCCCTTGTGCGCACTAGACGTTTTACGAGCAAAGTAAGCCGCGGCTCCCGAAGGCTCCGTGCCTTCCGAGCTCTCCGATCCGGATTTATCCTTTTTATTGTGGTTTTTACCTCCGCCTAAATTTGGTTCGGATATCGGAACGAACTACGGGGGTTCTCAACTCACCAGGCCGCCAAAATCAGCGGGGGTACCCGTCCTGGGCAGCGAGATTCCCCGCAGTTTCTCCGATCCGAGTCACGGCACCAATCTGTTATAAATGCAAAGGCAGATTTGGGTTAAATAAAAACAATTTATTATAAAACAATTTTTATAAAAAAATAAACAATGAGGGAAAACCACAATAAAATAAACAGCGCAGCGCTGGGTGGACAGGGGTCTATACCCAAAGGTATAGGTGTTCCCAAATCCACGCAGGAGGGTAGACTGTCCGGGGTTTTTATAGGGATTTTTAGCCTTGAGGCCAAATTCCAGGCAGGCACCATTCATCAACAGTCCTTGATTGTCGTATGAATTGATTTCCTGGCATTGGAGAATAGAGTCGAATGGACGTCCGGACCGAGTCTCCTCATATGTAAAGAAATTCTGAGTGGCTCTTGTGGTTCAGGCCATCCGGATGGGATGGCTGGATCCGGGTTGGAGCCGATGGATATTTCGGCTGGATTTTTCCTTTTGTTTACTTGATGGCTTCCCCCAACGGTAGCCCGCAAGGCGAGGTGTTCGGGTCCGGTGATGAATATCTCGTCGGTGCCTCTCCGTTTTGGCTTGATGTTTCGTGTCCTGCCTATTCTTCCCCGTTGATGGTCACCGAGCCTGTCCTTGTCAGTTTGAGGAGTTTTTTTTTTTTTCCTGTCAGCTTGATGGGCCGCGTCCTGTCTATTCTTTTGTTGATGGGCGCCGGCTAGGATCGTTATCCTTTGAGTGGGAATTCGTGGCTAGATCTGGGAAGGGCTTGTGTGTCATACTGTACTTTATATTTTATTTCGTTATTGTTATATACATTTATTTAGATTTTTACGAATTTTTACAAGTTCATTTCTCACAGAATCATTAAGGTTGGAAAAGACCTAGAACATCCACAAGTTCCACCTCTCACAAAGAAACTTTTTCAGCCCAAACCAGGCAGCAGCAGCTTCACTTTCACACTGCTGCAGGAAAACAGGACCTATGGGAAAGCAGTAGCTTCTGCCCCACGGCCCCCCTAAAAGAGGAAGCAGCTCCCTCCAAAAGAGCCGGGGCTGGAGGGGCTGTGCTGAACTGATACATGACCTAACAGGAGAGAAAGTTATGGAGGATGAATTTCTGCATAAATTCATCCCTGAGAGGGGTGCTGTGCTCCCCCTGCTCCTTTTCCTGATGGAACACCAGCCCCAGGAAGGGCTGAGAGCCTCACCTGCCCTCCAGGTACCAGCACAGCAGTTAAAAGGTCTGTGCAAAGAGCTGAGAGTTCTCTGAGAAGCAGCTCAAACCACGGCTGGTGAGGAAATCGGGCTCTAACTCAAATAATCGGACTCCAAAAGAGTGGTTTCGCTTTCACACTCGGTTTTGTCAGAAGCCTGATTTCCTGGAATTGCCCCACTACCTCTGGAAGAGGAAGCCGCACCCATGGGAGAGCCGGGGCTGCTTAAAGAGGGGCTGGGATCGGCTTCTGGCATCCCGGGAGCTGCGGGGCTCGGAGGGAGAAGGAGAGAAGGTAGGGCCCTGGGGAGGAGCTGTGCGGCCGGGAGCAGCGGGGAGCGGGATCTTGTTGCTCTCGTGGCTCCTGTTGCGGTGTTTTGGCACGGCCGGGGAGATGGCAGGGCAGGGGAAGAGCGCTGGGAGGGCAGCGGGCGGGCGGTGTCTGCTCCTCCGGGGGCTGGAGGAAGCCGCCGCTGCTGCAGCCGCTTTGGGGGGCTCGGGGGAGCCGTGTGCGCTGCGGGGCTGAGCTGGGAGGGGGCCGGGCTCAGAGGTGGGGCCGGATGGCTGCTGTGCCCCCCGGATGGCAGGAGCCGTGGCACTGATGCCGGGGGCAGTGCTGGCCCCGAGCCGCTCCTTCGGCCGCTGGGCAGCTCCGTGGGGATGAGCGGCAGGCACGGCTCCTCCTGCCCTGTCCCCAAGCGCAGGGGCTCAGTTCTTCCTTTTGCTCCCCATGCAGGGCGGGTGGCATTCTCCTCTCCTCCAGTCGGAGCGTCACCGCGCAGAGCGCTCTGGGCTCTGGGCCAGCCCCAGCAAGGGAGCGCTGTTCCCAGAGCCCCTTTCTTTCCCTGGGACACGGCTGGGGAAAACACTCTCGGGGGCTGTGCTGTGGAACGGCTGCACGCATTCCCATGGCCGCTCCTGCTGCCAGCCTTGCTGCTTCCCTCCTTTGCTTCCAAGGAGGAGCTCGATCCCGAGTTATGTCCTGAATGTGCTCAGTGCCTCTCTGTGGGCACGGACACAGTCGCATGGGCCTTTTTCCTATTCCTTCAGCAATGGGAAACCGTGCAGGGACTGCCACGGGTGCCTGGGGGCGGCTTCAGGGCTGGAGTTATTGTTGTCCAGGGCGGCCTCTGGCTCCTGAGACTGAACCAGCGCTGGCAGCGCTCTGGTGGGAGAGAATTTGGGAGGGGACAGGGCTGGGACAAGTGGCCAGAGTGGACGAGCTCCAGCAGTGACCCTGAGGCATCAGCTCCCTTCCTGTTCCCCTGGCTCTGCCCCCTCCACAGCTTGTGTGCTGCCTGAGAGCACAGATGTTCCCTGGACAGCCTCTCACCCAGCAGCGCCCACCAGTCCTTCTCCTCAGGGCTGCTCTCAATCCATTCTCTTCCCAGCTCGTGTCTGTGCCGGTGTCTGCTGGGAAGCCAAGGCTGGGAGCAAGGGGAGCATCTGCTGTGAGGTGGGTGAGGGGAATCAGAGCCCACAGGCCTTGCACAGATTGCCCAAATCGGCAGGAACTCCCCAGGGAAAGCTGCCCCTGAAGGCTCTGGAAGGCTGCAGGGGCCCTTGGATCTATCCCTGAGTCCAAGCCCCTGAGATCAATACCTGTGCTGGTAAGGGAGTTGTGGCCTTGGTGGGACCGAAGATGAATGATCAGAAGAATTTTTTGCAGTGAATAAATCTCTCCAGAATCCAAGTGAACTGAGACTGGGAGAGTTTTCAGGATTGTGTGACAGTGTCAAAAACCCAACCCAAAGGCTGAAAGGCTGAAAGGCAGGTGTCCAGTGAAAGGGTCAGGTCAGTTAGTGTGAGAATCATGGAATAATGGAATGGCCTGAGTTGGAAGGGACACACCAGGGTCCTGGGAGAAGCAGGATCGAAAGCTTTAGTGAAATCCAAAAAGCTCAGATTACCAGGCTGTCCTTGACCTCCCCCATGGGTGATTGTGCAGTGAGATGAAGTTTAGGGTGAGGAGCAGGACTTTCCCTTGAGTCCGTAGTGGCAGTGACTCATGACTGCCTTGTCCTTTGAGGGTTTTTCAATGAAAAGTGACCAGCAGTGATGGACCTGGTTTAAAAGACAGGTGTCTACCAAGGAAGGCGGAGACCACCCTGGAATGGAGAATATGACCCTCTTCTCTCCATATAATTTTAACTTTGAATTTATGGGGATTTCATGCAAAGCTAGGGGAAACGGAACAATAGGAATTTCCTAGAGTATATCTATATACATCAAGGGCAGCAAACAACAGCAACAACCAAAAGCAGAAAGGCAAAGCCAGCCTTGTGTCCCTGCCGAGCCCGCGCCGCTGGGCTGCAGTTCCGGGCACGGCCGGCAGGGGCGCTGGTGGCTCCCGGCCGGGCCGGGCGGGTGCGATGATTCCCCCGCGGCTGCAGGGGGCGCTGTGGCGCGGGCTCGGCCGCCTCTCCGCTGCCAATGGCGGCTGGGGCGCCGCGGAGAGGAGAGTTGGCTTCCCCTGCACAGCCCGCGGGGAGCAGCCGCTCTCAGTGCCGCTGCAGGCCCGGGCCGGCGAATCCAAGGGTAGCAGAACAGCCGGAGCAGCGGGGGCTGGCCGGGGGATCGCTCCTTTGCGCGCCTCACCGGCCATGGCCGGGCCTGAGGCCGGGCCTGCTGGGGCTGGAGGTGCTCCCAGCTCGCAGCGGCTCTGGGCTCCCAAGCAGCAGAGGAGCAGAGAAGCAAGCTGGGCAAGCCCTGGTCATGGTGCTGAAGCAAGAAAAAACCAAGAGGGGAAAAGAAGGAAAAAACCATCGGGGAACAGGAGCTCAGGACAGACCCACTGTGCCGCATGGCCCCTGTGTTGATCACCCCTGCTGGAAGGAAGAGCAGCCCCTGGCCCCAGCCCCACCCAGAGTCCTGGGCCACCCTTCACACTTCGTCATATTCCTGAGTCAGGGTGCTACAGTGACAGCTCCAGACACAAACCAAAACTGAACTGGCTCTGGGTAAGAACCATCCCCAAGACAGGACCCCAGCACCTTCCAGAGCCGTTTCCCAGGGGCCCTCTGTAATTCACCCCTGAGCAGCCTGAAGCCTGCTCCCCTCAAGGCCAGGGTTGAAGTTTGCTGACATTTCCTCCTGTCACCAGAGATTTTAAGTTCAGTGGCCATGTGGTGGCCGTGGGTGAGATGGCCACCAATGGGCGCTGGGCTGACGAGACCCCCTGTGGTGTCGAGCAAGAGATCGCGGAGGGCACCTGTCCAAATTGGCTCCCAAAATCTCCAGTCTCTCCTGAAGGGCCACCAGGATACCCCAGTGTCTTGTTTTAGGGCAAATTTGGGAGAAGACTTCTAATGGGGCTCCCTCTAGGCAGCAAACCCACATGGCCCCTTCCCCCCACCCACCAACTGGTTTGGGAAGAAATTTCTCTGGGACAAGTGGAAAAAACCTCTTTATTTAACAGGCAAAGCACTACCCAGCCCAAGAATGAACAATACCAAATTACAAAAAGCTCTCGCTGCTCTGAAGAGATGAAAAATTCAGAGGGTCTCCCTCCTGTGGGTGTTTGCTCTGTTATCAATCCCTCTGGTGCTGGAAAATGCTGTTGCCCAGGCTGGGCCCCTTGTAGTCCATGGGTGCAAGCTCCCGGTACTCCCCCGTATCCCCAGTAACCCGTATCCCCAGTCCAGAGTAGGTTTGATTTGTTCCAAGAAAAGGGAAAGAAAACAGTCTAGGAAGACCTCTCTGCTTTGGCTAGCTGGAAAGGCAAGGCGATCTCTCTCCCGTTGTCTGTGCTGTAGTCAAAACCCTTTCCTGGAATGTGGAGGGAGTAAGGACAGTCTCTGATAACAGACTCGGTGCTTTTTCTCCACTCACTTTCACTCTCAGATAAAGTTTTAAGGATACAAAACGTATTTTTGGGCTAGGCAGATGAATGGGGATACAATTTAACATCACAGTCACCCCAGGATACCCCAGACACAGCTGTGGGTAGGGACAAGGTGGATTTTCCCCCTGATCTGGGGTGAGCCCCGAGTGTGCAGGGAAGCAGCTCCTGGGAAGAGGCATGAGTGGGGCGAGGAGGGGCTGCGCTGGCAGCTGGAGCAGGAGCACAGCTCAGAGCCCGTGTGGCCGTGCCTGGCGTGGGGGGATGTGTCTGGGGAGTGTGGGGTGCCCTGGGGGGAGCGTGTGAGCACTGCGTCCGGGTGCTGGGAGCAGCAGGCTGGGCCAGACAGCGAGCAGGGCAGCCGTGGGACTGGGCAGAGGGTGCAGGATGCAGGCAGGGGTGTTGGATGGGCAGAGGGGCTGTGCCAGTGCTCGAGGGAGCCGGGAGTGCTCCTTGCTCTTGTGTCATGAGGGGTTCTGCTGGGAGGATGTGGGCAATGGCGAAGGCAGCAGCTTGTCCAGGGCAGGTTGTGTGGCTGAGTGAATCAGAGTGTACCTGTGTGTGTGAGAGTCTGTGTGTGTGCCTGTGTCTGTGTCTGAGAGTGTCTCTGTGTGTATGCCTGTGTGTGTGTCTGTTTCTGTGTGTGTGTTTGTATTTTCGTCTCTGTGTCTCTCTGTGTGCTTGTGAGTGTGTGTGTCTCTGTGTCTGTGTTTGTGTCTTTGTGCCTGTGTGCCTATTTCTGTGTGTGTCTCTGTGTATCTCTGTGTTTGTGTCTCTCTCTGTGTAGTTTCTGGGATAAAGACTGAGCTTCAGGGTTGATCCTGCACACAGGAAAGCCACAGGCACATCCAGTGTGCTGGGAAGGGGACCCTGGCTCTTCTGCCATCCCAGGCCTGGCTCCAGCAGCCGGGTGGGAGCAATCCCCAGGGCCACAGCTGCTGCAGAGCCTCTGCCAGAGGCTGGGGCCTCTGCCTGCACCTTAGGGAAAGTCTCTTTTCTTCCTCCACAGCCATGGCTTCGCAGGAGGGCACACAGGAGGGGGATACAAAGGCACAGCTCCTGGCAAAGGCATTCCAGGATGAAGGGCTGGATGCTGGATACTGGCTGCCCAAAGTGTCGCAGATCCTGGGAATTGAGTGCAGAGAAGCTCTGCAACATCTGGAATACGAAGACTACCTCAAGCTGGAGTGTGAGGTAAGGCACCCCTGGGAGAAGAAGGCACTCCAGAAACTCCTGAAAATAAGAGACGACAAAGCAACCAGTAAAGATGTGCAGAAGGAGCACATGGAGAAGAGAAAAGAGAAACAAGAATTGGCCAAAGAAGCCCTGAATGATCTGACAGAAATGCTCAACAGTCGCACCCACAGCCAGGATGCTCTGAGGGAGAAAGCAGAGACTGTGTGGCAAGCCATGGAGATTCCCAAAGAGTTCTGGCCAGCACCAAAGGAACCCTTGGCGGATATGCTGGAGAGCATCCAGAAGCAGCTGGAGCAGCAGGAGCTGCCAGCAGGCAGGAGAGAGAACATCCCTGACGCGGAGGTGCTGAGGCGGGCATCAGGGGGACTGGCCCTGCAGGGCATCTACAGAACCAGCAGACCTGGAGATGCGCTGGCAAAGCGAGAGCAGCTCCTCAGGGTTCCTGAGGGATTCCAGTTCGCTGGTCCAGAGCAAGGATCGGTGTTTGAGAGGAAGGACTTCTCCTCCTCTGCAGCAGAATCCTCTTTCACCAAGTCCATGGAGCAGCTGGGGTTCAGCATGAGTGTTTCTGCCAAATGCAAGTTCTGGGGAATTAATCTGGGAGCGGGTGTAGATGGCAGCAGCTCCTCGCGGTCACAGGACACCCACCAGTCCCGCTCTGAGCAGAGCTACTTTTGCAGCACCAGGTACCAGTACCTCCCTCTGGCCTCCTGCTACTTCCAAAGGCATCAGCTTTGCCTCTCGGATGTGGCTCTGCGGGAGCTGCAAGACATGGAGCCGCTCTTGAGCTCCACTCAGGATGACAAGACCCTCCTGCTAAATATGTGTGAGAGGTTCTTCAGCAGGTTTGGGTCCCACGTAAACCAGGGTCCCCTCCACTTTGGGGGGATATTCTGGTGGAAGGCGTCTACTGAGGGATTCCGAGAGGAGCAGAGGGAAGAGATGAAGCGACAAACGTCTGAAGCTCTGAACAGCTTTGTCAGGGCCAGCTGGGGTGGCTTCCTGGCAAGTGCTGCGGGGGCCCTGGATGTTTCTACATCCAGCTCAAAGGCTTCTGTCCTGGGAAGAGCCGGAGAGGGTTCCCATACAGCGATTCAGCTCTACGTGGTCAACACAGGGGGCCCACCAGACACCGCTTCTCTTCCTCAGTGGAGAACGGGGCTCGTGTCTGATAACACAACGTGGTGCGTTATTGACCGTGGGTTTGAGCTGATCCCAGTGTGGGATGTCATCCTGTACAATCACAGCAGGGATTTTAATTCCGTGGGTCAGATGAGCAGAGCCCTCCGGGCTGCGTACAAAGCGCTGACAAATCTGAGTGTCGGCAGCATTTTTGGAGAGGAACTGGGCAGTGCAGTGCAAGAGGCCAGAGATTTCATGAGGACTCTGAAGGCCTGGGAGGTGCCGGCGGATGAAAGGAAGCTGCTCATGCTGATGGAGCTAAAAGATGATCTGAATGCAAAAACCAGGAACCCCAGTGTGTGGATCAACGTGTGCCTGTCAGACAAAGCCCTGCAGGACTTCCTGGTGAACACCGTGCAGAGTTGCCAGGAGTCACCTCCAGAAAACACCAGATTTATCAAGGTAATATTGAAAAGCCTCCTGACTCCACATATCTACTCTGTCAAGGACTTCCCTGAGGCTTCCTTCATTATGCAATGGATCTTCCAGACTGAGCACCCACTTCCCAAATCTCCCAAAGTCTCTGAGCTTGAAGACCTCATCAAAACACTGCAGCAAATGAAGGAGCACATCCATGCTGTCTCCTACGCACCAGGAAGCTCTGCTTCCGCCATTCATGAAGCAAAGCGAGAAGCGACCCAGACCAGCAGCCTCGCCATTTATTCCTTACTCCAGTGTCTCCAGGAAAAGGCTCAGAAGGACGTGGAACTGTTGGTGCTCTTGATTGTGAGCAGCACAGGGTACCAGGTGGAAAGCAGCACTTTTCAGCACCTCCTTGGACACCCAGAAATTGAGTACATGGCCAAGGAAATGGAAGTGGCACATGAGGAGTACGTGAACCTGAAGGAGCAAGATGCCGACAGAGCTGAGGCCTCTCTTCTGCTGAAGGGTCTGACTGTGACACCAGAAAGTCAAGGGCTGTCCCCTGAGCAGAAGAGGGAGCGTTTAATTTTCATGGAAGATCACATGAAAGGCTTGTGGTCCACACGGATAAAGAATCTGCTCCAAAAGCACAGTGGAGGTGAAGACTGGGAGAGGCTGGAAGAGGACTTGCATTCCTTGATCAGTGGGTGCTTGGATGGCAATGGGGATGAAGAGAGGATGCAGAACATAATCAGAGACCTGAAAGGCACTTTTCCAACATCTGAACTCCCTAGGCAGTCTCAATCCATCTCCAACAGCAGCCAATCCGAAGCAAATGAAGCCATCACAAACCAGGAGTTCCTCCAGCTGCTCAAGCGCCTTGGACTTGAAAGTCACTATCCAAGAAGAATGGGGATGGGAGATTTCCACACCATCTGCAGGACATGTCTGCAGGACAGCCAGCCCAGCCAGGACACGGAACTGCCCGGTTACTTCCTGCAAAAGCTGTTAACCGTGGATTACCAGGTGAGGTACCTGACTTGCTGGGATGAGAGCATCCCAGGCCTTGCACCTGTGCCAGTATCTACAAAGGAAGAGGATGAACTGTCAGACTGCTTTGATAACTTTCTTGATGATTTGGAGGAAGCAGCCCCTGAATGTGTGAGCAGGGACAGCTATGTGCACCCCATGGACCTGCAGATGGCCATTTTCCACTGCGCTGATGACTTCCTGAGACAGACCCTTGCAACCAAGCTGGCCTTCTGCCAACTGGCGCTGCCTCTGCTGGTGCCCAACCCGTGCACTTCACACATCGAGTTCCCGCTCTATGCCCTCAGCCAAATCCAAAGGAGCTGGAAAGAGGTTGAGAAGTCAGGAAAGCAGGTCCAAACAAAGAGTTACAACAACAAACTCATCTCTCAGGCACAGATACCCATCGTGTCCTTCATCCGCATTGGCAGCTCGGCCTCCTCTTCCAAGTCTCAGCTCCTGAACGCTCTGCTGAGCGAACGCAAACACAACACTTTCTTCCACCGCCACTGCAGAGGCAGCACCAGGGAGCGTTTGCTGATGGAAGGGGTGGTGGAGATTGCTTGGTACTGCCCCCGTGGAAGCCCCGATGACACCTTTGAGCGCTGCGTGGCTTTCTGCAACCTGCATGGAGATGCCAGGGATCACAAAGCACAGCTGCAGTTCCTGCAGGAGATATCTGCTGTCAACGTGGCTCTGGTGTCTGATTCGGAGCACATGGACAGCAGGGGGAAAAAGCTTCTGCAGGACCTGTGGCAGTCACAAAGGCCTTTGGTTTGTCTTCTCACGGAAAAAGAGAACGTTGCACCTGGGCGATCAAGTACAAAAATAAAAATTGGGATCAGGAACAGAAACGAAGCAGAACTGGTGATCCAGCTGAGCAAAACAATTGGGAATCTCCTGGAAGGGTCTAATCCATGTTTCAGCCTGGACGCCTGCGTGGACAAAGCTCGCCAGCACGGATTCATAGTGGATGCAGATCAACCCGGGTGTGTGGCAGCCAAAGTAAAGTCAAAGGAGCTGGTGGAGCTTCTGAAGAAAGAGAAGCTGTCTGAGATCAAATCCCAGCTGCTGCCGCTTCAAGGAAAACTGTGGTACCAGTGGTGCAAAAAGGACAAAGAACTCACTCGCTTGCAGGAGAAGGGGAACAAGAGCATTGAGCATCATCGCAGCCAAACTGAAAAAGAAAAGAAAGCACTAAGAAGAAAGCAACTTGAGCAAGCTTTCCCCCTCAACCCACTGATGAAGTTATTTCTTGGCTTCCTCAAGGGCCAGCCAGCAGATACCAAGAAATATTTCCTGCAGTGGACGAAGGTCTTCATGGATGAGATGTCCTATGGTTGCCTTGAAAAACTAAGAAGAGACTATCATGAGTTATGGACTGAAATCTCGACAGGAAAGAAAAACCAGGAAAAAAGCAGTGTGAATGCTGAGTTGGTGAATCAGCTGGATTCCATCTCTGATGAAATCAACAATTCATCCATCGGCCTGGAGCACCTTCTGAGAGAGGTAGGGCAGATTTATGAAGCTCTGCAGTTAATGAACCCCAAGGATGAGCTTTATGCTAAACTGCCAGAAATTGCAGCAGAGCTGATGGTTTTGGGTTATCCCGTGGAGCTGATGGATGGGGACGCCTCTTACCTGCCCTTGCGCTGGGTGGGAGCCATCTTTGACAGCTTAATGGGGAGGCTGGGGGACAAACGAGTGTTTGTGCTCTCCGTGCTGGGCATCCAGAGCACAGGCAAGTCCACCCTGCTGAATGCCATGTTTGGTCTGCAGTTCAGCGTCAGCGCGGGGAGATGCACCCGCGGAGCCTTCATGCAGCTCATCCCAGTGGGCGAGGAGCTGCAGCAAGACTTGGGCTTTGATTTTGTGCTGGTGGTTGACACAGAGGGACTCCGTGCCACCGAGATGGCCAGTAAACAGTCCCTGAACCATGACAATGAGCTGGCCACCTTTGTCATTGGTGTTGGTAACATGACTGTGATCAATGTGTTTGGAGAGAACCCGTCAGAAATGCAAGATGTTCTCCAGATCGCTGTGCAGGCTTTCCTGAGGATGAAGAAAGTCAATCTTTCCCCCAGCTGCCTCTTTGTCCACCAAAATGTGGGAGAAGCAACTGCCAAGGAGCAGAACATGGAAGGACAAAGGCGTTTGCAAGAAAAGCTGGATGAAATGACCGTGATAGCTGCTCAGCAGGAATTCTGTGACATCTCCTCCTTCAGCGATGTCATTGGCTTTGATGTCAACACCCACATTCACTACTTTGCTCACCTGTGGGAAGGAAACCCCCCAATGGCACCACCCAACCCCACCTACAGCCAGAACGTCCAGCAACTAAAGAGCAAAATCCTCCAGGCTGCCAAGAAGCAGTCGCAGCACAGCATTTTGAGGCTCTCGAGCCTGAAAGATCGTATTGGTGACCTCTGGAATGCTTTGCTGAATGAAAACTTTGTTTTCAGCTTCAAGAATTCCCTGGAGATTGCTGTGTACCGGAAACTGGAAAGTGCCTTTAGTCGGTGGACCTGGAAGCTGAGGAGTCACATCTTAGACGTGCAGACAGGACTGGACAACCGAATTCGGAATGGGGACTTGCAGAATGTCACCAGAAAACACCTTGAAGGGCTGGTGCAAAAGACAAGTGATGGCATTGAGAAAGAAGTGGAGAAGTATTTCAGGGAAGACAAAGACCATGAGACACTGGTCCAGTGGAAATCAGGCACAGAGCTGAAGCTGAAAGAACTAAAAGAGACTCTTCTCCATGAAATGAAGAAGAAATGTGAGAGTCTTATAGAGCTACAGAAGGAGCAGAGGAAACTGGATGCAAGGAAGTTGGAATATGAAGATGAGCTCCTGAGAAGGAGTAGGGAGCTGGCTGTGACTCTGAAAGGGAAGAGTCTGAGTGAGAGAGAACTGAGGGATAATTTTACTCTTGTCTGGAACAAGTGGATTGCTGAAATCTCCAGTGCTGCTCGTCCTCTGGAACAGGTGGATATCGATGCAGACATCGAAGAAGTCCTTCTGGAGCACTTTAAGGAGCCAGGTTTCCATGCACGGATCACATCATTTCCCAAAGGCAGTGGATTTTCTTTCGACTTAGAGAAACATGTAATGAAAAGAAAATATTTTGGCTTTATCTCAGATCCCAGGAGCATTTCCAGTGATGAGGCTATCACCTTGCAGCACATCACAGACAACATCATAGTGTGTGTGAAGGCAAACATTGAAAAGAAGGAACAGGAGAAACGGGATTACAGTCGAAATTTTATCCATGAAATACTCAATGAAGTACACAACGGTGTGAACTCCGTCCCCAGCCATGCCAAATGTACTTTTAACAGAGAGTACAGCATAGCTTTGTCTCTGTATCTGTGCAAAATGGCAGCGGAAAGGTTTAAAGCCATGCATGAAGCATTCCAAAAGGCAAATGACCCAGTTGTGTACCTGAGCAGCAAGAGAGAAGAGTTCTTCCAATGTTTCCAGATGTCCTGCCAAGGAGCCTCTCCGATCACAACTTTTGCTGTTTTCCTTTGTGAGAAGATTGAAGCGGCTCTTCGCCGGGCGGTCTATGAGAGGACGTCTAAAGCCATCGCTGAGGACATGCAGGGCAAATTCCCAGATTTCAGGGGCAACAGAGCCAATCTGGAAATTTGCATCCTGAGATACCTGGCAGAACAAGAAAATTTTGAGTATTTCAAGGATTACCTTAATTTCCCAGAGAAATTTTTTGAAAGATACATTGAAACACAAGTTAAGAATTACTGTTTAGGTAAGAGTGGGAGACTGGAGAAGTTTTTAGATTGCTCCCTGAATCTTCTCTATGGAAACATCCTGTCAGCTGTTTCTTTATCAACCCAAATTGTCAAAGACAGAAAAGACAGAGAAGACAATGTCTCTCTTTGGCTGGATGAATTTTGCAGGGAACTGACAGAAGTGATCAACTTGCCCAGAAGTGACCTGAAGGGCATCGAGCACCAAGAGGTCAAAGATACTGAGTTCCTGAGCAGTGCCATGGCAGAAGCTCTGGGTGACCTGAGGGACAGGCTCAGGAAAGAATTTGCTGGTGCTGATATGAGCTTGTTTTCAACACAGCCTCACACCATCCTGGTGGAGCAGTTTTCGGGGTGCTGGGAGCAGTGTCCATTTTGTGGGGCTGTCTGCACAAACACCATGCAGGGACATGATGGAGACCATTATGTGGTCTTCCATCGCCCACGAGCTTTAGTGGGAGCCAGGTGTTATGAGACAGAAGAGCTGGTCATTGATATTTGTTCCAGCCTCGTTGCAAGCGATGTCTTATTCAAAATTGGTAACAGTGAATGGATCCCTTATAGGACATACCGTGATGCTGGATCCCGTTTTTCCAGTTGGAACATTCTTCCTGATTCATCCATGCAGGCATATTGGAAATGGTTTGTGTCTCATTTCAGGGCACAGCTGGAAGCCTTGTACAATGGTAAATTTCAGGGCAAAGGAAAAATCCCTGAGGCATGGCAGAGAATTACCAAGCAGGAAGCATTGTCCGAGCTGGACAGGCGTTAGGCCACATCCACGGGAAGGAAGATCATCAAGGGCTTTGCAGTTTTGGAGTACTTTGTACCAGGCTCTCCACAAATTCAGTTACAATGATTATGTTCTCAAGCCCAATGAAGACAAGGGTGTCCAACTGCTCCCACGTTTGGTGAAATAAGGCACTTTACTGTATGCGTTGCTCAGGAACTCCCTTGCTTGATGAGAAAGCCAGAATCCTCTTGCCTTCTTGCCAAAAACATTTCCCTCTGCTTTGTCCTAGAGCCAAACCAAAGCCTCTCCTTGTGGCGATTGGCCTCATGGCCAAGCCTGAGCCCGAGGGCCAGGGCAAGGGCAGAGGCAGCACTCAGAGCACCCCTTGGCTCAGGTGCTGTGAGACAGAAGAGACAGTGCCCCCAAGGCAGTTTTCCTGCAGCAAGGAGGTGTCCTGCTCGGAGAAAGAGCTGCAGGACCTGAGGCCAGCTCCACGCTGGCTGCAAGCTGGGCTGATTGGCTTTTGGGTGTCATCCTTCCCTCCCTCACTGCAGCCTCCTGGATCAACTGAGGCCATTCTCCCAGCAGGAGCTGTTGTGCCTCTGGGCTCAGGAAAGCAGGGACACGATGGCCCCGGGGCTCAGGCAGTGCTTTCACTCCCAGTCTCGGAGGTGCTGTGTCTCTGTCCAGGGCAGCCGCTCCTGCTCAGGTGCCTGGGGCTGCTGCCCTTCCCTGCAGCCCTCAGGCCTGCAAGGAGATGCTCCTGCCCTTGGCCTCACTGCTGAGGAAAGCCTTGGGAATGCCCCATGTGGAGAATCCTGCCTGCCAGCACCTTCCACAGCAGCCCTCGGGGCAGTGCTGGTGCTGTCCAGGCAGGCTGGTGGCACTGGAGCCGTGCTCTGGAGAAGGTGGCACCAGCTGGCTCTGGCCCAGGCAGGCGTGGGGGCTTTTGCTGTGCAGGTGCTGCAGCCCCGCTGGCAATGCGAGGGCCAAGCCCTGCTGGAGAGCTGGCTGAAGGGCTGCTTCAGCCTCATGCCCTGCAGGCTCTGCTAATAAAGGAGTTGATTTGGACCTCCCTGCTCTGTGTCCCCTTTGTGTTCAGGACAGACACAGCTGGGGGTGACTTGAGACAGGCAGGGGACAGGGGGTGGCACTGGGTGAATTCCTAAGGCCTGAACAACGGGCCCTGCCTTAGGCCTGAACGTTAGGCCCTGAGCCAAAGTTGCCCAGTGGGTGAACCTTTCCACCAAAAGCGATGTGCATCCACTCATTAGGGAAGCATTATTAGCCATATGATAAATGTATCTGCTCATTAAAGAAGCATCATTAACAATATGATCTATGAATGTGCTCATTAGTGGAACATGCATTTATCTCTCCATATTTACATATGGGACAAGATCCATGAAATCTGACATTTTTCCTTGTTTGGGAGTGTAGGATCAAAGACAACTCCCTTGGTTCCTGCTTTAGCCCAGGCCAGGCTTTGGGAGGAACCCAAGAGGAAAAAGAAACGAGATGTTCCTGCACTGGAAGTGATGTTAGCTTGGTTATTGAACAATATAAGAACAGGACCCTCTCACAGTGCCGTTGGAAGCCTTGTTGCCTGCAGGTGGACACCCCACAGTAATTCCCAGTTAGCGAGAGGGACTCTCCGTTCCTTCACTGTGACAGAGGCTCCCCAGCTGATGTGTGGAGCTGGAGGATGGTAAAGTCTTGGGGTAACTGGAGATGTAATGTGTGACATCTCACTGTATGCAATCTTTTGTAGTAATGATGATGTGCCTTGCTGAGATTGCCATCCTTTTGTGATTCTTGGCAGTTTTGCATTATAGTAAATGACACCTCTTCCTTAAGTTGGTGCCTGTTTCTTTTGTGCTGACCCTGCTGCCTGGCAAAACACTGGGTGAGGGTCTGGGAGACGGGGTATGGCAGCACGTTGTAATGCATTTAGAAAAACGGTATAACCCAAGACGTACCCCTGAAATATAGAATGTTAGATTCTCCCCTCTTATCTCTTCCTCCCCAGTTTTCCTTACTGGTTTTAAGAATGTAACCCTTCCCCTTCCCCTGACTTTAAAAAAGAGCGTGTTACCAACTTTCTTTCTCTTTCCCCGTGCGATCACCAGAATAAAGCTGGAATACCATCTCAGCAAGGGAGAGAGCCTCTGGTCAATGCCATAATATCTTCTCACCTCCCTGGCTGCAGGAGGGCGGACAGTGGCTATAGAGAGGCAGAGAACATACATAAAATATAGCAGATTGGTGCCCCAGTGAGAGGAGTTTTAGAACTACCCACAAGCGACTGGAACTCCATTAGTGGGGTTCAAACAAGTCTGTTGGATGTAATCAGTTAGCCTGGGAGACACACCCTGTTTTCGGTGGCTGTGGTCTTGAGGAAGGATCCGATAGCCTTTTGAATCGTCAGAAGGTCAGATCCAGAGCAGAGGAGATTTTCTTGCATTGCAAACATGTATGTCAACATGGCGGGTTTTGAACCGGTGGCCGCAGAACGTGCCGAGCCACTTGCCCCACCCCTCCCCGCTTTCCACCGGTGCCACAGATCTCGTTCCCGTTCCAGTGGAGAGGCGTGGAGGATCCGGGTGCGGTCCCCTGCAAGCTGCAGTGGCCTTGTGCGGTGGCGGGGCCGGTGCCGACCGCTCCCTGGGGCGGCGAGTGGCGGGGGAAGAAGGGCCCCCCCAAACAGCGGCAGAGGGCACGGATCCGCAGGCAATGGTGTGCATGGGCCGGCCAGCGGCAGAGCGACAGGACCCATCTGGGACTGTGGCCAGTGCTGCAGGCGGTGGCAGGCAGCACCACCGCTGCAGAGCCAGTGGCTGCAGTGGGAGGGTGGCCCTGGGCCGTGGCGCGGACAAGTGGCGTGACTTCCTCTCCCTCAGATCCCAGCCATGTGTTTTTAGTTGCTTGGCAAGAACCGCTGCCGCTGGGCTGAGCAGTTTGTCTTACCCCAGTGAGTGGGGTGGGGGGAGAGCTGAGAAAAGCCTATCATGGATGGCTTTGCTTCTTTTGCTGTGTAAAGAAGAAAAAAAACTAAAATGATTTTGTGTTAACAGCTTTTAACAACAACAAAAAAAATGGGATCAAAGCTATCTACACTCCAACCAAATTTAAATCCAAATTACAAGAATTTTTAAATTCCACAGATGTTAAGATTTCTTGAAAAAAATTGAAACATTTTATCTCATGGCTGTCCCATAACACTCCACAGCTTGACATGCTAGATGTAGATTCTGTCCCTGCATGGGATAGAATCAGCAATTTCTTAACACTTAAAGTGGAGGAAGGAGACAAATTTGCTTCAAAGTACCTCCCGTTTTTTCTTATAATTCAAAAATAATTGATTGACAGAGAAAAAGAAATAGAAAAACAGCCACTGCAGTTTCCATTGGTTCCCCCTAACCCTTCCCCTGAACCCTCTGCTCCTGAGCTGAAGAAGATGCATAGAACAGATCCAGAAACGCAGGAAATGCACCTTGACAATGCCATTCCTGGTTCCATGTGTTTCATTCAGCCCCCCATCTCTGATAGTGCTGTGCAAGCTATCAGAGGGCTTTCTCTGTACCCTCATATCCCAACTGTTAAAGGCAATGAACCCCCCTATCCCCGCGTGGCTGGGATCCAAAATTATGCTGGCCATGTGCCAGATAGCCATGAGGGGAAACCACTACCGTATTTCCCTCCCCCTTCCCATAACCCCTTCCACCCGCCTGTCTCCCTCCATAACCCCTACTCCTCCCATAACCCCTCCCATCCCTCACACATTCCCCTTCCCTCTAACATACCTTCACCCTGCATGACACCACCCTGCAACCCCACCTCTAAATGTGGTAACCCTGCTCCCTGTGCCCCTGCCCCCTGTCCCCACAGGGAGGGGGGAGGTGGGAGGGATAGCTCTACCCCCTGCTCCCGTGGGGGGGGCAGGGAAAGGGGTATCACGCCTTTGCCCCCCAGAGCAGGGGGGAATGGGTCCCTGCCCAGCTCCCGTGGAGGTGGAGCTGGGTCTCTCCACAGCCCCGGTGGTGAGGCAGTGTTATAAATGATCTTTTTGTTGAACTTGGGAGGTTAATTAAAGTTATTATTACTAGAGTGTTAATTGATATTATGAATTACAAAGTTATAAGGGATAAAAGTTAACTATGTTTAAATATGGTGTAAAGTTGTTAAGATGACTAGGATTGTTAAGAACTTTGGAATATTCGGGGTTGAGACTGGATTGGGGTTGGGTGGACAGAATGGGGGATTGGTAAGAAATATAAGGGAGCTTTATGGGGGCCTGGAATAGAATATTCGAGAACATGAAGTAATGAAGATGTTGTCAGCACCATGAGTAATGATTGGAAGAAGAGTCCACCAGTCATTCGACGCCCTGGACAAATGATTGGACCAGGATGAATGCTGCTATAGACCAATCAGAGCCTGAGAAAGTGACCAATCCCGGAGAGGATCCAAAACAGACCAATCCAGGACTAAGGGAGGGTATAAATCAGGATGCTGAGTGTTATCAGGGGCTTTTTCTGTTGGGGAACCCATTTCTATAGTTTGTTGCTATCCCAGTTTGTAGCATGGGGCATGCAGGATTAGCCTGTGTCCTCTTTCGGCTGCAGCTCAGTCTTAATCAACGAGCCTGACTTGAATTTACATCAAAAAGTCTTGAGCCTTGGTTATAACAGTTTTCTGGGGGCTCGTCCGGGATATAGCCATAATAGATTTCGGCCTGGGGATTGGGTATTAATTAGAACATGGAAAGAACAGCTGTTGACTCCGAAGTGGGAGGCCCCTTTCCAGGTCCTTCTGACAATGGAAACAGCAATTAATACCCAAGAGAAAGGATGGACTCATATTTCAAGAGTAAAAGGGCCTGTTTCTGCCCCAGTTGAGTTTCTTACCCCAGGTGACTGACCTGAAAGGGACAGATAAAAAGATGAAACTTATAACGATAGTATTGGGAAAAAGTTATTTAAAGGTTGTGAGCTCTAATGAAAGCTAAATACTCAGTTAAAGTTTGTGAGTTGTAATGGACATTGAATACTTAGTTAAATTGTGTATCTTGGTAAAAACTGAACTTCTGGTGTTTCTTTTGCAGATTCTGAGTTCAAGAAGTAGAGCATTCTCCCAGGTGTTTAGCAAATTTGACCCCAAAAAGGGAAACAGGAGAGGAAACCAGTTGACACAGAGGGAAGCTCGAACCCCTGCAACCAGGTAGCTGGTAAGAACACCAATCCAGGGCAAGGAGAAAAGGAGGCAAGACTGGGTAGGGAAGCACGTCCTGAACAAGAGACATGAGTTCTCTGAACAAGAATGACAGAGTGCCCTATACCAGACTCCCATGGATTCTAGCCCTCCTAATGATGAACACCTCGATGGGAGAGGCTGCCCCTTGCGATAGGTACTACTACCCATAATATGCAGGGGATACTCAATCAGCCGTCCTCAGAGTGCATACAAACCCAAGCCCCTCCTGTGTCAACACTTCGCAGTCAATAATTTGTACAGAGGACGGGAAAACTTATTGGCAACTTGAAAATGTAGGAAATTTTTAACAGAAACTACTGAGAGAATGCCCTATGAAAGAAAAATGGATATGTACAGAGAAAAACCTGGCAAACTGGGGGGGAATCAACAAATTTATGAGCCTCATCTAATTAAAGAGGAAGAAATACAAGGGGTGGTTAAGAGGTCTCCTGAAATCCAGTTGGTAGGAGGTAAAAATTTGTTTCTGGATTTAGTTGAGAAAATCAGTCGAGAATTTAATGTAACAAGTTGTTGGATTTGTGGTGACATGAGGATGGCAGAAATATGGCCGTGGGAAGGAATACCTTTAAACCTGCAGGAGATTTTAAAGCTATTAGAAAAAGAAGAGCCAGGACCAGATAATAGACGATAAGAAGAAACCTGGAGTTTGAGATCCAAGGTGACTGGGGAAGAATGCTTGTGGCGAAGAGGTCCAAGGTATGCAGTATATGTGGGAGAGCTTCACTCTCCCACATGTAAAAGATATCTGGTAACAAATTATACCAACCAATGGTGGATTCCAAAGGCACCACACTTACATTGGGCTAAGAAGTGAAAAACAGGTTGTGGGCTGGTAAAAAGGGAAAAATTATATGAATGCATTACTAAAGAAGAAAACCCCCTTCTAGATGAGCCACAAATCTCCAAGTTTTGGAATAAAAGAGGTATAACTTCAGTAAAAACAGACACATACTGGAAAGCCCAAAAAAATCTCTTCTGGTTATGTGGGAAGTCAGCTTATGTAATACTTCCTAAAGACTGGGAAGGGAGATGCACCCTGGGGATCATTAAACCTTCCTTTTTCTTGCTCCCCAGAATAGAAAAGCAGCATTTAGGGATCCCACTTTACGATGAGTTAAGAAGGAAAAAGAGAGAGATTTTAATCGGGGCTATGCAAAAGTAGGGAGAAGATGAGTGGCCTCCTGAGAGGATAATAGCTACACATGGCCCTGCTACATGGGCTTAGGATGGGTCATGGGGATGCAGAACCCCTATATATATGCTAAATCGCATCATCCATCTACAAGCATTAGTAGAAATTATTTCAAACCAATCATCTTTGGCCATCGATTTACTCTCAGCCCAGTCTCACCAAATGAGAGCGATGATATATCAGAACAGGTTAGCACTGTTAGCACCTCTCTTAGCCAAAGAGGGTGGTGTGTGGGGGAAATTTAATTCTTCTGAGTGTTGAATTGAAATAAATGATCAGAGTGAAGTAATTACAAACATCACTACTAATACACGAAAATTAGCCCACGTACCAGCTGAAAGGTGGACAGACACACTTGATCAAAATGAAGTGGTTGGACAATTTGTTCAATGGGGAGTGTTATGAACGCACTCAAGAGAGTGATATGGTAAAAATTTTATTAATTACAGCAAGCAAGCAATAAGCAAAAAATCAGCGCTGGGCGGCAGGGGAGTCTCTGCTCCTTTGGCTGCCGCACGTCCGATTTCCGTGTCTTCCCTTTTAAGTGGTCCGACTTCCGGGTTACGTTGTCCTTTCTCGGGTGTCTCTGCGCATGTGCCTCCGGTCACTGGTGGTCGCTTTCTGCCTTCTGGTGGTCGCAGGATGAAGATCAGGAGTCTTCCTCTTTTGACCTTTCCTCACTGTTCTCCTTTTAAGGCTTATCTGAGTGGCTTAACTTTCTGGAATTCAAGAGAGCTTGCAAGGTTGTTCTCATAATTATACAGACGTCAGCAGCAGCCTTCAACCTCATCCCTATTACACAAAGCATAGTTTTGCAAAGCATCGTATCTTACATGTTTAGGCGAACAAAAGGGTCTCTATTTATTACAGGGAGGGGTGGAAGAAATGGTTGGTAATTGCTGGAGGTGCACTAGTAAGTATTGTTTTTCTTCCCTGTCTTAATTCCTTGCATGAATCGAACTGTAACTGTGGGGATTTGTGAGCCCTCTATCGAGAAGAGTGCTAAATCCCCTTGGAGGGAGGCCACTATGATTTAATGGTTGAGGCCTCTCCTATGATGTCTCCCTGTTGATGATACATGTACCCCAGTTCTACCCTTCCCCCTGGCCTGTTAGCCAGCCCCTTTTCCCTCCCCCTGGGTGGTCTCTTCCCTGCCTCCTTTCCTTGGGTCTTCCCCTATCCCTAGAACCTTCTCTTGTCCTTGGATCCCCATTGGTCCGAGTTCTCTAATCCCTCCCCTACCTCGAACGGATTTGCTCTAACACTCTGGACCCTCCTCTGTACCACCCCCTGGCCCTAACCTCATTGGTCCTAGTTGCTCTCCGCCCCAGTACAAAACATGTTGCACAGCCCTGTTCTGGGCCCTTTGTTCCTGGACCCTTCACGAGTCAGAAGAAATAAACTCTCCTCATGGAAGCCATACAAAGGCCCCTTTCGACTCCTTGCCATTGACTCCAACTACTTCTATCTGGCTGTGTGAGTGTCTGTGTGGGTGTGTGGCGTTGTCCGAAGCGGCTTTCCTGGAGACACTTCTGGGAAGGTTGCGGCACCCTACCATCGACCCCGCGCCACATCATGTAATGAATGCTGTCCAAACCTCCCTTGAACTGAGCTTACAAAAGAAGCTAACTGATGAAAGAACTGAGAACCTCTGGGTGATGAAAATTGAAAGTCCAGAAGAAGACCAAAGCTCAGAAGCGGTGAAAGAAATACATGAAAACTACCAGAAGCTGTGAAAATTTTATCAGGATTATGAAGAGACTGTGTAATAGACTGCTGATGTGGGCTAAAAGCCTGATCAAAGTTTTAGAGGGGGGAATTGTTATAAGTGATCTTTTTGTTGAACTTGGCAGGTTAATTAAAGTTGTTATTACTAGAGTGTTAATTGATGTTATGAATTACAAAGTTATGAGGGATAAAAGTTAACTATGTTTGATTATGGTGTAAAGTTGTTAAGATGATGGTTACTAGGATTGTTAAGGACTTTGGAATATTCGGGGTTGAGACTTGATTGGGTTCGGGTGAATGAGGGATTGGTAAGAAATATAAGGGGGGGCTTATGGGGGCCTGGAATAGAGCATTCAAGTACATGAACTAATGAAGATGCTGTGAGCACCGTGAGTAATAATTTGAAGAAGAGTCCACCAATCATTCAACATCCTGGACAAATGATTGGATCAGGATGAACGCTGCTATAAACCAATCAGAGCCCAAGAAAGTGACCAATCCCAGAGAGGATCCAAAACAGACCAATCCAGGACTAAGGGAGGGTATAAATCAGGATGCTGAGTGTTATCAGGGGCTTTTTCTGTTGGGGAACCCATTTCTATAGTTTGTTGCTATCCCAGTTTGTAGCGTGGGGCATGCAGGATTAGCCTGTGTCCTCTTTCGGCTGCAGCTCAGTCTTAATCAACGAGCCTGACTTGAATTTACATCAAAAAGTCTCCAGCCTCTTTTATAACATCTTGGATGAGTGACTCCCGCTCCATGTGCTATCCTCCATGCTGGGGTTCTTTTGGCAGGCAGTCTCCGGGCTGCATTACGGGTTGCGGAGCCTAAAGATGATTCCTGTAGCTGGGGCTTGGAGGGCCCCGGGCATTTGATGGATGCACCTTGTGGTAGCGGCTTGGGCGGTCGCTGCATGGGCGAACTCACCCACAATGCAGTCACAGCCACACTGGTGGAGGAGCTCCAGTGAATAACGGCCGCTGCCCCCTCGCTTTTTCACTTGCTACTCTGCCTCGCTCTGTGTCCTTGGCAGGAGTTTCAGCAGAAAATGGGACCTAGCGACATTTCTATTGCCATTCATTTGTTATGCTGGACTTCCCCAGAAAGTCTGAAACTATTTTCCAAAGCTTTATAATGTTCAATCTGTGGTTCCAAGACCACGCTAGCAAGGCTAGCGATGTGGCAGCAAGGCTAACAAGGCCTGCTGTATATACTTTACTCCCAATTTAGGTAAAAGGAGAATCCATACCTTGACAATGAGTTTTTCTTCCAGTGAAAGATATCCTCATATTTCTTTGGTGCCTTTTTCTATTTCAAAAGGATATTTATCAAGGGGATAATTGACCTCAGGTCCCAGAGGGGAATCTGGATTAATTGGTCAGCTATTCATGCCGGTTTTGGTCAGCTCTTCACACTGTCTTTGGAGGCTCTTCCAGCTCGCCATATTTTTATACATCCTGTTGGGCTGTTAGGTCTCCCCTTGCACACCTGGCTGGCTGGCTGTGTCCTCACATCAGGGTCATCAGGTGATATGTGCGGTCATGGGTTGAAGACGGAAATCATAACGTGAGTACTCTCTTGATCATCAGACAAACAACGTGTTTCGTTGTTTATAACCTCCTTAGATAGTTGGTTCAAAACTCCCAGATCTAGACAATTGATTGGCCGAGGTTTTAGCACCACCCAGCTCCCTGACCAGTGCTGTGTCTGTTTTCTGGGTTGAACATCACTGGCTGAGGTCCCTGCTTGGGTCTGAATCCAACCCATCCCTGCCCCATCCAGGGATTTGTTTTATTTCTAGGCAGGTTGAATCTGGGGGTCTGATATGGCCAAATTTATTTGGCAGTTTTGAGCTAGCTGCCTCGGGGACACCAGACCAGGCCTGAGGCCATCCCCCCTTGCTGCACTGGGTTCTCTCCACTGCACCCAGCTGTGGCACTGGGTCCCCCCCACTCACTCCAGGAGCTGCACCAGGACATTCCCCACTCAGCCCAGGCGGTGACACCATGGCCAGGGTCACCTCCACTCCCAGTCTGGCACCAGGAGCCACCCAAATCCCCTCCCAGCCCAGGTGTCCCCAGTCCCTGGCACTCAGCCCTTTTAGCACACGCACACACAGCCCAGCTCTGGCTCCTGTCACTGGCTCTGGGTCAGCTTGGCCAGGGCAGGGCTTGGCAGAGTTTGGGCCTCTTCCCCTTTTGAGCTGCTCATTCCCAGCTGAGCAGCTCCAGAGCACAGACCCTCACTGGGATCAAACTTCTCAGCCCTCCATGTGTGTGACAGGCCAGCCCTGCTTCCCAGCGCTGCCTCCCTTGGCACCTGCCACTGACACTGGTTTCCCTGGGTGTTGTGGTTTGGGGCTTCCTGCCCTCTCTGCTGTCCCTGCAGACAGTGAAGCTGCTCCTGGAGCAGAGGCCCTGAATGGATCAGAGCCCCTGAATGGAGCAGAGCCTCTCTGCCACACCCCAGCTCCCAGACCCTCACCCAGTGTTTTGCCAGGCAGCAGGGTCAGCACAAAAGAAACAGGCACCAACTTAAGGAAGAGGTGTCATTTACTATAATGCAAAACTGCCAAGAATCACAAAAGGATGGCAATCTCAGCAAGGCACATCATCATTACTACAAAAGATTGCATACAGTGAGATGACACACATTACATCTCCAGTTACCCCAAGACTTTACCATCCTCCAGCTCCACACATCAGCTGGGGAGCCCCTGTCACAGTGAAGGAACAGAGAGTCCCTCTCGGTAACTGGGAATTACTGTGGGGTGTCCACCTGCAGGCAACGAGGCTTCCAACTGCACTGTGAGAGGGTCCTGTTCTTATATTGTTCAATAACCAAGCTAACATCACTTCTAGAGCAGGAACATCTCGTTTCTTTTTCCTCTTGGGTTCCTCCCAAAGCCTGGCCTGGACTAAAGCAGGAACCAAGGGAGTTGTCTTTGATCCTACACCCCAAACAAGGAAAAATGTCGGATTTCATGGATCTTGTCCCATTTGTAAATATGGAAAGATAAATGCATGTTTCACTAATGAGCACATTCATAGATCATATTGTTAATGATGCTTCGCTAATAAGCAGCTACATTTATCATATGGCTAATAATGCTTCCCTAATGAGTGGATACACATCACTTTTGGTGGAAAGGTTCACCCACTGGGCAACTTTGGCTCAGGGCCTAACGTTCAGGCCTAAGGCAGGGCCCATTGTTCAGGCCTTGGAAATTCACCCAGTGCCACCCCCTGTCCCCTGCCTGTCTCGAGTCACCCCCAGCTGTGTCTGTCCTGAACACAAAGGGGACACAGAGCAGGGAGGTCCAAATCAACTCCTTTATTAGCAGAGCCTGCAGGGCATGAGGCTGAAGCAGCCCTTCAGCCAGCTCTCCAGCAGGGCTTGGCCCTCGCATTGCCAGCGGGGCTGCAGCACCTGCACAGCAAAAGCCCCCATGCCTGCCTGGGCCAGAGCCAGCTGGTGCCACCTTCTCCAGAGCACGGCTCCAGTGCCACCAGCCTGCCTGGACAGCACCAGCACTGCCCCAGGCTGCTGTGGAAGGTGCTGGCAGGCAGGATTCTCCACATGGGGCATTCCCAAGGCTTTCCTCAGCAGTGAGGCCAAGGGCAGGAGCATCTCCTTGCAGGCCTGAGGGCTGCAGGGAAGGGCAGCAGCCCCAGGCACCTGAGCAGGAGCGGCTGCCCTGGACAGAGACACAGCACCTCCGAGACTGGGAGTGAAAGCACTGCCTGAGCCCCGGGGCCATCGTGTCCCTGCTTTCCTGAGCCCAGAGGCACAACAGCTCCTGCTGGGAGAATGGCCTCAGTTGATCCAGGAGGCTGCAGTGAGGGAGGGAAGGATGACACCCAAAAGCCAATCAGCCCAGCTTGCAGCCAGCGTGGAGCTGGCCTCAGGTCCTGCAGCTCTTTCTCCGAGCAGGACACCTCCTTGCTGCAGGAAAACTGCCTTGGGGGCACTGTCTCTTCCTGTCTCACAGCACCTGAGCCAAGGGGTGCTCTGAGTGCTGCCTCTGCCCTTGCCCTGGCCCTCGGGCTCAGGCTTGGCCATGAGGCCAATCGCCACAACGAGAGGCTTTGGTTTGGCTCTAGGACAAAGCAGAGGGAAATGTTTATGGCAAGAAGGCAAGAGGATTCTGGCTTTCTCATCAAGCAAGGGAGTTCCTGAGCGACAGCCACAGTAACGCGCCTTATTTCACCAAACGTGGGAGCAGTTGGATACCGTTGTCTTCATTGGGCTTGAGAACATCATCATTGTAACTGAATTTGTGGAGAGCCTGCGACAAAGTTCTCCTAAACTGCAAAGCCCCTGTGGTTCTTCCTTCCCGTGGATGTGGCCTAACGCCTGTCCAGTTCAGACAATGCTTCCTGCTTGGTAATTCTCTGCCATGCCTCAGGGATTTCTCCTTTGCCCTGAAATTTACCATTGTACAAGGCTTCCAGCTGTGCCCTGAAATGAGACACAAACCATTTCCAGTACGCCTGCATGGATGAATCAGGAAGAATGTTCCAATTGGAAAAAGGAGGTCCAGCATCACGGTATGTCTTGCAGGGGATCCATTCATTGTCACCAACTCTGAATAAGACATCGCTTGCAACAAGGCTGGAACAAATATCAATGACCAGCTCTTCTGTCTTATAATACTGACCTCCCACCAAAGCTTCTGGGCGATGGAAGACCAGCTGATGTTTTCCATCATGTCCCTGCATGGTGTTTGTGCAGACAGCCCCACAAAATGGACACTGCTCCCAGCACCCCGAAAACTGCTCCACCAGGATGGTGTGAGGCTGTGTTGCAAACAAGCTCATATCAGCACCAGCAAATTCTTTCCTGAGCCTGTCCCTCAGGTCATCCAGAGCTTCTGCCATGGCACTGCTCAGGAACTCAGTATCTTTGACCTCTTGGTGCTCGATGCCCTTCAGGTCACTTCTGGGCAAGTTGATCACTTCTGTCAGTTCCCTGCAAAATTCATCCAGCCAAAGAGAGACTTTGTCTTCTCTGTCTTTTCTGTCTTTGACAATTTGGGTTGATAAAGAAACAGCTGACAGGATGTTTCCATACAGAAGATTGAGTGAGCAATCTAAAAACTTCTCCAGATTTCCACTCTCACCTAAACAGTAATTCTTAACTCGTGTTTCAATGTATTTCTGAAAAAATTCTTTTGGGAAATTAAGGTATTGTACGAAATACTCAAAATTTTCTTGTTCTGCCAGGTATCTCAGGATGCAAATTTCCAGATTGGCTCTGTTGCCCCTGAAATCCGGGAATTTGCCCTGCATGTCCTCAGCGATGGCTTTAGACGTCCTCTCATAGACCGCCCGGCGAAGAGCCGCTTCAATCTTCTCACAAAGGAAAACAGCAAAAGTTGTGACTGAAGTGGCTCCTTGGCAGGACATCTGGAAACATTGGAAGAACTCTTCTCTCTTGCTGCTCAGGTACACAACTGGGTCATTTGCCTTTTGGAATGCTTCATGCATGGCTTTAAACCTTTCCGCTGCCATTTTGCACAGATACAGAGACAAAGCTATGCTGTACTCTCTGTTAAAAGTACATTTGGCATGGCTGGGGACAGAGTTCACACCGTTGTGTACTTCATTGAGTATTTCATGGATAAAATTTCGACTGTAATCCCGTTTCTCCTGTTCCTTCTTTTCAATGTTTGCCTTCACACACACTATGATGTTGTCTGTGATGTGCTGCAAGTTGATTGCATCAGCATCAGAAATCTTCTTAGTGAAGAAATAAAAATATTTTCTTTTCATGACATGTTTCTCTAAGTCAAAAGAAAATCCACTGCCTTTGGGAAACGATGTGATCCGTGCATGGAAACCTGGCTCCTTAAAGTGCTCCAGAAGGACTTCTTCGATGTCTGAATCAATATTCACCTGTTCCAGAGGACGAGCAGCACTGGAGACTTCGGCAATCCACTTGTTCCAGACAAGAGTGAAGTTGTCCCTCAGTTCTCTCTCACTCAGGCTCTTCCCTTTCAGAGTCACAGCCAGCTCCCTACTCCTTCTCAGGAGCTCATCTTCATATTCCAACTTCCGTGCATCCAGTTTCCTCTGCTCCTTCTGTAGCTCTATAAGACTCTCACATTTCTTCTTCGTTTCATGGAGAAGAGTCTCTTTTAGTTCTTTCAGCTTCAGCTCTGTGCCTGATTTCCACTGGACCAGTGTCTCATGGTCTTTGTCTTCCCTGAAATACTTCTCCACTTCTTTCTCAATGCCATCACTTGTCTTTTGCACCAGCCCTTCAAGGTGTTTTCTGGTGACATTCTGCAAGTCCCCATTCCGAATTCGGTTGTCCAGTCTCATCTGTACGTCTAAGATGTGACTCCTCAGCTTCCAGGTCCACCGACTAAAGGCGCTTTCCAGTTTCCGGTACACAGCAATCTCCAAGGAATTCTTGAAGCTGAAAACAAAGTTTTCATTCAGCAAAGCATTCCAGAGGTCACCAATACGATCTTTCAGGCTCGAGAGCCTCAAAATGCTGTGCTGCGACTGCTTCTTGGCAGCCTGGAGGATTTTGCTCTTTAGTTGCTGGACGTTCTGGCTGTAGGTGGGGTTGGGTGGTGCCATTGGGGGGTTTCCTTCCCACAGGTGAGCAAAGTAGTGAATGTGGGTGTTGACATCAAAGCCAATGACATCGCTGAAGGAGGAGATGTCACAGAATTCCTGCTGAGCAGCTATCACGGTCATTTCATCCAGCTTTTCTTGCAAACGCCTTTGTCCTTCCATGTTCTGCTCCTTGGCAGTTGCTTCTCCCACATTTTGGTGGACAAAGAGGCAGCTGGGGGAAAGATTGACTTTCTTCATCCTCAGGAAAGCCTGCACAGCGATCTGGAGAACATCTTGCATTTCCGATGGGTTCTCTCCAAACACATTGATCACAGTCATATTACCAACACCAATGACAAAGGTGGCCAGCTCATTGTCATGGTTCAGGGACTGTTTACTGGCCATCTCGGTGGCACGGAGTCCCTCTGTGTCAACCACCAGCACAAAATCAAAGCCCAAGTCTTGCTGCAGCTCCTCGCCCACTGGGATGAGCTGCATGAAGGCTCCGCGGGTGCATCTCCCCGCGCTGACGCTGAACTGCAGACCAAACATGGCATTCAGCAGGGTGGACTTGCCTGTGCTCTGGATGCCCAGCACGGAGAGCACAAACACTCGTTTGTCCCCCAGCCTCCCCATTAAGCTGTCAAAGATGGCTCCCACCCAGCGCAAGGGCAGGTAAGAAGCGTCCCCATCCATCAGCTCCACGGGATAACCCAAAACCATCAGCTCTGCTGCAATTTCTGGCAGTTTAGCATAAAGCTCATCCTTGGAGTTCATTAACTGCAGAGCTTCATAAATCTGCCCTACCTCTCTCAGAAGGTGCTCCAGGCCGAAGGATGAATTGTTGATTTCATCAGAGATGGAATCCAGCTGATTCACCAACTCAGCATTCACACTGCTTTTTTCCTGGTTTTTCTTTCCTGTCGAGATTTCAGTCCATAACTCATGATAGTCTCTTCTTAGTTTTTCAAGGCGACCATAGGACATCTCATCCATGAAGACCTTCGTCCACTGCAGGAAATATTTCTTGGTATCTGCTGGCTGGCCCTTGAGGAAGCCAAGGAATGATTCCATCAGTGGGTTGAGGGGGAAAGCTTGCTCAAGTTGCTTTCTTCTTAGTGCTTTCTTCTCATTTTCAATTTGGCTGCGATGATGCTCAATGCTCTTGTTCCCCTTCTCCTGCAAGCGAGTGAGTTCTTTGTCCTTTTTGCACCACTGGTACCACAGTTTTCCTTGAAGCGGCAGCAGCTGGGATTTGATCTCAGACAGCTTCTCTTTCTTCAGAAGCTCCACCAGCTCCTTTGCCTTGACTTTGGCTGCCACACACCCGGGTTGATCTGCATCCACTATGAATCCGTGCTGGCGAGCTTTGTCTGCACAGGTGTCCAGGCTGAGACGTGCATTAGACCCTGCCAGGAGATTCCCAATTGTTTTGCTCAGCTGGATCACCAGTTCTGCTTCGTTTCTGTTCCTGATCCCAATTTTTATTTTTGTACTTGATCGCCCAGGTGCAACGTTCTCTTTTTCCGTGAGAAGACAAACCAAAGGCCTTTGTGACTGCCACAGGTCCTGCAGAAGCTTTTTCCCCCTGCTGTCCATGTGCTCCGAATCGGACACCAGAGCCACGTTGACAGCAGATATCTCCTGCAGGAACTGCAGCTGTGCTTTGTGATCCCTGGCATCTCCATGCAGGTTGCAGAAAGCCACGCAGCGCTCAAAGGTGTCATCGGGGCTTCCACGGGGGCAGTACCAGGCAATCTCCACCACCCCTTCCATCAGCAAACGCTCCCTGGTGCTGCCTCTGCAGTGGCGGTGGAAGAAAGTGTCGTGTTTGCGTTTGCTCAGCAGAGCGTTCAGGAGCTGAGACTTGGAAGAGGAGGCCGAGCTGCCAATGCGGATGAAGGACACGATAGGTGTCTGTGTCTGAAAGATGAGTTTGTTGTTGTAACTCTTTGTTTGGGCCTGCTTTCCTGACTTCTCAACCTCTTTCCAGCTCCTTTGGATTTGGCTGAGGGCATAGAGCGGGAACTCGATGTGTGAAGTGCACGGGTTGGGCACCAGCAGAGGCAGCGCCAGTTGGCAGAAGGCCAGCTTGGTTGCAAGGGTCTGTCTCAGGAAGTCATCAGCGCAGTGGAAAATGGCCATCTGCAGGTCCATGGGGTGCACATAGCTGTCCCTGCTCACACATTCAGGGGCTGCTTCCTCCAAATCATCAAGAAAGTTATCAAAGGAATCTGACAGTTCATCCTCTTCCTTTGTAGTTACTGGCTCAGATGCAAGGCCAGGGATGCTCTCATCCCAGCAAGTCAGGTACCTCACCTGGTAATCCACGGTTAACAGCTTTTGCAGGAAGTAACCTGGCAGTTCCGTGTCCTGGCTGGGCTGGCTGTCCTGCAGACATGTCCTGCAGATGGTGTGGAAATCTCCCATCCCCATTCTTCTTGGATAGTGACTTTCCAGTCCCAGGCGCTTGAGCAGCTGGAGGAACTCCTGGTTTGCAATGGCTTCATTTGCTTCGGATTGGCTGCTGTTGGAGATGGATTGAGACTGGCTAGGGTGTTCAGATGTTAGAAAAGTGTCTTTCAGGTCTCTGATTATGTTCTGCATCCTCTCTTCATCCCCATTGCCATCCAAGCACCCACTGATCAAGGAATGCAAGTCCTCTTCCAGCCTCTCCCAGTCTTCACCTCCACTGTGCTTTTGGAGCAGATTCTTTATCCGTGTGGACCACAAGCCTTTCATGTGATCTTCCATGAAAATTAAACGCTCCCTCTTCTGCCCAGGGGACAGCCCTTGACTTTCTGGTGTCACAGTCAGACCCTTCAGCAGAAGAGAGGCCTCAGCTCTGTCAGCATCTTGCTCCTTCAGGTTCACGTACTTCTTGTGTGCCACTTCCATTTCCTTGGCCATGTACTCAATTTCTGGGTGTGTAAGGAGGTGCTGAAAAGTGCTGCTTTCCACCTGGTACCCTGTGCTGCTCACAATCAAGAGCACCAACAGCTCCACGTCCTTCTGAGCCTTTTCCTGGAGACACTGGAGTAAGGAATAAATGGCAAGGCTGCTGGTCTGGGTCGCTTCTCGCTTTGCTTCATGAATGGCGGAAGCAGAGCTTCCTGGTGCGTAGGAGACAGCATGGATGTGCTCCTTCATTTGCTGCAGTGTTTTGATGAGGTCTTCAAGCTCAGAGACTTTGGGAGATTTGGGAAGTGGGTGCTCATTCTGGAAGATCCATTGCATAATGAAGGAAGCCTCAGGGAAGTCCTTGACAGAGTAGATATGTGGAGTCAGGAGGCTTTTCAATATTACCTTGATAAATCTGGTGTTTTCTGGAGGTGACTCCTGGCAACTCCGCACGGTGTTCACCAGGAAGTCCTGCAGGGCTTTGTCTGACAGGCACACGTTGATCCACACACTGGGGTTCCTGGTTTTTGCATTCAGATCATCTTTTAGCTCCATCAGCATGAGCAGCTTCCTTTCATCCACCGGCATCTTCCAGGCTTTCAGAGTCCTCATGAATTCTCTGGCCTCTTGCACTGCACTGCCCAGTTCCTCTCCAAAAATGCTGCCAACGCTCAGATTTGTCAGTGCTTTGTACGCAGCCCGGAGGGCTCTGCTCATCTGACCCACGGACTTAAAATCCCTGCTGTGATTGTACAGGATGACATCCCACACTGGGATCAGCTCAAACCCACGGTCGATAACGCACCACGTTGTGTTATCAGACACGAGCCCCGTTCTCCACTGAGGAAGAGAAGCGGTGTCTGGTGGGCCCCCTGTGTTGACCACGTAGAGCTGAATCGCTGTATGGGAACCCTCTCCGGCTCTTCCCAGGACAGAAGCCTTTGAGCTGGATGTAGAAACATCCAGGGCCCCCGCAGCACTTGCCAGGAAGCCACCCCAGCTGGCCCTGACAAAGCTGTTCAGAGCTTCAGACGTTTGTCGCTTCATCTCTTCCCTCTGCTCCTCTCGGAATCCCTCAGTAGACGCCTTCCACCAGAATATCCCCCCAAAGTGGAGGGGACCCTGGTTTACGTGGGACCCAAACCTGCTGAAGAACCTCTCACACATATTTAGCAGGGGGGTCTTGTCATCCTGAGTGGAGCTCAAAAGCGGCTCTATCTCTTTCAGCTTCTTCAGAGCCTCATCCGAGAGGCAAAGCTGATGCCTTTGGAAGTAGCAGGAGGCCAGAGGGAGGTACTGGTACCTGGTGCTGCAAAAGTAGCTCTGCTCAGAGCGGGACTGGTGGGTGTCCTGTGACCGCGAGGAGCTGCTGCCATCTACACCCGCTCCCAGATTAATTCCCCAGAACTTGAATTTGGCAGAAACACTCATGCTGAACCCCAGCTGCTCCATGGACTTGGTGAAAGAGGATTCTGCTGCAGAGGAGGAGAAGTCCTTCCTCTCAAGGAGCGATCCTCGCTCTGGACCGGCGAGCTGGAATCCCTCAGGAACCCTGAGGAGCTGATCTCGCTTTGCCAGCGCATCTCCAGGTCTGCTGGTTCTGTAGATGCCCTGCAGGGCCAGTCCCCCTGATGCCCGCCTCAGCACCTCCGCGTCAGGGATGTTCTCTCTCCTGCCTGCTGGCAGCTCCTGCTGCTCCAGCTGCTTCTGGATGCTCTCCAGCATATCCGCCAAGGGTTCTTTTGGTGCTGGCCAGAACTCTTTGGGAATCTCCATGGCTTGCCACACAGTCTCTGCTTTCTCCCTCAGAGCATCCTGGCTGTGGGTGCGGCTGTTGAGCATTTCTGTCAGATCATTCAGGGCTTGTTTGGCCAATTCTTGTTTCTCTTTTCTCTTCTCCATGTGCTCCTTCTGCACATCTTTACTGGTTGTTTTGTCATCTCTTATTTTCAGGAGTTTCTGGAGTGCCTTCTTCTCCCAGGGGTGCCTTACCTCACACTCCAGCTTGAGGTAGTCCTCGTACTCCAGATGTTGCAGGGCTTCTCTGCACTCAATTCCCAGGATCTGCGACGCTTTGGGCAGCCAGTATCCAGCATCCAGCCCTTCATCCTGGAATGCCTTTGCCAGGAGCTGTGCCTTTGTATCCCCCTCCTGTGTGCCCTCCTGCGAAGCCATGGCTGTGGAGGAAGAAAAGAGACTTTCCCTAAGGTGCAGGCAGAGGCCCCAGCCTCTGGCAGAGGCTCTGCAGCAGCTGTGGCCCTGGGGATTGCTCCCACCCGGCTGCTGGAGCCGGACCTGGGATGGCAGAAGAGCCAGGGTCCCCTTCCCAGCACACTGGATGTGCCTGTGGCTTTCCTGTGTGCAGGATCAACCCTGAAGCTCAGTCTTTATCCCAGAAACTACACAGAGAGAGACACAAACACAGAGATACACAGAGACACACACAGAAATAGACACACAGGCACAAAGACATAAACACAGACACAGAGACACACAGACAACACAGGGACACACACACAACACAGACACACACACACACAGGCACACAGAGAGACACGTAGAGATGAAAACACAACACACACAGAGAAAAAAACACACACACAGGCATACACACTCAGAGACACTGTCAGACACAGACACAGGCAGACACACAGACTCTCACACACACAAGTACACGCGAATTCACTCAGCCACACAACCTGCCCTGGAAAAGCTGCTGCCGTCACCATTTCCCACATCCTCCCAGCAGAACCCCTCATGACACAAGTGCAGACAGCGAGGAGCACTCCCAGCTCCCTCGAGCACTGGCCCATCCAACACCCCTGCCTGCATCCTGCACCCTCTGCCCAGTCCCACGGCTGCCCTGCTCGCTGTCTGGCCCAGCCTGCTGCTCCCAGCACCCGGAGGCAGTGCTCACACACTCCCCCAGGGCACCCCACACTCCCCAGACACATCCCCCCACGCCAGGCACGGCCACACGGGCTCTGAGCTGTGCTCCTGCTCCAGCTGCCAGCGCAGCCCCTCCTCGCCCCACTCACGCCTCTTCACAGGAGCTGCTTCCCTGCACAGTCAGGACCCACCACCCCAGATCAGGGGGAAAATCCACCTTGTCCCTGCCCACAGCTGTGCCTGGGGTATCCTGGTGGCCCTTCAGGAGAGACTGGAGATTTTGGGAGCCAACTCGGACAGGTGCCCTCCGCGATCTCTTGCTCGTTACCACAGCGGGTCTTGTCAGCCCAGCGCCCATTGGTGGCCATCTCACCCACGGCCACCACATGGCCACTGAACTTAAAATCTCTGGTGACAGGAGGAAAAGTGTCAGCAAACTTCAGCCCTGGCCTTGAGGGGAGCAGGCTTCAGGCTGCTCAGGGGTGAATTACAGAGGGCCCCTGGGAAACGGCTCTGGAAGGTGCTGGGGTCCTGTCCTGGGGATGGCTCTTACCCAGAGCCAGTTCAGTTTGGGTTTGTGTCTGGAGCTGTCACTGTAGCCCCCTGACTCAGGAATATGACGAAGTGTGAAGGGTGGCCCAGGACTCTGGGTGGGGCTGCGGCCAGGGGCTGCTCTTCCTTCCAGCAGGGGTGATCAACACAGGGGCCATGCGGCACAGTGGGTCTGTCCTGAGCTCCTGTTCCCCTATGGTTTTTTCCTTCTTTTCCCCTCTTGGTTTTTTCTTGCTTCAGCACCATGACCAGGGCTTGCCAGCTTGCTTCTCTGCTCCTCTGCTGCTTGGGAGCCCAGAGCCGCTGCGAGCTGGGAGCACCCCCAGCCCCAGCAGGCCCGGCCTCAGGCCCGGCCATGGCCGGTGAGGCGCGCAAAGGAGCGATCCCCCGGCCAGCCCCCGCTGCTCCGGCTGTTCTGCTACCCTTGGATTCGCCGGCCCGGGCCTGCAGCGGCACTGAGAGCGGCTGCTCCCCGCGGGCTGTGCAGGGGAAGCCAACTCTCCTCTCCGCGGCGCCCCAGCCGCCATTGGCAGCGGAGAGGCGGCCGAGCCCGCGCCACAGCGCCCCCTGCAGCCGCGGGGGAATCATCGCACCCGCCCGGCCCGGCCGGGAGCCACCAGCGCCCCTCAGCATTCACCCATGGGGGAGCTCAAGGACAGCCTGGTAATCTGAGCTTTTTGGATTTCACTAAAGCTTTCGACCTTGCTTCTCCCAGGACCCTGGTGTGTCCCTTCCAACTCAGGCCATTCCATTATTCCATGATTCTCACACTAACTGACCTGACCCTTTCACTGGACACCTGCCTTTCAGCCTTTGGGGTTTTTGACACTGTCACACAATCCTGAAAACTCTCCCAGTCTCAGTTCACTTGGATTCTGGAGAGATTTATTCACTGCAAAAAAATTCTTCTGATCATTCATCTTCGGTCCCACCAAGGCCACAACTCCCTTACCAGCACAGTTATCAATCTCAGGGGCTTGGACTCAGGGATAGATCCAAGGGCCCCTGCAGCCTTCCAGAGCCTTCAGGGGCAGCTTTCCCTGGGGAATTCCTGCCGATTTGGGCAATCTGTGCAAGGCCTGTGGGCTCTGATTCCCCTCACCCACCTCACAGCAGATGCTCCCCTTGCTCCCAGCCTTGGCTTCCCAGCAGACACCGGCAGCCGAGGGCCCCAGCTCAGGGGACACAGCACAGCACAGCGGCAGGCCTGGGGCACACGGTGGGGTGTGGAGAAGGTGATGGGAACCCCTGGAGAACTCAGCAGGAATCAGGAAGGAAAGGCCTGAAATCCTAGAGGAGAAGAGCAGACAGTCAGGAGAAGGCAAGCCATGAGCACACAGGATTCATTCCAGGGAGCCCTGGGGGCCAACCCTTCTCCTCCACTGGACACTGCCCAGGCAGCAAAGACTCCTCAGGGCTCTTCTGGGGAGGTGAGCAGAGCAGGCTTTCACCTGGGACCTACATCCACCAGAAGGAAGCTGGAGCAAAGCCCCTGAAGCTCAACAAGGCCAAGTGCAGGTGCTACCCCTGGGTGCAGGCAATTCCAGGCACAGACACGAGCTGGGAAGAGAATGGATTGAGAGCAGCCCTGAGGAGAAGGACTGGTGGGCGCTGCTGGGTGAGAGGCTGTCCAGGGAACATCTGTGCTCTCAGGCAGCACACAAGCTGTGGAGGGGACAGAGCCAGGGGAACAGCACTGACAGTGGGGCAGCACGGGCCCCGTCCCACCACTGCCCACATCACACAGCTGCTGCTGGGGGGAAGCTCAGGACCCCAAATAGGGGGGAGAAGCAGCGCTGGGCTTGGGTCCCAGCAAGTTCTGAGCCTCCAGCAGCAGCTCGTGCACTCCCACCAGCAGGATGGGGACACGATGGGGAAGGCAGAAGCAGGAAAAGCATCTGGCTCAAGATAAGGGCAGTTCAGCAGCAGAGGAAAGCTTGGCCTGCAGGCAAAGCACAGGAGAAACTTTAGACACCAATTGTTTGCTTTGGGCACATGTCCAGCTGCTCCCTGGGCAGCAGAGCCTCAGTGCAGGACAGTTGCTCAGGAAGGGAGCTGATGCCTCAGGGTCACTGCTGGAGCTCGTCCACTTTGGCCACTTGTCCCAGCCCTGTCCCCTCCCAAATTCTCTCCCACCAGAGCGCTGCCAGCGCTGGTTCAGTCTCAGGAGCCAGAGGCCGCCGTGGACAACAATAACTCCAGCCCTGAAGCTGCCCCCAGGCACCCGTGGCAGTCCCTGCACGGTTTCCCATTGCTGAAGGAATAGGAAAAAGGCCCATGCGACTGTGTCCGTGCCCACAGAGAGGCACTGAGCACATTCAGGACATAACTCGGGATCGAGCTCCTCCTTGGAAGCAAAGGAGGGAAGCAGCAAGGCTGGCAGCAGGAGCGGCCATGGGAATGCGTGCAGCCGTTCCACAGCACAGCCCCCGAGAGTGTTTTCCCCAGCCGTGTCCCAGGGAAAGAAAGGGGCTCTGGGAACAGCGCTCCCTTGCTGGGGCTGGCCCAGAGCCCAGAGCGCTCTGCGCGGTGACGCTCCGACTGGAGGAGAGGAGAATGCCACCCGCCCTGCATGGGGAGCAAAAGGAAGAACTGAGCCCCTGCGCTTGGGGACAGGGCAGGAGGAGCCGTGCCTGCCGCTCATCCCCACGGAGCTGCCCAGCGGCCGAAGGAGCGGCTCGGGGCCAGCACTGCCCCCGGCATCAGTGCCACGGCTCCTGCCATCCGGGGGGCACAGCAGCCATCCGGCCCCACCTCTGAGCCCGGCCCCCTCCCAGCTCAGCCCCGCAGCGCACACGGCTCCCCCGAGCCCCCCAAAGCGGCTGCAGCAGCGGCGGCTTCCTCCAGCCCCCGGAGGAGCAGACACCGCCCGCCCGCTGCCCTCCCAGCGCTCTTCCCCTGCCCTGCCATCTCCCCGGCCGTGCCAAAACACCGCAACAGGAGCCACGAGAGCAACAAGATCCCGCTCCCCGCTGCTCCCGGCCGCACAGCTCCTCCCCAGGGCCCTACCTTCTCTCCTTCTCCCTCCGAGCCCCGCAGCTCCCGGGATGCCAGAAGCCGATCCCAGCCCCTCTTTAAGCAGCCCCGGCTCTCCCATGGGTGCGGCTTCGTCTTCTAGAGGTAGTGGGGCAATTCCAGGAAATCACGCTTCTGACAAAACCGAGTGTGAAAGCGAAACCACTCTTTTGGACTTTAGTTATTTGAGTTAGAGCCCGATTTCTTCACCGGCCGTGGTTTGAGCTGCATCTCAGAGAACTCTCAGCTCTTTGCACAGACCTTTTAACTGCTGTGCTGGTACCTGGAGGGCAGGTGAGGCTCTCAGCCCTTCCTGGGGCTGGTGTTCCATCAGGAAAAGGAGCAGGGGGAGCACAGCACCCCTCTCAGGGATGAATTTATGCAGAAATTCATCCTCCATATCTTTCTCTCCTGTTAGGTCATGTATCAGTTCAGCACAGCCCCTCCAGCCCCGGCTCTTTTGGAGGGAGCTGCTTCCTCTTTTAGGGGGGCCGTGGGGCAGCAGCTACTGCTTTCCCATAGGTCCTGTTTTCCTGCAGCAGTGTGAAAGTGAAGCTGCTGCTGCCTGGTTTGGGCTGAAAAAGTTTTTGGGTGAGAGGTGGAACTTGAGGATGCTTGAGGTCTTTTCCAACCTTAATGATTCTATGCTTGCATGAAAGGCAGCAGGAGCTGGGCAGAGCCTGGGGCTCCTGCCTGGAAACACCAGCCCTGCTCCCCTTAGCCTGGATCATGGAATCCTAGAAATGGACATCCTGTGCCAAGGCCTGCCCACCCTCCTAGGGAACAATTCCTTCCCAATATCCCATCCAGCCCTGCCCTCAGGCTGTGGGAAGCCTTTCCCTGTGTCCTGTCCCTGCAGCCCTTGTTCCCAGTCCCTCTCCAGCTCTCCTGGAACCCCTTCAGGCCCTGGAAGGGGCTCTCAGGTTTCCCTGGGTCCTTCTCCAGGTGAACATCCCCAGCTCTGAGGAGAGGAGGGATGGGAGGAGATGCCTGTTGGTGCCATCACATCAGCTCTGTGCTCTGAACAACCCAGGGACCCCAGAGACAACCTCCAGAGCCCTCAGCCCCTCAGCTTGTGCAGGCTAGGGAGATTCCCTGGGCTGGAGCAAGGCCAGAAGAAGGAAGATGGGAAACAGGGACCCTCAGCACAGCTCCTGCAGCCAGAGCCATCCTAGCAAACCCACAGAGGGTTCATTAATAATACCCAGGGGACAAGAAGGTCAAGTCCTTGGGCTCAGGAGAATAGATTGTGAGAAATCAGGAACGGGGCTGTGGCTGAGCTCATCCCTAATGGGCTGCAGCTGTGTAAGACAGGGGACCATTGTTAAAGGAAAAGGAGCACGGAATGCTGAGGGGCACTGACCAGTAACAAAAGGGTAAAAGGGCACACAGCTGTTATGCAAAAGGAAAAGGGTATAAAAGGTTGTGCCAGGGAATCATGAAGTGCTGATGCTTGAAACCATTCCTGGTGTCAGTCGTGTGTCCTCTGTCAAGTGGTGATCCTGTGGTGATTTGGGCAGGGAACTGCAGACCAGAGAGCAGCCAGCGGGGGAGCCCAGTCTAGCAAAGCAGGTAGAAAGCAAGAGCCTGAACATCCGGACAACTTATGAAAATAGAGATGCTGGTGGCTAGGGGAGCGACTGGGAAGTGTAATGATGGGGACTGAAACAGCAGCAGAAGAGGAATCTGTTTTGGGCATTCTGATGTGATTTTTACAGAGAAAGGTGTTAAGTGTGAGGAGCTGCTACTACGTGCCTTGTTCATGTGGTGTAAAAAGAATATTGTGAGAGCGAGCACGTGGACTGTCTTTTTTGTTGGAACACGGGAGGAAGCAGCAGGGCACGTGTTGTGGGAGGCAGCGATGACAGGAGATGAAATAGCTACAGGGTCGCTTACGACGTGCAGTTTACTTTGGGACTCTTTGCTATGAGTACAAACTGGCAGAGAAGCAGAAACCGCCGTCACCACTTCCCCAGTCCTGGCCGTGGCCTCTGCTCCAGCAGCCGACCCTCCCACTGCAGCCGTGTCCCCTTTGTCTCCTCCCTCTGTGACTGCTCCTTCTGTGAGGGGGCCTATCCTGCCAATATCGCCTGAGAGTTGCCTTTTTCCTCCAGATGCTGGTGACAAAATTCCACGGTCTCAGGAAGCAGCACTGGCATGGCCATGGCAGAGCCACTCTGACCTGCCGCTTTTTACTCAAATCATTTCTTGATGCTTGATTCTTACTTCTTAATTTCTGTTTCACAGCTTTGCTTTTCTTTGAACTTCCCAGTTCAGTGCACTTTGCTTATTTGGCATGAAAGAGCGTGAGTGAGGCTGTGGACTTTGCTTATTTGGCATGGAGGAGGTGGCTCGGGAGCAAACATGCAAGCTGCCCTTTTTTGCTAGAGTGTGGGAGAACAGCAGCCGCGCTTCTGCTCGTGCTGCCTGCAGCTCCCTGCAGGGGTGGCAGAGCAAGCCCTGTGTCCCCCCGCCAAGGGACGGCCGCAGTCTGGCCGGGTCCCAGGGCAGTGCCAGGTTTCCCCTGAATGCGTGGCAGGAGCAGCTGCTAAGTGAGGAGAGAGAAACACCTGCAAAAACGTGTCCTGGTTTAGGGCAGAAGGTACAGATGGATACAGATTTGGTGGTGTGGCCCCCAGAGAGTGCAGAACGAATTTTGCCAAGTTGCTGCTGCACGAGGAGCGCTGGAACAAAAACAACGTGAGCCTCTATGAGGCAGAGTTGGAGCTGCACAAGTGGCATGTAAGAGAGTGCAAAGGTTAATATTCCACAGGCGTAGGTGCAAAGGTTAATATTCCAGAGGTGTGGGTATAAAGATTAATATTCCATAGGCATAAGTGTAAAGGTGTTATGTGCCGTTATGGGTTGGAGACAGAAATCACGACTCAAGTTCTCTCTTGATCATCAGACAAACAGCGTGTTTTAGTGTTCGGAACCTCCTTAGATAGTCAGTTCAAAACTCCCAGATCCTGACAATTGATTGGCCGAGGTTTTAGCACCGCCCAGCTCCCTGACCAGTTCTGTGTCTGCTTTCTGTATTGAACATCACTGGCTGAGGTCCCTGCTTAGGTCTGAATCCAACCCATCCCTGCCCATTCCAGGGACTTGTTTTATTTCTAAGCTGGTTGAATTTGGGGGTCTGATATGGCTAAATTTATTTAGCAGCTTGTCCTGGTTTAGGGCAAATTTGGGAGAGAACCTCCTAATGGGGTCCCTCCAGAAAACAAATTTAAGCGGCCTCTCCCCCAGCTTGTTTGGGAAAAAATATTTCCTTGGAGAAAAGTGGAAAAAACTGTTTATTTAACAGAAATTGAATAGTAGTAAACAATAAAACCTCTCGCTGTTCAATGCGATGGCAAATCCAGAAAAAAGTCCTTTTTGTGTGGTGTAGCTCAGCTCGCTCAGGTTCTTATCAGTCCCTCCAGTGCTGGAAAGTGCCAAGGCCCAGGCCCCGGTGGGCCACAGGCGTGAGCTCCCAGGGTTTGGCTGAATTTACAGTCCAGAGCAGGTTTGAACAGATCCAAGCAAAAAGGAAAAAAAAACAGTCTAGGGAACTTCTCTGCCTCAACTAGCTAAAAACTAACAACGAAGGAGAGCTCTGTCCCGCTGTCTGTCTGTTCTGAAGACAGCACAGTGCAGGAGCAGGATGCGGGGGAGTGAGTGCTGTTTCTGAACAGAAACAGTGTGGTTTCTTCTTCCCCCCAGCTTGCTCTCAGAGCCAGTCTTAAAGGTGCAGAATTTAATATGTAACATAAACAAGGTATTTGGAAATACAAGCATCATAAAGTCACACCAGGACACAGCTGTAAAGTAGCTGTGACAAATCATCCTTTCGGTTATATTAAAAAAATGTAAAAATGTTCTTTATTACCTTTCCTGCAGGTGCCTTGCAGACAAGAAGACAAAGATAGCATGAGTCTAATTTGAAAGAGGCTTTTCTACTCAATTTGACAAACCTAGCTCCTCCAGACTGTGGTGTGCTCCATGTATCACTGGAGCTGCAGCATTCAGGTCTAGGAGCTGTCAGGTAACACCACCAATATCATAATCCCTCAGGCTAGCATGTCACAGCTTAATTGCTTGGAAGTTACAAGTTGCAACTTAACACTATGAACAATTCAACTCAAAACTATTTCAATTAAAAATAAACATATTTCTACCACTGATGTCTTCCAGATATTTGACTTTTGGAGTTTGAGTAGGGTGATGGGCAGACTGTCCCATCATCAATCTTCTGTTTCTGATCAGCTGTCGGCTTGCTAGGTTATTCTGTGAATTTATTGAAAAACAGGAGAATATAAGAGTACCAATGACTTCTGGGGGTGGGGGGAGGGTACATCCACCCCACACCTCCTTCCCCTTCCCTGTTTCAACAACCACAACAGGAACAAAACATGGACCTTTGAACAAAATTAACAAGGTGAAACTTACAACTGCCTATATGCTTTACTATCACCCAGTGTCTGCCATCGCTGAGGAGCCTCCTTTTCACACTGAGGACTTGAAAGGCTTCTTCCGGACAAAGCCTCCCTGTTTACCTCAAAGGAAAGGGGTTCAGCTTTTGCAAAGCCAAATCACCTAGTCAGAGTGACTTGTTTCATTTTTAGCCCAGGAACACCTGGATTTGATAGGATATTTTCACTTGCCAGTTAAGTGTTACTTAATTCAGTGTTTTTCTGGATCTTAGAACTAAGTATCAGAAACAAGGGCACATACTCTGTATCCCAGACTCCAACAGTTATCTACCCTTGGCTAAATAACTAATGATAAATAAATAACTTGTAAATAACTCTAACTTTATGCACATATATATGCAATTCCTTTGAGACTACTGTTTACCTTTTTGTTATAAACAAGGCAACTCAAAACTACCAAAGGAAACATTTGTTTCACCCAGGTTTTACAGGTTATGTCTTGGCATACAATTACAAATGACACATCTTTGTGCTAGCAATGTCTCATAGACGTTTTAAGGTGTGTATTTGGAGCTTTTGGATTTCTCTTGTGAAGGCTTTTTTGCTTGGTTACGATCTGAACCACACCATTCAGCTGCATTAATTAATTTCTATTTGAAAGGATAGCTTACAATTTAAAATTCTATTTACCAACAGCAATTAAAGCAATGTAGGGGGTCACAACGGTGGTGTGGTAAGAGGGTTTGGAGTAGTGGTAGCATGGGCATAACATCAGTATGGACTCTTTAAATCATGTAGCAATTGCTATTTGAATAACAAAAAAACCCAGAAAAGTTCCACGGACTAGCCGGAGAAACAACAGGCTTAGCTCGCACTTTTTTTTTGCACGAGGTTTCCTGAGGAAGGGCTTACCTGTCCAGCAGGTGTCAGTGTTTGCTCACAAGGGTTTGTAGCAGATGGGAACTTTGGTTGCTGTAGGAGCAGTGGAAGCAGCAAGGGTTGGGGGTAGTGCTGGGGGGCTCCGTAGGGCTTTCCCAGCTCACAAGGCATGGCCGCACCTTCTCTGCTGGCGCTGCCAAGTTCCTTGGTTTACCCCTTCACTATCCACATGCAGGGAGCTGCTGGAAAGGGCCCCTGGCTCCAGCCAATGCCACACAGCACACAGTGGCATGGGCTCTCCCATGATACTTTTAGGGCTGTCCTCTAGATTAACCAAATTGGGGGATCGGGGGCCATCTTTCAGTTCTCCTCCCACAGCCCTGGTAAACTTAAGAATTTTTGGCTGGAGAAGTAGAAAGGTCGATATTGTTGCTGCTGTGTTTGCCAGGCAACACAGCTTCAGTTTGTTGATGGTGGCAGGCGGTCTGCTTCACTCTGACAGAGTCCCCGGCTGTTTGCAGCCAGCATGATGTGTTGTCCCACAGTCCCAGGCATCGCTGGCACTGGCTGGATCTTGCAGTCCTTGGGTGCTGACTGCAGGCTGGTTGTCTTGGTTTTTCCAGGTTTTTTGAGTCTTGACTAAAGATGCGGTGGTATGCAGCAGGCTTCAGCGCAGGGCGCCAACAGCTCCACAAATGGCACAGGCGAGTGCGGCACTGGGACTGCTCTGGGAATGGGGCTGACAGCTTCTCTTCTGCTTTTTTGCGTTGCAATGTTTCCTGGATTTGGTGGGCAAACTAGATTAAGTCCCGGGCTCCACGATGGGGGGACTCTGACCACTGTCTCCACTTGGCTGGTGTGGCATCTCTCCACCCATGGGCTGCCTCCTGCACTCTGCCATCTTGGATGAGTGTGATGGATTGACATTTAAGGAAACAAAGGGAAGCACTTAAGGAAGTTAAGACTGCTGGAGGCTGATGGGAGTTTTCTCCTGGCCATAAACGACCATTTCTGAGAATTGACAGTAGTTTTGACCAGTGAAAAGCGAGATCAACCTGTGAACACCACCTTAAGACATAAGGCTGGGAATTTCTTTGTCTCTTTGTTTCTGGCTGTGAAAGGTAACAGAGCTCTGGCTCCCATCTCCTGCCCAGGCCATGCATGTTGGCAGGGGCTGGGCTGGGCCTGCCGTGGCTCCCAGCTGGGAGATGGAGCCTGCGGGGATTCTCCCGGGCACAGGCCAGGCTGAGCTCTGCTGCAGCTTCCCTGGAAGCTTCTGGAGTGGCTGACCCAGGGGGGTCCCCGTCTCTGAGCACCGCTGAGCTGAGACCTGGCACCATAAATACCTGCTGCGGCTTGAGCAAGATTTTAACCCTTTTACTACTCAGATGAGACTTGCAGATTTAATCCTTTTTCCAGGAAGAGAGCAAGAGAGAGCGATCAACAGGTAAAGAGACAACATAAACTATCAGAGACAATGAAGAAAGGAATTAAGCTTCAAATGGAGAGAGAAATAAGGAGATGCTTTAATAAGCTGAAATATTCTTTTGTTAAAGCTATGGAGATGAACAAATATGTTCTGAAAAACTCCTTTAATTCACGAGAGAGTACTTTGGGGGGAATTGAGTATTTCAAAGTGTGGATTGGAGCAAAAGTAATTAATTGATAAAGCTGAGTAAAATGGTGAAGTAGTTGTGATCTTATGTGATGCTGGAACAGAAATGGAGAAGAGAGAGTTCTTGAAAATTTGTCGCCCTTAAGAGGCAAAGAGAGAACTTCTGTTTCCAGAGATGCTCACAGAGACAGATACCAAAGGAGGTATATTTAACAATCCATGGTTGTCTTTTTCTGCCCATACTATTGGATTTATTCCTTTCTCATCTTCTTCCATTAGCAGCATCATTTTAACCACCATGCGTCCTCCATCAGGTATTATACCTATTCCCAATTGCTCTTGCAAGTCTCGGCCTAATAAATTAATTCCCAAACCAGGCATATATAAAAGATCAACACAACTTTCCTGAAAATTTCCCCTCACCTGGACTCTTTCTATTATAGAGGTTTTGAATGGATTGCTTTCAGCACCCTTAACAGTACATTTACGATTGTTTATTTCATATCCTTTGGGAATTTCTGTTACGCTTGACCTATCCGCCCCAGTGTCTACTAAAAATATATGCTCTTTCCTCTGAGGGCCTATTTTCAGGTTTACCAGGGGCTCTTTTTGGTGTTCCAGTTCTTCCCTCAGAGCATAGAACCCCTGACACCCCTAATCATCACCTCTCAGTATTTTTTCCAAAGCATCCTGTTCTTTCGCTATCCCCTCATCCATCCTCCGCTTCCTACAAAACCGCTGTGTGTGTCCTTTTTCATAACAGAAACAGCAGGTTATGTTCATCCATGGTGACTTCCCTTCTTTCCTGACCTCTTCTTTCTCCTTCGTTCCTCTCCTTTGATCTCCCCTGTCACCTGCCACTGGTCCTCTTTTCCTCTCCTTTGCCGGCTCCTCAGTCCCTTCCTCTTTTCCCATTCCCATACTCTCCCTTGCAATGGCCACCATAATCTTTGCTTTTGTTTTTGCCTTCTTCTCTTTTCAAAGATACCTTCTGTGCCTCCCTCAATAATTCATTCAAACCTTTCTCCTGCCAGTCATCTAACTTCTCCAATTTCCTCCTTATATCCATCCAAGCTCTGGTGATAAATTGCACTTTTACTAATACCTGCCCTTCTGGGCTCTCTGCGTCCACACTAGAATATAACTGAAAATTTCTTTTCAGCCTTTCTAGTCAGGCACTCGGGGTTTCATCTTTTTCCTGCTGACTGTCAAATGCTAGTTTTACATTGGTAGTTCTGGGAACAGCTTCCTTTATTCCCCTAATGATTAGTGACCTATAGTCCTTCATCACTCTCCTCCCCTCTTCTTCATTCGGGTCCCAATCAGGTTGATTATGGGGCATTTTCTCTTCACCTCTTGGACCACCTCGGTTCTCCCACTCCCAGATCTGCATGCCAGCTGCTTGTGTCAATTGCTTTTCTTCAGGGGAGAATAGTATTCCCAAAATGGAATTTAATTCCACCCATGTGTAAATACTTGGGCTTAGGAATTGATCTAACTGGTTGGAGATGCCAGTTGGATCCTCCAATAAACTTTTTCTTTCCTTCTTAAAATTTTGCACCTTGGAAGCTGTGAGTGGGACATTCACCAAACCTATTCCTCCCTGAGCCCCTCCCATGGGTACCTCCCTCAGCAGCAACAACCTCTCAACTCTCTCTCTCTCTCCATCTGGTTCTTTCTGGCCTGGAATCTTGTAATGTAGTCATGACCTTCCAAATTCCCATCCTGCTTTCCTTGGCCTCCTGCGTCTGGGGTTTTGCAACCACAACTTTTTCTCTCCCTTGATGGATTTAATGATGACCCCAGCTCTTTTAATTTGGTCTCTTTTCCATTCTGTACTTCCAGACTACCACTTGGAGGTTGGGATATTGGTGAAAAATAAGAGGGACCACTCTGAACAATAATTGGAGCTAGTACATGCCTTGGTATATTTTGAGAGATGGGATGTAATTTGGAGGAAGCAGGTATAGCTACTAAGGCGGCTGAAGGTGGCGTAGGGGTGACCAAAGAAAATTGAAGTTCTGGGGTGGGTTTCAAGGAGGTGGACTTTAAAGGGTTTGGAGATGAAATATCCTCCATGGAGGAAACAAGAAGGATAGACCTGATGGGTAGAGATAGTGTGTAGAGGAGGATTGTAGTTGAAGAGGATTAGGTATAGTTTGAGATGGATCAGGATAGGTGGGCAAAGGTGCAAGTAGGGGTTGAGGTGCTAATGGTGGGGGAGGAGGGGGTACTATAGGAATAGCTGGAGGTGGTGTTGGAGGAAGATGATCCCATTTCTCCTTAGATCTTTCTCTACAATTATCCTGTCCTTGTGACACCTTAAACAACCTCTTTTTCCCTTCTTATGTTTTCTAACCAGCATGCCACATATTTTATCTCTCCTTCACTTTGATTTCTTTTTACATTAATGTGCTTATTTAATGCCAGACACATCCATTCCTCTTGGACCCATACCATGGCCAATATACTGGGCTTTCTGCGATACTCTCTTGCAGCCAGATCTCCAGATAATATTCAATCATTTTTATCTTATCCAGACCATTTAGCATGGTGTCCCTATCCCACCTATCTAACATTTCCCCCAAAGGGCTATTCGGAGGAATATCTCTTAACAGAGTTTTCCCTTTCCTTGACTTGCCTACCTGTTTGCTAACACACTGGCCCATGGCCCAAATACTCAGGTCACAACACAAAGGAAAACTTTCATTTTAGCAGGAAAGGAGGGTTAAAATCAGAAAGATAGCTAGAAAGGAATGTGGGAAAACCAAAACGACGTTGTAAATAAATTAGCAAAATCAGGGTAAGAAAGGATGGGAAAACAGAAACGGTACTAACAAAGGTGGCTTGATAAATCAAAATACTAGACTCTATAAATAATAAGGAGGGTTTATCCCACAAAGTAGTGGAATACAGAAAGATTTGGTGGGAATTCAAATGACAATAGGGGAGAATGGCGTAGGAAAAATGAGAATGAAAAATAGGGTATGTGGGAAAACAGAAATGACTAAAGAGATGACAAAAAGGGTATGTGGGAAAATGGAAGTGACTAAAGAGATGTTCTGGAAAAATAAATATGGCGGTACTTATAAAACAAAATGATGGGTCTTAATTTAAACCCTCAAATGTCAGAAAGAATCCCTAAAGTGAAAACTCAAAATATACAGAATAAGACAGTGACTTAAGAAAATAGAGGTAATGTAGAAGAAAGATTGTCCAAATACTCTATTTGTAGATATAAAAAGGTAATAAAGAAACCACGTTCTAACTCAATTTAGCAATGAGAGGGACTTCTCTCGAAAAGGATTCAACCTCCTACAAAATGACTTCTACCTTGCGACAGAAAGCCCCTAAAATGGCAGACTCCTCCTCTGCCCCTCCCCTGAGGAGTGGTCTGGGGACTCTTGGCTAGCCCTCACCCCAGAACCTCACTCCTCAGTCACCTGTGACTTCAAGGCCAATAACAACTAAATATAACAGGAACAACCGACCTTCGGTAATAACAATAAGCAATCCGTTAAAAATACTCAATAATCAAATCCTGCTTTAAAGCAACAACACTTGACTTATGACTGATTAAACTAAAACAAACTCAATCCCTAGATAATAACAAGCAAACCTCAATATATATTGCAGACCAAAAGGTAATTTCTAAATGACAATTCAACTGCCCTTAAAACAATTAGAGGTCAACTGCTAATCAAGATACACCTTTAACTGATAACAAACAACTCAGCTGAAATAGGAATTTTGTGTTAAGTATTTAGCTAATTTGGGAGTTAGGAAAAAAAAAACCCAAACAAGAATTCCCACAATTCCCTATATTTACAGGTTCTAACCCTTTATCCCCAATCCTACTGACTGGGAAGATCCTTCCACAGCCGGAGGCCCCTCCCTATAAACACTTTTCTGGGTTCCTAGCTCGGGGAATTGAGTCTCCCCCTACAAACCCCCTTTGGGTTTCTAATTTGGGCCTTTGGAGTCACCTTGGTGCGGGGTTTGTGCCTCCCCTACAAATCCCTTGGGTTCCTAGTTCAGGGAAGGACTGAACCCCCCTTATGAACCCCTTGGATTTCTAACTCAGGGGGCCCCTAGCTTTCCTCCAGGGTAGGTCCCCTCCCCTCCCCCTGTCAAAAAGGAGGGGCACTCACCTATCCGGGGACCCCTTTTGCTTTGGCAGTCCCTGTTAGGTAAGTGTCTTTCTTTCCTACTCTGGAGTCCTAGTTCCCCAGACAGTGGACTTGCCCCAAGTCTGCTCCTGGGTAACAGCCCTCCAGGTGGAATTCAACCCTCCCCAACAAACTCCTTGGACTCCTAGTTTGGGAAAAGTTCCCTATGAGTCCCTTGGGTTTCTAAGTCAGGGATTAGGCCAGACCCACCCCTTAGACCTCCATCCTTGGGAGGAGCGGGAACCTAAACGAGTAACGGCAGCTGAAAGGAAAGTACTTCCCATCTCCCCTACTCCTGGGGGTCCTTAGGTTATTCCACACTCCCCTTTTTAACCGTAAACCCCACTCCTGACACCCATCCACACATCAGAACCCTCGCTCTCTCTCGGAGAACCCTTAAACTCCCGGTCGTAGTCTCATCTGCAGCCTCGGGTACAGGCAGCAAGCCTGTCAACGATCCTGACATAGTCCAAGTTCGGGCAACCAAAAGCGAGGCTGGACACATCACCCTGGTCTTGTCCTACTCCGGGACCACTCTAAGGTCGTGGCTATATCCCGGACGAGCCCCCAGAAAACTGTCATAAGCGAGGCTCGAGACTTTTTGCTATAAATTAAAGCCTGGCCTGTTTATTAAGACTGAGCTGCAGCCGAAAGAGGACACAGGCTAATCCTGTGTGCCCCACGCTACAAACCGGGATAGCAACAAACTATGCAAACGGGTTCCCCAACAGAAAAAGCCCCTGATAACACTCAACACCCTGGTTTATACCCTCCCTTAGTCCTGGATTGCTCCATTTTGGATCCTCTCCGGGATTGGTCGCTTCCTCAGGCTCTGATTGGTCTATAGCAGCATTCATCCTGGTCCAATCATTTGTCCAGGGCATCGAATGATTGGTGGACTCTTCTTCCAATCATTACTCATGGTGCTGACAACATCTTCATTAGTTCATGTACTTGAATGCTCTATTCCAGGCCCCCATAAGCCCCCCCTTATATTTCTTACCAATCCCTCATTCTGTCCACCCAACCCCAATCCAGTCTCACCCCGAATATTCCAAAGTCCTTAACAGTCCTAGTAATCATCATCTTAACATCTTTATACCATAATTAAACATAGTTAACTTTTATCCCTCATAACTTTGTAATTCTTAACATCAATTAACACTCTAGTAATAACAACTTTAATTAACCTTTCAAGTTCAACAAAAAGATCACTTATAACACAAGATGGCAGAGTGCAGGAGGCAGCCCATGGGTGGAGAGATGCCACACCAGCCAAGTGGAGACAGTGGTCAGAGTCCCCCCATCGTGGAGCCCGGGACTTAATCTAGTTTGCCCACCAAATCCAGGAAACATTGCAATGCAAAAAAGCAGAAGAGAAGCTGTCAGCCCCATTCCCAGAGCAGTCCCAGTGCCGCACTCGCCTGTGCCATTTGTGGAGCTGTTGGCGCCCTGCGCTGAAGCCTGCTGCATACCACCGCATCTTTAGTCAAGACTCAAAAAACCTGGAAAAACCAAGACAACCAGCCTGCAGTCAGCACCCAAGGACTGCAAGATCCAGCCAGTGCCAGCGATGCCTGGGACTGTGGGACAACACATCATGCTGGCTGCAAACAGCTGGGGACTCTGTCAGAGTGAAGCAGACCGCCTGCCACCATCAACAAACTGAAGCTGTGTTGCCTGGCAAACACAGCAGCAACAATATCGACCTTTCTACTTCTCCAGCCAAAAATTCTTAAGTTTACCAGGGCTGTGGGAGGAGAACTGAAAGATGGCCCCCGATCCCCCAATTTGGTTAATCTAGAGGACAGCCCTAAAAGTATCATGGGAGAGCCCATGCCACTGTGTGCTGTGTGGCATTGGCTGGAGCCAGGGGCCCTTTCCAGCAGCTCCCTGCATGTGGATAGTGAAGGGGTAAACCAAGGAACTTGGCAGCGCCAGCAGAGAAGGTGCGGCCATGCCTTGTGAGCTGGGAAAGCCCTACGGAGCCGCCCGGCACTACCCCCAACCCTTGCTGCTTCCACTGCTCCTACAGCAACCAAAGTTCCCATCTGCTACAAACCCTTGTGAGCAAACACTGACACCTGCTGGACAGGTAAGCCCTTCCTCAGGAAACCTCGTGCAAAAAAAAAGTGCGAGCTAAGCCCGTTGTTTCTCCGGCTAGTCCGTGGAACTTTTCTGGGTTTTTTTGTTATTCAAATAGCAATTGCTACATGATTTAAAGAGTCCATACTGATGTTATGCCCATGCTACCACTACTCCAAACCCTCTTACCACACCACCGTTGTGACCCCCTACATTGCTTTAATTGCTGTTGGTAAATAGAATTTTAAATTGTAAGCTATCCTTTCAAATAGAAATTAATTAATGCAGCTGAATGGTGTGGTTCAGATCGTAACCAAGCAAAAAACTCTTCTTCTCTTCACAAGAGAAATCCAAAAGCTCCAAATACACACCTTAAAACGTCTATGAGACATTGCTAGCACAAAGATGTGTCATTTGTAATTGTATGCCAAGACATAACCTGTAAAACCTGGGTGAAACAAATGTTTCCTTTGGTAGTTTTGAGTTGCCTTGTTTATAACAAAAAGGTAAATAGTAGTCTCAAAGGAATTGCATATATATGTGCATAAAGTTAGAGTTATTTACAAGTTATTTATTTATCATTAGTTATTTAGCCAAGGGTAGATAACTGTTGGAGTCTGGGATACAGAGTGTGTGCCCTTGTTTCTGATACTTAGTTCCAAGATCCAGAAAAACACTGAATTAAGTAACACTTAACTGGCAAGTGAAAATATCCTATCAAATCCAGGTGTTCCTGGCCTGAAAATGAAACAAGTCACTCTGACTAGGTGATTTGGCTTTGCAAAAGCTGAACCCCTTTCCTTTGAGGTAAACAGGGAGGCTTTGTCCGGAAGAAGCCTTTCAAGTCCTCAGTGTGAAAAGGAGGCTCCTCAGCAATGGCAGACACTGGGTGATAGTAAAGCATATAGGCAGTTGTAAGTTTCACCTTGTTAATTTTGTTCAAAGGTCCATGTTTTGTTCCTGTTGTGGTTGTTGAAACAGGGAAGGGGAAGGAGGTGTGGGGTGGATGTACCCTCCCCCCACCCCCAGAAGTCATTGGTACTCTTATATTCTCCTGTTTTTCAATAAATTCACAGCATAACCTAGCAAGCCGACAGCTGATCAGAAACAGAAGATTGATGATGGGACAGTCTGCCCATCACCCTACTCAAACTCCAAAAGTCAAATATCTGGAAGACATCAGTGGCAGAAATTCTGGAAGAGTCCCAAAGACAAAAAAGGAGCATGCACAAGGAGACAAGGTGAAAAGTTCAACTGTGGTCGTGTGTTTTTGTTTTTTAAGTTTAAAGTTTGTTGTACAAATGGTTTGTTCTGTTTTCCCCTTTTGATGTTGGTTTGTTCCAATTTGTACCATCCTCCCTACTGCCATCAATCATTGTATCCCAACCCCTTTTTCCAGTGGTCAGTCATTGTTACCCTACCCCTTTATCCATATCCTTCCCTGTCACTCTTACTTAGTACTTACCCTTTGTTCTAGAATCCTCCATGTCAATCATATTGTATTTGATACCCCATTGGATTATGTTACCTGTTCCCGCCCCAAACCTTCCCCATTGGCTTATGCTATGTAAACTCCACCTTAAACTCCTCCCTTAAGTCTTCCCTATTGGTTTATGATTCGTATCTTCCCCTTACTTCTCCCCTGTATATAAGATGTTGCACAGCCTGTGACTCGTTTGCTGTCCCTGGATCCTTTGGAGATTAAACCCATCTTCAAAACCCACACAAAAGACCACCCTCCATTCTTGCCTCCACTCTGCGCCTGACTAGCCTGAAGTGCCATAAAGCATTGCTCTAAGCCGCAACTCGGGTCATCCTGCTCCCAAGGTGTGTCCCGCCCCTGACGCGGAGCTGAGGGAGAGCTAGCCAGCTCCGGTCCCGCATCCTTCAACTGAGATGAAAATTGCTTACTTAAGCCACAGAGACACCCAGACAACCACCAGAGTGTCCAACAAGGAGCAGTGTGCAGCCACAAAGAGGTGTGGAGCTAATTTTCATACAAAGCAGGGACAGGTGGGTTCAGGAGATGAATATGTATTAGGCGCATTGTGTAGTCCTAGATTATAGAGAATAAAAAGAAAGGGGCAAATCTGAGGGGGTGCATGGTTCTGGAGGAGATATTTACCATGTACTTCAATGCTGAAAAAATACCTACCAGCTCTTATAACTTACTTTGTGGGCTATAGAGAGTTTTCTTTCTGCATATCAGCTGGGCAGGGCAGCCCCCATCACAGCACCCTGCTGGCTGCAGAGCGCAGCCAGGGGCTGCCCGATGATGCTAGCACAGCCTCGCTGGCTCTCCCTGGGGCGCAGCAGCACCAGCCCCGTTGGCAGCGGCAGCGCTCGGAATCAACCCTCAGTCAGCCCTGCGCTGCCCTCGTAAACGCAGAGGCGGCTCCCTGCCAAAGGAAACCATGGCAGCGCGTCCCCAGCAACACTAACAGGCTTCTGGCTGCCACCACAAATCTCTGCGGGCCTCAGGGTCAGAGTGGCTCTGCCATGGCCATGCCAGTGCTGCTTCCTGAGACCGTGGAATTTTGTCACCAGCGTCTGGAGGAAAAAGGCAATTCTCAGGCGATATTGGCAGGATAGGCCCCCTCACAGAAGGAGCAGTCACAGAGGGAGGAGGAGACAAAGGGGACACGGCTGCAGTGGGAGGGTCGGCTGCTGGAGCAGAGGCCACGGCCAGGACTGGGGAAGTGGTGACGGCGGTTTCTGCTTCTCTGCCAGTTTGTACTCATAGCAAAGAGTCCCAAAGTAAACTGCACGTCGTAAGCGACCCTGTAGCTATTTCATCTCCTGTCATCGCTGCCTCCCACAACACGTGCCCTGCTCCCTCCCGTGTTCGAACAAAAAAGACAGTCCACGTGCTCACTCTCACAATATTCTTTTTACACCACATGAACAAGGCACGTAGTGCCCGATCATGTGCTTAACACTTAACACCTTTCTCTGTAAAAATCACATCAGAATGCCCAAAACAGATTCCTCTTCTGCTGCTGTTTCAGTCCCCATCATTACACTTCCCAGTCGCTCCCCTAGCCACCAGCATCTCTATTTTCATAAGTTGTCCGGATGTTCAGGCTCTTGCTTTCTACCTGCTTTGCTAGACTGGGCTCCCCCGCTGGCTGCTCTCTGGTCTGCAGTTCCCTGCCCAAATCACCACAGGATCACCACTTGACAGAGGACACACGACTGACACCAGGAATGGTTTCAAGCATCAGCACTTCATGATTCCCTGGCACAACCATTTATACCCTTTTCCTTTTGCATAACAGCTGTGTGCCCTTTTACCCTTTTGTTACTGGTCAGTGCCCCTCAGCATTCCGTGCTCCTTTTCCTTTAACAATGGTCCCCTGTCTTACACAGCTGCAGCCCATTAGGGATGAGCTCAGCCACAGCCCCGTTCCTGATTTCTCACAATCTATTCTCCTGAGCCCAAGGACTTGACCTTCTTGTCCCCTGGGTATTATTAATGAACCCTCTGTGGGTTTGCCAGGATGGCTCTGGCTGCAGGAGCTGTGCTGAGGGTCCCTGTTTCCCATCTTCCTTCTTCTGGCCTTGCTCCAGCCCAGGGAATCTCCCCAGCCTGCACAAGCTGAGGGGCTGAGGGCTCTGGAGGTTGTCTCTGGGGTCCCTGGGTTGTTCAGAGCACAGAGCTGATGTGATGGCACCAACAGGCATCTCCTCCCATCCCTCCTCTCCTCAGAGCTGGGGGTGTTCACCTGGAGGACCCAAGGAAACCTGAGAGCCCCTTCCAGGGCCTGAAGGGGTTCCAGGAGAGCTGGAGAGGGACTGGGAACAAGGGCTGCAGGGACAGGACACAGGGAAAGGCTTCCCACAGCCTGAGGGCAGGGCTGGATGGGATATTGGGAAGGAATTGTTCCCTAGGAGGGTGGGCAGGCCTTGGCACAGGATGTCCATTTCTAGGATTCCATGATCCAGGCTAAGGGGAGCAGGGCTGGTGTTTCCAGGCAGGAGCCCCAGGCTCTGCCCAGCTCCTGCTGCCTTTCATGCAAGCATAGAATCATTAAGGTTGGAAAAGACCTCAAGCATCCTCAGGTTCCACCTCTCACCCAAAAACTTTTTCAGCCCAAACCAGGCAGCAGCAGCTTCACTTTCACACTGCTGCAGGAAAACAGGACCTACAGGAAAGCAGTAGCTGCTGCCCCACTGGCCCCCCCCAAAAGAGGAAGCAGCTCCCTCCAAAAGAGCCGGGGCTGGGGGGGCTGTGCTGGACTTCTCCCAGCCCGGGAGCTGTGGGGCATGGAGGGAGAAGGTGGGGCCATGGGGTTCAGCTGTGGGGCTGGGAGCGGGCTGGTCACAGCCCACTGTGGTTTTGGGACAGCTCAGAAGGGTCTCATTTTGGACTGCAAGAGAACGGGCTTCAGGCATGACAGTGTTTCAGCCTGGCCAGAGTCTAGGTCGGCATTTTCTCTGAAAGTGTGAGAACAGGGATGCTTTGCCATTCAGGCCAGAGGAATATTTCCCAAGGCTGGTCATAAGAAAAGCAGGAGCTTGTTAGCAGCCCCTGGGAGCAGACAGTGTTTCTGACAAGCTCAGGAAGAGCTGAGCCCAGGTGCTGTTTTCAGGGCCTACGAGGCATTTTCTGAGCTCACACTACAGCCTGGAAAGGAGGGAAGTGGGGGAACGCACCACCACAATCACTGCACTTTTATCACTGCTGAAGCAAACTGATAGATGATGTAACAGGAGAGAAAGTTATGGAGGATGAATTTCTGCATAAATTCATCCCTGAGAGTGGTGCTGTGCTCCCCCTGCTCCTTTTCCTGATGGAACACCAGCCCCAGGAAGGGCTGAGAGCCTCACCTGCCCTCCAGGTACCAGCACAGCAGTTAAAAGGTCTGTGCAAAGACCTGAGAGTTCTCTGAGATGCAGCTCAAATCACGGCTGGTGAGGAAATCGGGCTCTAACTCAAATAACTAAAGTCCAAAAGAGTGGTTTTGCTTTCACACTCGGTTTTGTCAGAAGCCTGATTTCCTGGAATTGCCCCACTGCCTCTGGAAGAGGAAGCCGCACCCATGGGAGAGCCGGGGCTGCTTAAAGAGGGGCTGGGATCGGCTTCTGGCATCCCGGGAGCTGCGGGGCTCGGAGGGAGAAGGAGAGAAGGTAGGGCCCTGGGGAGGAGCTGTGCGGCCGGGAGCAGCGGGGAGCGGGATCTTGTTGCTCTCGTGGCTCCTGTTGCGGTGTTTTGGCACGGCCGGGGAGATGGCAGGGCAGGGGAAGAGCGCTGGGAGGGCAGCGGGCGGGCGGTGTCTGCTCCTCCGGGGGCTGGAGGAAGCCGCCGCTGCTGCAGCCGCTTTGGGGGGCTCGGGGGAGCCGTGTGCGCTGCGGGGCTGAGCTGGGAGGGGGCCGGGCTCAGAGGTGGGGCCGGATGGCTGCTGTGCCCCCCGGATGGCAGGAGCCGTGGCACTGATGCCGGGGGCAGTGCTGGCCCCGAGCCGCTCCTTCGGCCGCTGGGCAGCTCCGTGGGGATGAGCGGCAGGCACGGCTCCTCCTGCCCTGTCCCCAAGCGCAGGGGCTCAGTTCTTCCTTTTGCTCCCCATGCAGGGCGGGTGGCATTCTCCTCTCCTCCAGTCGGAGCGTCACCGCGCAGAGCGCTCTGGGCTCTGGGCCAGCCCCAGCAAGGGAGCGCTGTTCCCAGAGCCCCTTTCTTTCCCTGGGACACGGCTGGGGAAAACACTCTCGGGGGCTGTGCTGTGGAACGGCTGCACGCATTCCCATGGCCGCTCCTGCTGCCAGCCTTGCTGCTTCCCTCCTTTGCTTCCAAGGAGGAGCTCGATCCCGAGTTATGTCCTGAATGTGCTCAGTGCCTCTCTGTGGGCACGGACACAGTCGCATGGGCCTTTTTCCTATTCCTTCAGCAATGGGAAACCGTGCAGGGACTGCCACGGGTGCCTGGGGGCGGCTTCAGGGCTGGAGTTATTGTTGTCCAGGGCGGCCTCTGGCTCCTGAGACTGAACCAGCGCTGGCAGCGCTCTGGTGGGAGAGAATTTGGGAGGGGACAGGGCTGGGACAAGTGGCCAAAGTGGACGAGCTGCAGCAGTGACCCTGAGGCATCAGCTCCCTTCCTGAGCAACTGTCCTGCACTGAGGCTCTGATGCCCAGGGAGCAGCTGGACATGTGCCCAAAGCAAACAATTGGTGTCTAAAATTTCTCCTGTGCTTTGCCTGCAGGCCAAGCTTTCCTCTGCTGCTGAACTGCCCTTATCTTGAGCCAGAGGCTTTTCCTGCTTCTGCCTTCCCCATCGTGTCCCCATCCTGCTGGTGGGAGTGCACGAGCTGCTGCTGGAGGCTCAGAGCTTGCTGGGACCCAAGCCCAGCACTGCTTCTCCCCCCTATTTGGGGTCCTGAGCTTCCCCCCAGCAGCAGCTGTGTGATGTGGGCAGTGGTGGGATGGGGCCCGTGCTGCCCCACTGTCAGTGCTGTTCCCCTGGCTCTGTCCCCTCCACAGCTTGTGTGCTGCCTGAGAGCACAGATGTTCCCTGGACAGCCTCTCACCCAGCAGCGCCCACCAGTCCTTCTCCTCAGGGCTGCTCTCAATCCATTCTCTTCCCAGCTCGTGTCTGTGCCTGGAATTGCCTGCACCCAGGGGTAGCACCTGCACTTGGCCTTGTTGAGCTTCAGGGGCTTTGCTCCAGCTTCCTTCTGGTGGATGTAGGTCCCAGGTGAAAGCCTGCTCTGCTCACCTCCCCAGAAGAGCCCTGAGGAGTCTTTGCTGCCTGGGCAGTGTCCAGTGGAGGAGAAGGGTTGGCCCCCAGGGCTCCCTGGAATGAATCCTGTGTGCTCATGGCTTGCCTTCTCCTGACTGTCTGCTCTTCTCCTCTAGGATTTCAGGCCTTTCCTTCCTGATTCCTGCTGAGTTCTCCAGGGGTTCCCATCACCTTCTCCACACCCCACCGTGTGCCCCAGGCCTGCCGCTGTGCTGTGCTGTGTCCCCTGAGCTGGGGCCCTCGGCTGCCGGTGTCTGCTGGGAAGCCAAGGCTGGGAGCAAGGGGAGCATCTGCTGTGAGGTGGGTGAGGGGAATCAGAGCCCACAGGCCTTGCACAGATTGCCCAAATTGGCAGGAATTCCCCAGGGAAAGCTGCCCCTGAAGGCTCTGGAAGGCTGCAGGGGCCCTTGGATCTACCCCTGAGTCCAAGCCCCTGAGATTGATAACTGTGCTGGTAAGGGAGTTGTGGCCTTGGTGGGACCGAAGATGAATGATCAGAAGAATTTTTTTGCAGTGAATAAATCTCTCCAGAATCCAAGTGAACTGAGACTGGGAGAGTTTTCAGGATTGTGTGACAGTGTCAAAAACCCCAAAGGCTGAAAGGCTGAAAGGCAGGTGTCCAGTGAAAGGGTCAGGTCAGTTAGTGTGAGAATCATGGAATAATGGAATGGCCTGAGTTGGAAGGGACACACCAGGGTCCTGGGAGAAGCAAGGTCGAAAGCTTTAGTGAAATCCAAAAAGCTCAGATTACCAGGCTGTCCTTGAGCTCCCCCATGGGTGAATGCTGAGGGGCGCTGGTGGCTCCCGGCCGGGCCGGGCGGGTGCGATGATTCCCCCGCGGCTGCAGGGGGCGCTGTGGCGCGGGCTCGGCCGCCTCTCCGCTGCCAATGGCGGCTGGGGCGCCGCGGAGAGGAGAGTTGGCTTCCCCTGCACAGCCCGCGGGGAGCAGCCGCTCTCAGTGCCGCTGCAGGCCCGGGCCGGCGAATCCAAGGGTAGCAGAACAGCCGGAGCAGCGGGGGCTGGCCGGGGGATCGCTCCTTTGCGCGCCTCACCGGCCATGGCCGGGCCTGAGGCCGGGCCTGCTGGGGCTGGGGGTGCTCCCAGCTCGCAGCGGCTCTGGGCTCCCAAGCAGCAGAGGAGCAGAGAAGCAAGCTGGCAAGCCCTGGTCATGGTGCTGAAGCAAGAAAAAACCAAGAGGGGAAAAGAAGGAAAAAACCATCGGGGAACAGGAGCTCAGGACAGACCCACTGTGCCGCATGGCCCCTGTGTTGATCACCCCTGCTGGAAGGAAGAGCAGCCCCTGGCCCCAGCCCCACCCAGAGTCCTGGGCCACCCTTCACACTTCGTCATATTCCTGAGTCAGGGGGCTACAGTGACAGCTCCAGACACAAACCCAAACTGAACTGGCTCTGGGTAAGAGCCATCCCCAGGACAGGACCCCAGCACCTTCCAGAGCCGTTTCCCAGGGGCCCTCTGTAATTCACCCCTGAGCAGCCTGAAGCCTGCTCCCCTCAAGGCCAGGGCTGAAGTTTGCTGACACTTTTTCTCCTGTCACCAGAGATTTTAAGTTCAGTGGCCATGTGGTGGCCGTGGGTGAGATGGCCACCAATGGGCGCTGGGCTGACAAGACCCGCTGTGGTAACGAGCAAGAGATCGCGGAGGGCACCTGTCCGAGTTGGCTCCCAAAATCTCCAGTCTCTCCTGAAGGGCCACCAGGATACCCCAGGCACAGCTGTGGGCAGGGACAAGGTGGATTTTCCCCCTGATCTGGGGTGGTGGGTCCTGACTGTGCAGGGAAGCAGCTCCTGTGAAGAGGCGTGAGTGGCGCGAGGAGGGGCTGCGCTGGCAGCTGGAGCAGGAGCACAGCTCAGAGCCCGTGTGGCCGTGCCTGGCGTGGGGGGATGTGTCTGGGGAGTGTGGGGTGCCCTGGGGGGAGTGTGTGAGCACTGCCTCCGGGTGCTGGGAGCAGCAGGCTGGGCCAGACAGCGAGCAGGGCAGCCGTGGGACTGGGCAGAGGGTGCAGGATGCAGGCAGGGGTGTTGGATGGGCAGAGGGGCTGTGCCAGTGCTCGAGGGAGCCAGGAGTGCTCCTCGCTGTCTGCTCTTGTGTCGTGAGGGGTTCTGCTGGGAGGATGTGGGCAATGGTGAAGGCAGCAGCTTTTCCACGGCAGGTTGTGTGGCTGAGTGTGTCTGTATGTGTGTGTGTCTGAGTGTACATCTGTGTTTATGTCTCTCTGTCTGTGTCTATATGTCTCTGTCTGTGTGATTCATGTATCAGTGTGTGTGTCTCTCTGTGTTTGTGTCTCTGTCTGTCTGTCTGCCTTGTGTCTGGGATAAAGACTGAGCTTCAGGGTTGATCCTGCACACAGGAAAGCCACAGGCACATCCAGTGTGCTGGGAAGGGGACCCTGGCTCTTCTGCCATCCCAGGCCTGGCTCCAGCAGCCGGGTGGGAGCAATCCCCAGGGCCACAGCTGCTGCAGAGCCTCTGCCAGAGGCTGGGGCCTCTGCCTGCACCTTAGGGCAAGTCTCTTTTCTTCCTCCACAGCCATGGCTTCGCAGGAGGGCACACAGGAGGGGGATACAAAGGCACAGCTCCTGGCAAAGGCATTCCAGGATGAAGGGCTGGATGCTGGATACTGGCTGCCCAAAGCGTCGCAGATCCTGGGAATTGAGTGCAGAGAAGCCCTGCAACATCTGGAGTACGAAGACTACCTCAAGCTGGAGTGTGAGGTAAGGCACCCCTGGGAGAAAAAGGCACTCCAGAAACTCCTGAAAATAAGAGACGACAAAGCAACCAGTAAAGATGTGCAGAAGGAGCACTTGGAGAAGAGAAAGGAGAAACAAGAATTGGCCAAAGAAGCCCTGAATGATCTGACAGAAATGCTCAACAGTCGCACCCACAGCCAGGATGCTCTGAGGGAGAAAGCAGAGACTGTGTGGCAAGCCATGGAGATTCCCAAAGAGTTCTGGCCAGCACCAAAAGAACCCTTGGCGGATATGCTGGAGAGCATCCAGAAGCAGCTGGAGCAGCAGGAGCTGCCAGCAGGCAGGAGAGAGAACATCCCTGACGCGGAGGTGCTGAGGCGGGCGTCAGGGGGACTGGCCCTGCAGGGCATCTACAGAACCAGCAGACCTGGAGATGCGCTGGCAAAGCGAGATCAGCTCCTCAGGGTTCCTGAGGGATTCCAGTTCGCCGGTCCAGAGCAAGGATCGGTGCTTGAGAGGAAGGACTTCTCCTCCTCTGCAGCAGAATCCTCTTTCACCAAGTCCATGGAGCAGCTGGGGTTCAGCATGAGTGTTTCTGCCAAATGCAAGTTCTGGGGAATTAATCTGGGAGTGGGTGTAGATGGCAGCAGCTCCTCGCGGTCACAGGACACCCACCAGTCCCGCTCTGAGCAGAGCTACTTTTGCAGCACCAGGTACCAGTACCTCCCTCTGGCCTCCTGCTACTTCCAAAGGCATCAGCTTTGCCTCTCGGATGTGGCTCTGCGGGAGCTGCAAGACATGGAGCCGCTCTTGAGCTCCACTCAGGATGACAAGACCCTCCTGCTAAATATGTGTGAGAGGTTCTTCAGCAGGTTTGGGTCCCACGTAAACCAGGGTCCCCTCCACTTTGGGGGGATATTCTGGTGGAAGGCGTCTACTGAGGGATTCCGAGAGGAGCAGAGGGAAGAGATGAAGCGACAAACGTCTGAAGCTCTGAACAGCTTTGTCAGGGCCAGCTGGGGTGGCTTCCTGGCAAGTGCTGCGGGGGCCCTGGATGTTTCTAAATCCAGCTCAAAAGCTTCTGTCCTGGGAAGAGCCGGAGAGGGTTCCCATACAGCGATTCAGCTCTACGTGGTCAACACAGGGGGCCCACCAGACACCGCTTCTCTTCCTCAGTGGAGAACGGGGCTCGTGTCTGATAACACAACGTGGTGCGTTATTGACCGTGGGTTTGAGCTGATCCCAGTGTGGGATGTCATCCTGTACAATCACAGCAGGGATTTTAAGTCCGTGGGTCAGATGAGCAGAGCCCTCAGGGCTGCGTACAAAGCACTGACAAATCTGAGTGTCGGCAGCATTTTTGGAGAGGAACTGGGCAGTGCAGTGCAAGAGGCCAGAGATTTCATGAGGACTCTGAAAGCCTGGGAGGTGCCGGCGGATGAAAGGAAGCTGCTCATGCTGATGGAGCTAAAAGATGATCTGAATGCAAAAACCAGGAACCCCAGTGTGTGGATCAACGTGTGCCTGTCAGACAAAGCCCTGCAGGACTTCCTGGTGAACACCGTGCAGAGTTGCCAGGAGTCACCTCCAGAAAACACCAGATTTATCAAGGTAATATTGAAAAGCCTCCTGACTCCACATATCTACTCTGTCAAGGACTTCCCTGAGGCTTCCTTCATTATGCAATGGATCTTCCAGACTGAGCACCCACTTCCCAAATCTCCCAAAGTCTCTGAGCTTGAAGACCTCATCAAAACACTGCAGCAAATGAAGGAGCACATCCATGCTGTCTCCTACGCACCAGGAAGCTCTGCTTCCGCCATTCATGAAGCAAAGCGAGAAGCGACCCAGACCAGCAGCCTTGCCATTTATTCCTTACTCCAGTGTCTCCAGGAAAAGGCTCAGAAGGACGTGGAACTGTTGGTGCTCTTGATTGTGAGCAGCACAGGTTACCAGGTGGAAAGCAGCACTTTTCAGCACCTCCTTGGACACCCAGAAATTGAGTACATGGCCAAGGAAATGGAAGTGGCACATGAGGAGTACGTGAACCTGAAGGAGCAAGATGCCGATAGAGCTGAGGCCTCTCTTCTGCTGAAGGGTCTGACTGTGACACCAGAAAGTCAAGGTCTGTCCCCTGAGCAGAAGAGGGAGCGTTTAATTTTCATGGAAGATCACATGAAAGGCTTGTGGTCCACACGGATAAAGAATCTGCTCCAAAAGCACAGTGGAGGTGAAGACTGGGAGAGGCTGGAAGAGGACTTGCATTCCTTGATCAGTGGGTGCTTGGATGGCAACGGGGATGAAGAGAGGATGCAGAACATAATCAGAGACCTGAAAGGCACTTTTCCAACATCTGAACTCCCTAGGCAGTCTCAATCCATCTCCAACAGCAGCCAATCCGAAGCAAATGAAGCCATCACAAACCAGGAGTTCCTCCAGCTGCTCAAGCGCCTTGGACTTGAAAGTCACTATCCAAGAAGAATGGGGATGGGAGATTTCCACACCATCTGCAGGACATGTCTGCAGGACAGCCAGCCCAGCCAGGACACGGAACTGCCCGGTTACTTCCTGCAAAAGCTGTTAACCGTGGATTACCAGGTGAGGTACCTGACTTGCTGGGATGAGAGCATCCCAGGCCTTGCACCTGTGCCAGTATCTACAAAGGAAGAGGATGAACTGTCAGACTGCTTTGATAACTTTCTTGATGATTTGGAGGAAGCAGCCCCTGAATGTGTGAGCAGGGACAGCTATGTGCACCCCATGGACCTGCAGATGGCCATTTTCCACTGCGCTGATGACTTCCTGAGACAAACCCTTGCAACCAAGCTGGCCTTCTGCCAACTGGCACTGCCTCTGCTGGTGCCCAACCCGTGCACTTCACGCATCGAGTTCCCGCTCTATGCCCTCAGCCAAATCCAAAGGAGCTGGAAAGAGGTTGAGAAGTCAGGAAAGCAGGCCCAAACAAAGAGTTACAACAACAAACTCATCTTTCAGACACAGACACCTATCGTGTCCTTCATCCGCATTGGCAGCTCGGCCTCCTCTTCCAAGTCTCAGCTCCTGAACGCTCTGCTGAGCGAACGCAAACACAACACTTTCTTCCACCGCCACTGCAGAGGCAGCACCAGGGAGCGTTTGCTGATGGAAGGGGTGGTGGAGATTGCCTGGTACTGCCCCCGTGGAAGCCCCGATGACACCTTTGAGCGCTGCGTGGCTTTCTGCAACCTGCATGGAGATGCCAGGGATCACAAAGCACAGCTGCAGTTCCTGCAGGAGATATCTGCTGTCAACGTGGCTCTGGTGTCCGATTCGGAGCACATGGACAGCAGGGGGAAAAAGCTTCTGCAGGACCTGTGGCAGTCACAAAGGCCTTTGGTTTGTCTTCTCACGGAAAAAGAGAACGTTGCACCTGGGCGATCAAGTACAAAAATAAAAATTGGGATCAGGAACAGAAACGAAGCAGAACTGGTGATCCAGCTGAGCAAAACAATTGGGAATCTCCTGGAAGGGTCTAATCCATGTTTCAGCCTGGACGCCTGTGCAGACAAAGCTCGCCAGCACGGATTCATAGTGGATGCAGATCAACCCGGGTGTGTGGCAGCCAAAGCAAAGGCAAAGGAGCTGGTGGAGCTTCTGAAGAAAGAGAAGCTGTCTGAGATCAAATCCCAGCTGCTGCCGCTTCAAGGAAAACTGTGGTACCAGTGGTGCAAAAAGGACAAAGAACTCACTCGCTTGCAGGAGAAGGGGAACAAGAGCATTGAGCATCATCGCAGCCAAATTGAAAATGAGAAGAAAGCACTAAGAAGAAAGCAACTTGAGCAAGCTTTCCCCCTCAACCCACTGATGGAATCATTCCTTGGCTTCCTCAAGGGCCAGCCAGCAGATACCAAGAAGTATTTCCTGCAGTGGATGAAGGTCTCCATGGATGAGCTGTCCTGTGGTCGCCTTGAAAAACTGAGAAGAGACTATCATGAGTTATGGACTGAAATCTCGACAGGAAAGAAAAACCAGTTGCTGAATCAGCTGGATTCCATCTCTGATGAAATCAACAATTCATCCATCGGCCTGGAGCACCTTCTGAGAGAGGTAGGGCAGATTTATGAAGCTCTGCAGTTAATGAACCCCAAGGATGAGCTTTATGCTAAACTGCCAGAAATTGCAGCAGAGCTGATGGTTTTGGGTTATCCTGTGGAGCTGATGGATGGGGACGCTTCTTACCTGCCCTTGCGCTGGGTGGGAGCCATCTTTGACAGCTTAATGGGGAGGCTGGGGGACAAACGAGTGTTTGTGCTCTCCGTGCTGGGCATCCAGAGCACAGGCAAGTCCACCCTGCTGAATGCCATGTTTGGTCTGCAGTTCAGCGTCAGCGCGGGGAGATGCACCCGCGGAGCCTTCATGCAGCTCATCCCAGTGGGCGAGGAGCTGCAGCAAGACTTGGGCTTTGATTTTGTGCTGGTGGTTGACACAGAGGGACTCCGTGCCACTGAGATAGCCAATAAACAGTCTCTGAACCATGACAATGAGCTGGCCACCTTTGTCATTGGTGTTGGTAATATGACTGTGATCAATGTGTTTGGAGAGAACCCGTCAGAAATGCAAGATGTTCTCCAGATCGCTGTGCAGGCTTTCCTGAGGATGAAGAAAGTCAATCTTTCCCCCAGCTGCCTCTTTGTCCACCAAAATGTGGGAGAAGCAACTGCCAAGGAGCAGAACATGGAAGGACAAAGGCGTTTGCAAGAAAAGCTGGATGAAATGACCGTGATAGCTGCTCAGCAGGAATTCTGTGACATCTCCTCCTTCAGCGATGTCATTGGCTTTGATGTCAACACCCACATTCACTACTTTGCTCACCTGTGGGAAGGAAACCCCCCAATGGCACCACCCAACCCCACCTACAGCCAGAACGTCCAGCAACTAAAGAGCAAAATCCTCCAGGCTGCCAAGAAGCAGTCGCAGCGCAGCATTTTGAGGCTCTCGAGCCTGAAAGATCGTATTGGTGACCTCTGGAATGCTTTGCTGAATGAAAACTTTGTTTTCAGCTTCAAGAATTCCCTGGAGATTGCTGTGTACCGGAAACTGGAAAGTGCCTTTAGTCGGTGGACCTGGAAGCTGAGGAGTCACATCTTAGACGTACAGATGAGACTGGACAACCGAATTCGGAATGGGGACTTGCAGAATGTCACCAGAAAACACCTTGAAGGGCTGGTGCAAAAGACAAGTGATGGCATTGAGAAAGAAGTGGAGAAGTATTTCAGGGAAGACAAAGACCATGAGACACTGGTCCAGTGGAAATCAGGCACAGAGCTGAAGCTGAAAGAACTAAAAGAGACTCTTCTCCATGAAACGAGGAAGAAATGTGAGAGTCTTATAGAGCTACAGAAGGAGCAGAGGAAACTGGATGCAAGGAAGTTGGAATATGAAGATGAGCTCCTGAGAAGGAGTAGGGAGCTGGCTGTGACTCTGAAAGGGAAGAGTCTCAGTGAGAGAGAACTGAGGGATAATTTTACTCTTGTCTGGAATAAGTGGATTGCCGAAGTCTCCAGTGCTGCTCGTCCTCTGGAACAGGTGAATATCGATGCAGATATCGAAGAAGTCCTTCTGGAGCACTTTAAGGAGCCAGGTTTCCATGCACGGATCAGGTCATTTCCCAAAGGCAGTGGATTTTCTTTCGACTTAGAGAAACATGTAATGAAAAAAAAATATTTTGGTGTCTTCACTAAGAGCATTTCTTATGCTGATGTGATCACCTTGCAGCACATCACAGACAACATCATAGCGTGTGTGAAGGCAAACATTGATAAGAAGGAACAGGAGAAACGGGATTACAGTCGAAATTTTATCCATGAAATACTCAATGAAGTACACAACGGTGTGAACTCCGTCCCCAGCCATGCCAAATGTACTTTTAACAGAGAGTACACCATAGCTTTGTCTCTGTATCTGTGCAAAATGGCAGCGGAAAGGTTTAAAGCCATGCATGAAGCATTCCAAAAGGCAAATGACCCAGTTGTGTACCTGAGCAGCAAGAGAGAAGAGTTCTTCCAATGTTTCCAGATGTCCTGCCAAGGAGCCACATCAATCACAACTTTTGCTGTTTTCCTTTGTGAGAAGATTGAAGCGGCTCTTCGCCGGGCGGTCTATGAGAGGACGTCTAAAGCCATCGCTGAGGACATGCAGGGCAAATTCCCAGATTTCAGGGGCAACAGAGCCAATCTGGAAGTTTGCATCCTGAGATACCTGGCAGAACAAGAAAATTTTGAGTATTTCATGCAGTATATTTTTTTCCCAAAAGAATTTTTCCAGAAATACATTGAAACACAAGTTAAGAGTTACTGTTTAGGTAATGGTAAGAGACTGGAGAACTTTTTAGATTGCTTGCTTAATCTTCTCTATGGAAACATCCTGTCTGCTGTTTCTTTATCAACCCAAATTGTCAAAGACAGAAAAGACAGAGAAGACAAAGTCTCTCTTTGGCTGGATGAATTTTGCAGGGAACTGACAGAAGTGATCAACTTGCCCAGAAGTGACCTGAAGGGCATCGAGCACCAAGAGGTCACAGACACTGAGTTCCTGAGCAGTGCCATGGCAGAAGCTCTGGATGACCTGAGGGACAGGCTCAGGAAAGAATTTGCTGGTGCTGATATGAGCTCATTGGCAACACAGCCTCACACCATCCTGGTAGAGCAGTTTTCAGGGTGCTGGGAGCAGTGTCCATTTTGTGGGGCTGTCTGCACAAACACCATGCAGGGACATGATGGAGAACATCAGCTAGTCTTCCATCGCCCAGAAGCTTTGGTGGGAGACCGATATTTTGAGACAGATGAGCTGGTCATTGATATTTGTTCCAGCCTTGTTGCAAGTGATTCCGTATTCAGAGTTGATGGTAATGAATGGATCCCTTATAAGACATACCGTGATGCTGGACCTCCTTTTTCCAATTGGAACATTCTTCCTGATTCATCCATGCAGGCGTACTGGAAATGGTTTGTTTGTCATTTCAGGGCACAGCTGGAAGATTTGCACAATGGTAAATTTCAGGGCAAAGGAGAAATCCCTGAGGGGTGGCAGAGAATTACCAAGCAGGAAGCATTGTCCGAGCTGGACAGGCGTTAGGCCACATCCATGGGAAGGAAGAACCACAAGGGCTTTGCAGTTTTGGAGAACTTTGTACCAGGCTCTCCACAAATTCAGTTACAATGATGACACTCTCAAGCCCAATGAAGACAAGGGTGTCCAACTGCTCCTGAGTTTTGTGAAATAAGGCGTTTTACTGTGGCTGTTGCTCAGGAACTCCCTTGCTTGATGAGAAAGCCAGAATCCTCTTGCCTTCTTGCCATAAACATTTCCCTCTGCTTTGTCCTAGAGCCAAACCAAAGCCTCTCCTTGTGGCGATCGGCCTCATGGCCAAGCCTGAGCCCGAGGGCCAGGGCAAGGGCAGAGGCAGCACTCAGAGCACCCCTTGGCTCAGGTGCTGTGAGACAGAAGAGACAGTGCCCCCAAGGCAGTTTTCCTGCAGCAAGGAGGTGTCCTGCTCGGAGAAAGAGCTGCAGGACCTGAGGCCAGCTCCACGCTGGCTGCAAGCTGGGCTGATTGGCTTTTGGGTGTCATCCTTCCCTCCCTCACTGCAGCCTCCTGGATCAACTGAGGCCATTCTCCCAGCAGGAGCTGTTGTGCCTCTGGGCTCAGGAAAGCAGGGACACGATGGCCCCGGGGCTCAGGCAGTGCTTTCACTCCCAGTCTCGGAGGTGCTGTGTCTCTGTCCAGGGCAGCCGCTCCTGCTCAGGTGCCTGGGGCTGCTGCCCTTCCCTGCAGCCCTCAGGCCTGCAAGGAGATGCTCCTGCCCTTGGCCTCACTGCTGAGGAAAGCCTTGGGAATGCCCCATGTGGAGAATCCTGCCTGCCAGCACCTTCCACAGCAGCCCGGGGCAGTGCTGGTGCTGTCCAGGCAGGCTGGTGGCACTGGAGCCGTGCTCTGGAGAAGGTGGCACCAGCTGGCTCTGGCCCAGGCAGGCATGGGGGCTTTTGCTGTGCAGGTGCTGCAGCCCCGCTGGCAATGCGAGGGCCAAGCCCTGCTGGAGAGCTGGCTGAAGGGCTGCTTCAGCCTCATGCCCTGCAGGCTCTGCTAATAAAGGAGTTGATTTGGACCTCCCTGCTCTGTGTCCCCTTTGTGTTCAGGACAGACACAGCTGGGGGTGACTCGAGACAGGCAGGGGACAGGGGGTGGCACTGGGTGAATTTCCAAGGCCTGAACAACGGGCCCTGCCTGAGGCCTGAACGTTAGGCCCTGAGCCAAAGTTGCCCAGTGGATGAACCTTTCCACCAAAAGCGATGTGTATCCACTCATTAGGGAAGCATTATTAGCCATATGATAAATGTATCTGCTCATTAAAGAAGCATCATTAACAATATGATCTGTGAATGTGCTCATTAGTGGAACATGCATTTATCTCTCCATATTTACAAATGGGACAAGATCCATGAAATCTGACATCTGTCCTTGTTTGGGGGTGTAGGATCAAAGACAACTCCCTTGGTTCCTGCTTTAGCCCAGGCCAGGCTTTGGGAGGAACCCAAGAGGAAAAAGAAACGAGATGTTCCTGCTCTAGAAGTGATGTTAGCTTGGTTATTGAACAATATAAGAACAGGACCCTCTCACAGTGTAGTTGCAAGCCTCGTTGCCTGCAGGTGGACACCCCACAGTAATTCCCAGTTACCGAGAGGGACTCTCCGTTCCTTCACTGTGACAGGGGCTCCCCAGCTGATGTGTGGAGCTGGAGGATGGTAAAGTCTTGGGGTAACTGGAGATGTAATGTGTGTCATCTCACTGTATGCAATCTTTTGTAGTAATGATGATGTGCCTTGCTGAGATTGCCATCCTTTTGTGATTCTTGGCAGTTTTGCATTATAGTAAATGACACCTCTTCCTTAAGTTGGTGCCTGTTTCTTTTGTGCTGACCCTGCTGCCTGGCAAAACACTGGGTGAGGGTCTGGGAGCTGGGGTGTGGCAGAGAGGCTCTGCTCCATTCAGGGGCTCTGATCCATTCAGGGCCTCTGCTCCAGGAGCAGCTTCACTGTCTGCAGGGACAGCAGAGAGGGCAGGAAGCCCCAAACCACAACACCCAGGGAAACCAGTGTCAGTGGCAGGTGCCAAGGGAGGCAGCGCTGGGAAGCAGGGCTGGCCTGTCACACACATGGAGGGCTGAGAAGTTTGATCCCAGTGAGGGTCTGTGCTCTGGAGCTGCTCAGCTGGAAACATGTGGGACAAAAGGGGAAGGGGCCCAAACTCTGCCAAGCCCTGCCCTGGCCAAGCTGACCCAGAGCCAGTGACAGGAGCCAGAGCTGGGCTGTGTGAGTGTGTGTTGCAAGGGCTGAGTGCCAGGGACTGGGGACACCTGGGCTGGGAGGGGATTTGGGTGGCTCCTGGTGCCAGACTGGGAGTGGAGGTGACCCTGGCCATGGTGTCACCTCCTGGGCTGAGTGGGGAATGTCCTGGTGCAGCTCCTGGAGTGAGTGGGGGGGACCCAGTGCCACAGCTGGGTGCAGTGGAGAGGACCCAGTGCAGCAAGGGGGGATGGCCTCAGGCCTGGGCTGGGGTACTCGTAGGGCACTGGGTCCCTCACCTGCTACCCTCACCTGTGCCAGCTTTCTCAGCTCCCTCTCCAGTACAGCTAGACTGTTCTCTGCACCTTTCCCTGTCTCTGCCAGGACCCCTTGGCCAAAGGCTCCCTCAGTCAGATTGTCTGGCTCCTCCTTCCTTGCAAGCCCTGGTGTGGGGAGGAGCACAAACAGCTTAAAGATGTTTTCCAGCCTCAACAATTCTTGTATCCGGTGCCTTCCTGTGACAGTGGGGTGCAACAGCTCTGCCAGGCTGCAGCAGTTGGGACCAAGGGTGTGGTGACCCTGTGTAACACCCCAGAACACTGAAATGGAAGGCGCTAGACTGAGATTCCTTCACGCTGGCTTGGCACACAGGAGAAATACCGAGCAGATATTCTCAAGAGGTCAAAATTACACAGAACTTTGGTGGCAAAAGATACAAAATCAAGGGATTTGATCGACCTTTCTGGTCTCTGACGCCGTGCCTGGGTCAGGAGGAGAGCTGATGGTGTTGGGGAGGGGGTCGTGGAGCGGAGCAGGAATTGTCCAGCGGGATCTGTCGGCTGCACACGCTGGGAATGATGGGGCTGGCGAAGGAGGGGGACAGGGCTGGGGTGCCCGGTGCGGGGAGCTGGGTTCGGGATGGAGGGGCAGCTGGGCAGGTCTGAGAAGACCAATTTTGCTCTTAGTTTCCCTTCCTGCTCTTCTTCCCCCTCCCTCCCCAGAGCAGCTGTGTTTGCCCTATCGCTGGCAGTGCCCAAGGGCAGGTTGGACGGGACTTGGAGCACCCTGGGGTAGTGAAAGGTTCTCCCTGGCCATGGCAGGGGGTGGCACTGGATGGTCTTTAGGGTGTCTTGCCACACGGAATCCATGAGGATTTAGGGAGATAAGAATGGTACAGGGATACCTTTGAGCCCTCCAAGAGAGACGGAGAGAGACTTCTTAGCAGAGCTGGAGTGCCGGGACACGGGCAATCGCTGCACGCTGACCCAGGGCAAGGGCTAGACGCGTTTTTCGGCATCTTTTTTTCCCGCTTTTCCCGCTCCCCTCATGCGCGGGGCCCTCCCGGCCGCCAGGCGGCGCCATGGCGGCGGGGCGGGGCGCGGTGACGTCACGGCCACGCCGGGTGGGCCGATGCGGCGGCGGCGGTGGCACCGGGAACAGCGGGAACGGCACCGGGAACAGCGGGAACGGCACCGGGAACAGCGGGAACGGCACCGGGAACAGCGGGAACGGCACCGGGAACAGCGGGAACGGCACCGGGAACAGCGGCACCGAGAGCGCCGGTAGCACTGCGAAGGGCGACAGCGGGAACAGCGGGGGCGGCACCATGGAGTACGTGAGCCCCGAGCAGCTCGCCGGCTTCAGCAAGTACAAGGTAGCGGCGCTGACGGGGGCCGGGCTCGGGGCCTGGCGCCGTGAGGGGGGCGCTGAGGGGCGGCCGCGCCTGGGAGCGGCGGCTGGGGGAGGTTGGGGTGCTTGGAGGAGGGGAGGCTCCTTCGGGGCCTGGGGGCTGGGCTGGGATCTTCGGAGGTGCTGTAGGGAGACCCTACAGGGGTGTGGGGAGGGGATGTGGAGGGAGTGCCGTGGTTTGGAGCGGAGGGAGCGGCCGCAGTGAATGCCGAGATTTAAAGGGAGCGAGGGGGAAGGGTAGGGCGGTCCGAGGTTTGTGAGGGTCTGCAGTGAGATGCGGGGGTTGGGGGTAAGGGGGGTTTGCAGCTATGCGTGGGGGTGTGGGGGACTGCAGTGAGAGCCGAAACCCGGGTTTGGAAGGGGTGGGAGGTGCAGTGAGCGCCAGGGTTGGGTGGGTTTGCAGGGACGCACTGGGGTTTGGGGACGGGCTTTGGGGCTGCAGTGAGACCTGGGATGGGGGAGCTGCAGGGGAGCCTGGGCTTTGGGGACGGGACGTGGCAGGGAAACCTGGGTTTTGGGGCGAGGCTTCAGAGAGACGTTGGGGTTTCAGAGTAGCGGGAGCTCTGCAGTAAGAGCCCGGTTTGGGGGTGGTTGCAGGGAAACGCAGGGTTTGGTGGAATGGGTACAGTGAGACCGAGGTTTTGTGGCAGAGGAATTGCGGTGAGTGGGAGCTGGTGTTAGGGAGGCTGTGGATGTAGCGAGGATGAGTGTGGTGAAGGTGGGACTGTGTGCAGGACAGGACTCTCCTTGCTGCGATGATCAGGGTGTGACAAGGAGCTTCTCCTCCTCCTGGGCTGGGGCCCAGGGAGGCGGTGGTGACCTGTCCCCACACACAGCGAGCTCTGGGGCTGTCCCCACCATGAAGGGATCGCAGAGGGGACTGTGGGTTTCCCGGGAGCAGGGCCGGCCCAGGAACTGCCCCCATGGAGCTCAGGACTGCCACACTCCTGCCCTGTGGCTGCTCCATGCAGTCACAGCCATGGAACCCCTGTCGTTCCCGTCTGCTGGTGCCAAGCTGTGTCTTGTTCAAAGTGCTGGGAACCTTGGAAGGAAGCGCTGGAAGTGCCAGCAGGCTCTGCCATGGCATTTAAATCCCCAGGGGCTGATTTTGGGCCAAAGTAGGGGACATCCTTAACACGGGGCAACACTGGATCCTGTGTTTATGTGGAGAGGAGGATGTTTTCCATATTTGTTTCTTCTCCCACACCAGCAGTGATTTAAAAGGCTTCACCTCACCTTCGTTGCTTTGTTCTTGTTGTGGGACCCATCATGTGGGCCCATGTTCCAGTTGTCCCCCCAGGGTGGCTCGTGGGGTGTCACTTAAGAGTGAGGGACAATCGGGACAAGTCTGTGGCCTTCAGGGAGCAAATCTCCTCCTGGAGCTGTCTGTGGGGGCTGGGGCAGCCAGGGCTTGCTCACACTCCTCTTGCACCCTGGTGAGGTGGAGGGAAATGGACTTGGGAGAGCGACTTGGAACGATGTGTCTGGGTGCATGAGATTCCCTGTGGGAGGCTGGCTGTGTGGGGATTTATCAGGAAAGTATCCGCGTGTTTAGAAAGGCAATGAACGATTGTGGGTTTGTGTGGGTGCTGGAGAAAGGTAATCAAAACATTCAGCTGTGAGCCAGGCCTCCCAAAGGGACTGGTTTGGCTCCTGCAAAGACAATTCTTTTGCTCCAAGAGGGAGGCTGTTGGATGTTCAGCCTGTTTCCTGTTGTGCTGGAGTGATTGTTGCCATCCCTCTCAGCATGTGTGCAGGGACAGGGGGGTCTCCAACTTCAGCCCTTCTGGACTGTGTGGCAGGGACCAAAACTGCTCCCAGTTTTTTTCCTGAAGACACCTCTGACAGAAATGCTGCTGCAGTTAGATCTGGGAGCAGAGCCCTGAAAGGTGTGTGGGGTGAGGGGGAAGGTCCCACGCAGCACAGGAAGCATCAGCCGCTCGCTGTCCCCAGTTAGGCACTGGTGGGATGCTCCCTGGCCTAGCTTTGGGTACACAGGGCTGGAATGTGGGAGCAGGGCTGTGATGGAGCTGTATCCTGAGGACTGGAGGAGCTTTACCTCAGAGCCTGTGGTTTTTCCAAGTCAAGCGACTTTGACAGGAGTGGGTGGGTCCACTTAGTGTTCCAAGAGCACCGTCTGTGCCCCGCTCGTGTCTCTACCCTGCTGCCTTCCTTGTTTCCTTCATGTCTTGTTTCCTAGGGGAGCTTTGTTCTTGGCTATTTTAGCCTTGGGAAAGTGGCTGATTGAGCAGAAATCTCGGCAGTGATTCCACGTATTCCAGCCTTGATTCAGGCATCAAGGCTTGGCGTGCTCTGCCCTTTGCATCTTCCAAAGCTGGGTTACCTTGTCAGACTCAAAAATGGGGCTGGAAGGGACCTTAGGGCTCATCCAGTGCCACCCCATGCCACGGACAGGGACACCTTCCACTATCCCAGGTGTCTGCAAGTCCCATCCAGCCTGGACTGGAACAGTTCCTGGGATGGGACAGCCGCAGCTGCTCTGGGCAATCTGTGCCAGGGCCTGGCTGTGCCTCAGCCTTTGAGCTGTGCCTGGCAGAAGCTCTCTGGCCACACACCATCGATTTGGAGGAGAGCAAGTGGATTTGGGGGGATGTGGAGGAGACAATGTGCCCCAGGGAAGGAGCCTGTCCTTGGAGAAGAGCTGGTGTTCTGTAGCTGACAGAGCAGGAGCAGAGGAGCTTCATGCAGGATGATCCAGAGCCTTCTCCAGCCGTGGCTGGGTCACTCCTGCCACGGAGCCAGGAGTCCAGATGGTTTCAGTTTGCAGCGTGCACGTTCCTGCTGGCTGGGGGTGAGGCAGGAGTGTGCTCCTGCTGTCCCAGCCAGGGGCAGATAGGGAAGGGTCCTCTGGCAGCTCTTGACACTGAGAAGCTCCTGAGCCTGAGGAAAGAGTGCAGCACAACGTGTAGTGGGTGTCAGGGTTTCATGGTGCTGGAGATGTTTTCCTGGGGGTGCTGTGCCAGCAGCTGGACAGGAGCCCAGGTGTGCCCAGGTGGGCAAGAGGCCACTGGCCCTGGGCTGTGCCAGCTCTGGGGTGGCAGCAGGGCCAGGGCAGTGCCCGTCCCCTGTGCTGGCACTGCTGGGGCACCTCCAGTGCTGGGGACAGCTCTGGGCCCCTCCTGCCAGGAGAGCCCTGGAGGGGCTGGAGCGTGTCCAGGGCAGGGAACGGAGCTGGGAAGGGGCTGGAGCCCCAGGAGAGGCTGAGGGAGCTGGGAAAGGGGCTCAGCCTGGAGAAAAGGAGGCTCCCAGGGGGACCTTGTGGCTCTGCACAAGTCCCTGCCAGGAGGGGACAGCCAGGAGGGCTCGGGCTCTGCTCCCAGGGAACAGGGACAGGACAAGGGGAAATGGCCTCAGGCTGGGCCAGGGCAGGCTCAGCTTGGACAGCAGCAGGAATTTCTGCCTGGAAAGGGAGCTCAGGCCTTGGCAGGGGCTGCCCAGGGAGGTGGAGATGTCCAGGGGAGGCCTGGATGTGGCACTCGGAGCTCTGGGCTGGGGACAAGGTGGGGATCTGTCACAGGTTGGATTGGATGGTCTGGGAGGGATTTTCCAACCTCACTGATCCCAGGATTCTGTGCCTGTAGCGCTCCTGCAGCAGTGAATTCTTTGGGAATAGGAAATATCCCTGTGGAGACAGGCTAAGCGAATCTGGGAAGGGAGGAACCAAATCCATGCTTTGCAGGTGATGTGTCCCAGCCCTGCATGGCAGGTGCTGAGGCTTCCCCTGAGGCCAGACAAATGCCAGGTGTGACTTATCAGCCTGGAGCAGGTGAAGGCTGATCCTTGTAGGCTGGAGGTCTGGATATCCAAACTGCAGTGCTGATTTTGAGGCCACTCAGCAGGACTTGTGTCCACATCGCAAGGGAAAAGTGATCAAGGCACCCTGCTCTGGCTGGGTGTTGAATGTCCTCTGCCAAACCCCAGCACTGTTACTGTCAGGTGTGGGATGTCCTCTGCCAGGAAAACTGCAGCCAGGCACTGCTATTTCTGAGTGGAAACTTGCACTTGGATGCCAGTGGTCAGGTGCTTAATAAATGTCTGCAGATGGCCTTGTGGCCAGCTTCTGGGCAACCTCCTGTGAATTTGTGGGAGAGGGGGAAATGGGGCCCTTGGGAGTGTTCACTGAGGTGTCTGTTCTGCTTTGCTTCCTCTGCTGGAGAGGGACTTTGGACATGGGTCTGGAGGGCCTTGTCTGAGCTGATTGTGATTCTGTGTTGTCCTGCTCTACCCCGAAGGATCCTGTCCCCTTCTGGTGTCCCTGCTGATGATTGTTCCCGGGGCTGTGATCCGTGTGGCTCTTTGATCCCAGGAGTTGGGAAGGTGCTTGAGTGACAAGTGTTGTGCAGGAGGTTCTGGCTGCATGTGAGTGTCTGCTGCCCTGGTTTCCTCCTGGTGTGAGCTGGCTGGAAGCACAAGTACAAGGCTCTGTCATGATGCCACATGGGCCTCAGGCATTCCTGGGATCTTATCCTCAGGGATCTTGGTCTGGGGCAAATTCCAGCGAAGGGAGAAGTGGGAATGCCACTCCTTACCTGAGGCACAGGAGGAATGGAGAGGGAAGGTGATGACACGTGTCATGTTTGAATCCAAAGGTGGACCAGGCTGGTGGCTCACCCCAGAAGCTTCTGGAACCAGTGTGACTTCAGCAAGAGGAAACTCAAATGAGGCTTTGGAAGGACCTTTTGTAGCAAAACTGCTGCTCCAAAAACCCTCAAACCCTTCCATTCTGTGCCCTTGTGTCTGAGCAGGAGCTGGTGGTGGCCTTAAGGGACCTAAAGGTGCCCTTTGAAATGCTGTTTATTAGAGCTGACACTCGAAGGAGGGAAGAATATGGATACTACATCCATTTGGATGGTGGGAATTCCAGGTGGGGGAGCAGCAAATGGGCCTGTGATCCATGTGATTGGGAGGCCTCATCTGTAGAAAATCTGGATCCTTCCCACCTTTGATTATTCAAATTCTTAAAGGGTTTTCTTACAGGAAAACAACTCTATTCCTCATTTCCAGTGTTAGATGGAAAGGACGTTCACAGGAGAGCTCGGAGACCTGGGGCACTGGATGCACCCAAGGGTCAGGCTTCAGGGATTTCCATTAATTGTGGAAAGCATTTTCCTTCTGGATGCTCTCTTCCCATTTTGTGCACCCTTCTCCCAGGTGGGAACCCAGCTGCTGGTCCCATCTGTGCCCTGAAGAAGAGGGTCCTGTGCCCCTCAACCAGAACCCCCATTGCCTCCAGCCTTGGAGTGCCACGGGGAGCTGGGCTGCACATGCTGCACCGCAGGAAGCAGACGGCTGGAAGCTGTTCCTGGCAGGATTCTTTAGGCTGCTCTGCAAACAGGAGCCCTGAAGAGATCTCTGCAGGGTGTTCAGAAACACCGATGGCAGCTCAGACCGATGGAACAACAACTCTGGGAGCAAGGGAAGCAGGGAGGGAAACGTTTTGCTGCTGGTCTGTGGCTGTGAGGCTCAAGGCCACAGTGATTAAAGGCCAGTGCCTCCCCCCAGCCTGGCAGCTTGGCTTCTCCGTAGCAGGAAGGGTGAGAAGGAGGGAAAGCCTTTGAGCCCAGCTCTGGAATCACTTAACTCCTTCCCCAAGGGCTCTTTTAATTGCTGTGAGACATCCGGGTGTGTGTCTGCCTTCAAACACATGCAGCTTTTCAAGGTGCTGCCTGGCACCTGCTGAGCACCTCCTAGACTCTGTGATTCCCAAAACAGAGGTTTTTTTTCTTCTTTCTTCTCCTTTTCTCTGGTTGAATTCAGGGGTTTTAATCACTGCCCAGCTTAGCATGTCCCTTGCAGCTCTCGTGGTCTGAAAAGTGCTGTGGCTGGAGGAGACAGCAGCAGTGCTCATGGATTAACTGGGAGCGACTCAGCTCACGAGCCTTGGCTGAGCTTTTCCCCTGTGCTAAGCGATGAGATGAGGGGAAGGGATTTATGCTGCTTTCTAGAGACACTTCTGACGTGCTGGAGGGTTTTGATGAGTGAGGAGCTGGTGCTACTCCTGGGACTTGGTCTGGCTGTGTTTGTATCTCTTCATCCAGAACAACCCTGAAACTGCTGCTGAAGTGCTGCTGGTTTCTGAGCAGCGGCCTTTGCTCTACAGGGTGTCAAAGGTCTTGAGCCATGTTTTAGTGGGGGATTCCCAAACTCACTTGTTTTAGCCACACAGTGATGGGGATGAAGCTCTTTGTGGTCAGGACCTACTGCAGCTTCAGTCTCCAGTGGCTCCTGCAGGGTTTCCAGGAGGAATTTCAACCTCTGTGGGTTTTTGTATGAGACAATGACTCACACAGGGACAGGGAGCTTGTGGCTGTATTGGCTGCCACACCTCCCCTGGACACTTCCAGGGATGGAACAGCCACAGCTGCTCTGGGCACCCTGTGCCAGGGCCTCACCATCCTCACAGGGAACAATTCCTGCCCAATGTCCCATCTATCCCTGTTATCTGCCCTGGAAAGCCATTCCACCTTGCCTGTCCCTCCAGTCCTTGTCCCCAGTCCCTCTCCAGCTCTCCTGGAGCCCCTTTGGGCCCTGCAAGGGGCTCTGAGCTCTCCCTGGATCCTTCTCCAGGTGAGCACCCCCAGCTCTCCCAGCCTGGCTCCATGGCAGAGGGGCTCCAGCCCAGGAGCAGCTCCAGGGCCTCCTCTGGGCTCTCTCCAGCAGCTCCAGGTCCTTGTGCTGTTGGGATCCCCAGGGCTGGGGTCTCACCTGAGCACAGGGGCAGAATCCCCCCTCCCTGCTGCCGACGCTGGGGATCAGCCCAGGACTGAGGGTTTTCAGGTGTCAGAACACACAGCCAGGTCCTGTCCTTCTTCCTGGGTTTTCCTTGTCCTGTCCTACAGCAGGAGCCCTCTGGGCTCTTGTCTTGCGCTGCAGGTGAAGAACACAACTCCTGCTGTGCCCATCTGCCTGCTGCATACATCCTGCATCCTCAGGCCCACCTGGAGCAGGAGGTTGCTGTTCCCAGCTGGTGGCTGGGGACATCTGCTAAAAGCAGGTGCCATTCTCATGGATGTGAGCACAGTGGAACAGCAGGAAGCTGCATTCCCAGTCCCAGCTGTCAGTGTGGGCACAGAGGTGCCATGATGAGCAGCCACAGGCCTGTGGAGGGGAAATAGTAGTTGAAGTGGTGAGAGTGCTAAGCCTGCTGGTGCCTTTGGCTGTGTGGCTTTTCCATGTGCTGGAAAAACCTCTCTCCTTGGCATGCAAAGCAGAGCTGGGTCCCAGCTTGTGGCTTGAGTGTTGCAAGGTGTGCAGAGCCATCACTTAAACAGAGCGTGGGCTGCTTGTCAGCCCATCCTGAGGCTCTTTAATTGCACTGAAAGTTTGCTGCAATGTTTATTGGTGTCTGTTGAGTCTTGGGTACAGGGAATTCCATCAGAAAAGTTACTCATTGCTAATGAACAGTAAGTCTTTGGCTGTCCAGAGGGATTGGAAGAGAACTGGGAGTGCCTTGTGGAAATTCAAGTATCACTTCCCGTGTCTGGCTCCAAAAGTGGCCATGTTACAAGGGTTTGTGTCAGTGACCTGACTCGCTCTGCCTCACATCTTGCATAAAGCTGGATGTCAAGTGTGAGTTTTTTCCTGTTAATTGTGAATTTCTTCTTTGTGAAGAGGTGGGATGAGAGAGAGGCAAAAATGTGCTTTGGAAGAGAAGGTTTTATTTGTGCCCTTCACAAAGGCTCTGTTGAAACTTGGGGGTAGCATTGCTCCTCCTTCCCTGCAGTGCCTTGCTTTACCCGAAATCATCTCCTGATGTGTGTGGGCTTGTGGCTTCCTTGAGTGGAAAAGTTCAACTTGATTTCTTTTTCTAGGGATTGTAAGAAATTCTCTTTCCTTCCACTGACTTGTGCATTATCACAAAATCCCAGACTGGTTTGGTTGGGAAGTGACTTAAAGATCATTTAATTCCAACCCCCTGCCAGGGGGGTTAATCCCCTCCCACTGTCCCAGGCTGCTCCCAGCCCCAGTGTCCAGCCTGGCCTTGGGCACTGCCAGGGATCCAGGGGCAGCCCCAGCTGCTCTGGGCACCCTGTGCCAGGGCCTGCCCACCCTCAAAGGGAATAATCCCTTCCTAAAGTCTAATCTAAACCCACCCTCCTTCACCTTAAGGCCATTCCCCCTGTCCTGTTCTCATGGTTGGTGGGTTGGGATCGAATCCAGTTCTCCAGAGGGGCTGAGGTCTTGCCAGTTTGATCTCCTGGTGGCTCATGGCCTCCGTGAGGTGCATCCCAACCTGGAGGTGCCAGAGCAGCTCACTGACCCTGCAGGAAGTAGATTTGGGATCTGCCCTTGGGGACAGCACAGGGATGTGGAAATTTGGGGGTGGTGAGAGACTGCTGCCTTCTCTGCTATTACTGCCTTGCTCTCCTGGTCCCTCCTGTTCTCCTTGGGCACACAGAGCTGGTCTGATCTGCCTCTCAAGCATATCTCCCCTATTTTTTGAAGACCAAACCAGCTCTGGCAACATAGGAAATTCTTCTGGCTGTCCCAGTGTTATTTTAACAAGCTTCCTGTTCCTGCATTTTTGACTCTGCCTTTTTCCCCCCTCCCCCAGTGACTGCTCTGATCCCTCGATCAGCCAGAGGTTCATTGCTGACTGATCCTCTCCTAACTCTGCATCCCTGAGGGTTCATCATTCCCAGCCCTGGGCTCACCATCCATGCACCCCTGTGCAGCTGATCACCTTGCACTGAGGTGACCCATATTCATGGATGTTTGATGCTTCCAAACAGGGAGAGCTCCTGGATGCAGCTGGAATTGGCTGGCTGCTTGCCAAAGCCTGCCATCAACATCAAGTGTTGCTCCACATTATGTATCCATGGGGAAATGACTTCCCTTGCACCAACACATCAGTGGGATGGGGTCAGGACTTGGCACCACGGTGGTGGGGCCAACTCCCCCCTCCCCAGGGTGATTCCAGTGCCAGGACAGAGCCACAGCCTGCTGAGTGGCTGCTGTGCCGGAGAGAGAGGCTGCACTGGATTCTGCCCTGGGAGGGTGGGCAGGCCCTGGCACACAGTGCCCAGAGAAGCTGTGGCTGTTCCATCCCTGGAAGTGTTCCAGGCCAGGCTGGACATGGGGGCTTGGAGTGACCTGGGATAGTGGGAGGGTGTCCCTGCCCATGGCTGGATGAGCTTTAAGGTCCATTCAATCCAAAGCAATCTGGAATTCCGTGAACCTCCCAGTTGGTATCTGAGAACCAAGGCTGTGAATTTCAGTGTGTGTTGGCAGGGCAAGAATGTGGTTTTCCCAATGAATTAGCACATGCTGCAGGGATTGGGGAGCAGGAGGGAGGCTTCTGCTCTGTGTGGCATTCACTCATGTTCCTTGTTGAGGAGTGGGGCTCTGGCCTTGCTGGGACCCTGCAGATGTTCAGTCCTCTGCCTCTCCTGCCAGGAGAGCCCTGGAGGGGCTGGAGCGTGTCCAGGGCAGGGAACGGAGCTGGGAAGGGGCTGGAGCCCCAGGAGAGGCTGAGGGAGCTGGGAAAGGGGCTCAGCCTGGAGAAAAGGAGGCTCCGGGGGGACCTTGTGGCTCTGCACAAGTCCCTGCCAGGAGGGGACAGCCAGGAGGGCTCGGGCTCTGCTCCCAGGGAACAGGGACAGGACAAGGGGAAATGGCCTCAGGCTGGGCCAGGGCAGGCTCAGGCTGGATATTGGGAATCATTCCTGCATGGAAAGGGCTCTCCAGCCCTGGCACAGCTGCCCAGGGCAGTGCTGAAGTCCCCATCCCTAGAGGGATTTTGAAGCCCTGTGGGTTTGGCACTTGGGGACTTGGGACAGTGGTGGCCTTGGTGGTGCCAGAGGATGGTTGGACTCGATGCTTGAAGAGGACTTTTCCAACCTCAGTGATTCTTTGACTTTATGCTGTGTTTTGGAGCATCCTTCATTGCTGGATGTCTAAAACCTGCACAGTGAAACCCAGGTAGGAGGAGGGACACGCTGCAGCTGGAACACACAGCCAGGACATCCACATCCTTCCTGCAGCTTCCTGGTGGGAGCCAAAGCCATGGGCTCACGTGGTGGGTGCAGCTGTCTGCTGCCAACATGCTGCGTTCTGGTGCCAGCTGAGAAGTGACCTTGGGAAAGACAAATAGGGCTTGAGTTAATCAGTGCCATTACAGGGCGAGGTGACTCCTCACACACCGGCTGAGGGTGGGCATAGGGCAAACGTGCCTTGTTTTTCCTGGCACAGCTCTGCTCACTTCCGTTTGCTGGGATTGGTTGAGTTTTCTGCCTCCTGGTTTATCTTGAGCCTGTGGGAAGAAGGTTCTTAGCCTTGTGCCCTCTTCATATTTAAGGAGATTTGTAGGGAGCAGCCTCGAGGACTTGCTGGAGCTGCTCTGCTGAGTTCCCTCATTTTGCCTGGAGCACCTGTGAGCAAGATGGGATGTGCAAATCCATCTTTGTTTGCTGTCCTGAGCACAGGTGCCACCAGTGCTGTGCTGTCCCAGCCCACCTGGGTGTCACACCCCAACACCACCAGGACCAGACAGTGGTGATGATGTGAATCACACCAGGCACGTGGTGGCATTTTTGGCATGTCCTCTGCAGGGCCAGGAGCTGGCCTTGATGACCCATGTGGGTCCCTCCCAGCTCAGGATACTCCAGGATTCTATGGCAGTGCTTGGTCTGCTGCTGGCTCCAGGTAACCAGATCACTTCAAAGCAGAATTGTGTTTTTTCTGGGACAGGAAGACCATTAGTGGAATCTGGACTATAAATCTGTGTTTTTTTCCTCTTTGGACACATAATTGGATCTCCCAGAGGCATCCTGGTTGCACGATTAATGTTGGGTTGAAGCCGTACAAGCCATTTATGTCTGTAAATCCCATAACAACGCCAGCCAGCTCATCTGTGATGGCACCACAGCCACTGGGCCTGTCCCCAGCTCCTGGGGTGCCTGTGGCTCCCTGGAGCCATCCTGGCATTGACAGGAGGCTCCTTTGTGGTGCCAGTGATAGAAGATTGTGGCTGCTGGTTTTGTTCTTTCCCTGAGGAGTTCTGACCCCAATCCTGGGCTGGATTGGCCCCTCCCTGCAGCCGTGAGGAGAAGCTATGACTTTGAACACAGAGCTATTTTAGAGCACCCTTTTCAAATGCCTGGCTGCTGTGGGAAGGAGACTCTGGGATGGATGAAATTCCTTCTGGACATTTCTCCTTTTCCTTTAACCTTCTTTCCCTGAAAAACGGGCAGAAATCCAGAGGCTGGTAGGAGTCATTGGTCGTGATAGAAAAACAACTTTTAGAGGGATGTCAGTCACTAGACCAGTGTGTGGAGATCCAAAATGCAGAAAGTGACACTGATTTCCAGTGAGGATGAGGTGAGGGAATGATGGAGCCAGTGCCAGGCTGAAATGCTGCTGGGTTTGAGGCTTCACAAGTGAGGAGGTGGAAGGGACAACTTTAGTAATGTTTGTAAGGAAGACCCCAAAAAGAAAAAGCAGCTGGAGGAGGCTGAGCATGGCCAAGATGCTCTTGGGATTTGTCCCTGAAGATGCCTGGCAACTCATTGGTATTCTGCGAGCGGCTGTCCTGGGCAGGCAGCCGTGTCCTGGCTGTCCAGAGCGCTGTCCCCAAGGGTGGCAGCCAGCCTGGCACCAGAGCCAGCCCTGGTTGTGTCCCTGTGCCCCAGGGTGTCCCCAGAGTGGGCACAGCGGGGATGGCCTTGCTCAGCACACAAAGAAGTGCCCTGGCTGGGGCCTGGCAGGAGCTGGGGGGCACAGGAAGGGTCTCAAACTGTGGGAGAGCATCCAAAGGGGCACACACATAGGGAAGGGTCTGGAGGGACCACACAGGGAGCAGCTCAGGGCACTTGGCTTGTTCAGCTGGAGAAGAGACTGAGAGGAGAGCTCATGGATGTCAGCAAGTTCCTCCTGAGGGGGAGTTCCGATCTCTGATGGGGACAGGACCCAAGGAAACCACTGGAGCTGTGCCAGGGAGGCTTAGGGTGGATCTCAGGGAAAGGTTCTTCCCTGCCCAGGCTCCCCAGAGAATGGGCACGGCCCCAAAGCTGTCAGAGCTTCAGGAACCTTTGGACACTCTGGGATGCCCAGGGTGGGATTGCTGGGGGTCTGTACAGGGCCAGCAGTTGGACTCCATGATTCCACGGTCCCTTCCAACCCAGGATATTCCATAATTCCATGGTTGTATCAGCAAACCTCTGCAGAGCAGCTGCCCTTTATCCAAGAAATGGCTCTTCCCAGCTCTTTAAGTTCTGCAAGCAGAGCAGGAATATGTGTGGCCATGGGGAAAAGCTGTCTATTGAGTATTATCCCCAGTCCTTGCACAGAGAGGGGAAAGCTTCCCGAGCCATGAGCCTGGTGAAACTTCCCTCAGGTACCTTCCAAGCATGGGCACAGAGGCTCCGGAGCGCTTTCCCTGCCTTGCTTCAAGCCTTGCATCTGTTTTCTTGTTCCAGGCTGTTTTAGGGATAATGAGATTAAATCAGTCTCTCCTCCTCCTCTAACTGGTGCTTCAAATCCTATTATCTTGTTAAGCATTTGGAATTCTGTCCCCCAAAATTGCATTAAGCTGAGATGGAAATTCCTTGCGGCTTAGAGTCACCTCCGTACGGGGTTTGTTGCTTCTTGTTCTGCAGCTCCTGTGGCTTTGCTGGTGTGGGCATGCAACTTCTGGGGCTGATTCCCTGGGAGATGGACTGGCCCTGCACAGGGAGGGCAGGGAAGGACTGGGAGGGGGTACAGAAATCCTTGCCAGGGATGGGATTCACTCAGGTGGGAACAAATGCCGTGAGATGGGACCCCAGCAAGACCTGGTGCCCCTTCTTGGTCCTGTGCCCCGTCTTGAGGGGGTGGTGCTTTGCCCTTTCCCACCACTTGTCACTTCCAGGGAAAAAACCTGGAATTTGGTACCTGTTGGAATGAGTCCAGAGGAGGCCCTGGAGCTGCTCCAGGGCTGGAGCCCCTCTGCCATGGAGCCAGGCTGGGAGAGCTGGGGGTGCTCCCCTGGAGAAGGATCCAGGGAGAGCTCAGAGCCCCTTGCAGGGCCCAAAGGGGCTCCAGGAGAGCTGGGGAGGGACTGGGGACAAGGGCTGGAGGGCCAGGAGCCAGGGAATGGCTGCCAGTGCCAGAGGGCAGGGCTGGATGGGATTTGGGGCAGGAATTGTTCCCTGGCAGGGTGGGCAGGCCCTGGCACAGGGTGCCCAGAGCAGCTGGGGCTGCCCCTGGATCCCTGGCAGTGCCCAAGGCCAGGCTGGACATTGGGGCTGGGAGCAGCCTGGGACAGTGGGAGGTGTCCTTGCCCCTGGCAGGGGTGGCACTGGAGTTTCTGGAAGGTCCCTTCCCAACCAAACCAGTCTGGGATTCTGTGGTTGGGACTGGACTCGGGCAGATGCCTGTGCTGGAGCTGGGGATGAGCAGCAGGTTCTGCCCAGCCCAGCACTGAGCATGTGAGCCCAGGAGTTTGGTAGCCTATGGAATTTTTCTTGGGATTCTTATTCAAGTGTTCCTGGGAGAAGAGGATTTCAGTCAGGGTAATCTGTATTTGGAAGGAGCTGTGAGAGCAGGTAACAGCTCTCAAGAGCCAAATGATGTCAGTTTTGAACTTTCTAGCTGGAAGTTGTTTCATGCCTTGTCTATATCTTTGATTTTTATTTCTATTTTTATTTCCCCCACCACAAACGCACCCTGAGCACCTCAAAAATAAAAGCGATGGGATGAGGGGTAGGAGCTCTCCCTCCCCATTCCCTGAGCTGCCTGTGGTGAAATCTCAGCTCCTCAGTGGAGAGGGCCCTCTGAGACCCATCCTGCTCAAGGGGTTCCCAGTTCCACTGCTGGAGGCGGGGGTGGAGACTGGGACCAGCAAGAGAACAACACAGCACAGCAGGTGACAGATGGCACTGTTGGAGGGCAGGACCCACAGCATTTCTCCTCACCCAGGTGGGGCAGAGCAGTTGGAAGCAGTTGAAAGGATCAGCATCTTGCTCCTTGCCTGCATCCACTTGGAGAGCTGGAGTTGGCATTTCCAAAATGGTGGAGGATTGGTGGGGGCTACAGCAGGAGTCCCGTGGGGGTTCCACACAGGATGGGGCTCAGAAGGTGCCAGATCTCTGGCTTTTCCTGCGAGTTGCTGGAGCCCTAACTGTTGGGTTTTGTTTCCCTTTCCCAGTACAGCGCCGTGGACAGCAACCCCCTGTCCCTGTATGTCATGCATCCCTTCTGGAATGCCATCGTGAAGGTGAGTCCCCATCACAGCCCAGATCACCTCTGTAACACCATCAGCTGCTTCTTTTGTGGTGCCACTAATGAGTGAGGGGCTGCCTGCAGCCTGCCCCGAATCCCTGAATGCCTGCATCCCAGCCCAGCGCTTCCTGCTGCCCCGGGCTGCTCCAGGTGCTCCTGGCAGTACTGTCTAACCCTGAGCAGTGCAGCCGAGCGGTGCAGCCGTGGCTGGAGCAGCGCCTCCTCCTTAGTCCATGTTTTAATGAGTTCATCTGTTCTTTTGCTGCTTTCCCATAGATCTTCCCTACCTGGCTGGCCCCAAATTTGATAACGTTTTCTGGCTTCCTGCTGCTTGTCTTCAACTTCTTCCTCATGGCATACTTCGACCCTGACTTTTATGCTTCTGGTAAGGCTGCATGTTCCTGGTCAGATGGGAAATCTGTCACCTCCTCTGTTGGGAATTCCAGTGCTTGCTGGGGAGGCCTGTGGGTCTGGGCCTTCCCAAAGGGACTGGGACAGAGGAGGGGATTGAACTTGCTGGGTTTTGTGATAAGGACTTGTCTGGGTGTGACATGTTCCCTCTGGCTGCCAGGGAAAGGTGCTCCTGGCTGGGAGAGGGAGGAGGAAACAGCTGGAATCTTGGGTTGGAATTGGCTCTGCCTGCAGAGCAAACAACCCAGTGCCCTCGTTTAAAGATCTAACAGGAAATCAAGGAAGAGCCTTGTTTTTCACATCCCAGCTCATTCCCCTCTTGGCAGAACCACCACCACATCAGACTAACAAGGCCAAATCCTCTTTCTGAGCTTCACCACTTAGAGCTTTAAACTTTCTAACAGTCCCCATGTTCATCTGTCTGTGAATCCAGTGGTTCTGTCCCTTTGCACATGGAGGAGTACCCAGAGAAAGGATTAATGCAGTGTGATAATTCTCAGGAGCTGCTTCTCCATGCTTTTCTCTCCCTTAGACCCTGCCAGGTTTGGTTTAGGTTGCTCAGGAGAGTTTGTGTAGTTCTTCTAAACTGGACCCATCATCAAAGCAGGGTTACACGGCAGAAATCCTGTTTTCTTGGGATTGCCTTTATTGGTAAACAAGTCAAGGCTGTTGAAGGCTCAGGTGGCATCCCATGGCTGTTGGCCAGGCTTTGGGCTGTTACGGTCCATGAGCCACGAGAAGAAAAGCTGCCAGTAGCTCAAGGTGAAAGCCCCCAGGATGTCAGACATCCAGAATCATGGAATCCCAGAATGGTCTGAGTTGAAGAGACCTTAAAGCCCATCCAGTTCCACCCCCTGCCAGGGACAGGGACACCTTCTGCTGTCCCAGGCTGCTTCAAGCCCCAGTGTCCCATCTAACCCTGCCTTCTGGCAGTGGGAAGCCATTCCCCCTTGTCCTGTCCCACCCTCTCCAGCTCTCCTGGAGGCCCTTTAGGCCCTGGAAGGGGCTCAGAGAGCTCCCTGGAGCCTTCTCTTCTCCAGGCTGGACATCCCTGACTCTGCCAGCTTCTCAAAAATTGGCTTTGGAAGGATGGAGAAGCTCATGGCTTGGGACCCTTTCACATCCATGTTTTGCATGTCCTGCTTGGACAGAGAACTTTTCCTGGTGCTGCTGAGGTCTCCAAAATTTTGTGCCTTCCCTCCTCCTTGGATGGCTTTGCACATGTGATACCCTTCTTCCCTTTGCTGCTGGAAAGGCCCCATCCTGCTGCCCTGAGGAAACAGGAGGTGGCATTTCACGGGCTCATTGTTCCCCCAGGAGACCTCCCTGTGCCCTCCTGCTTGCCAAGGATCCATGCCTCTTCCTGCCCTTCTCCAGTGTCCCTTTGGGATCCCTGATTGCAGCCAGCTCGGCTGGCTCGCTGCCCGAGCGGTGCAGAGGAGGTGGAGGTGCCATTAGGGAAGAGCTCGGTTTCCATTGGCAGGATGGGACTGGAGACTGGGCGGGGAATCCTGGCATGTTCCTGCGGGGGCAGGCAGTTGCCACATCAAAGAGGCTCCACTTGATGCTCTGTGAGCCAGTGACTGAGGAGTGTCCTTTGCACACGCTGCCACAGCCTGCAGTGGCACTACAGACCTGGCCCCAGTTCTCAGATCCCATGATTTTGGAGAGCTGGGAAAAAAGGACAAATACATCCTGGAAGGCAAAGTCCTCACTGACCTGGTTTCATGAGCTGTTGTGGGGCAGCTCTGCCATCACACCCTGCATAGCTCACATCCCAGATTCACTGTTTGAGTCCTCGTGGCTGTGCCTCTTGGGCCAAAACAAACCCTCTGGAAGCACATCCTGAGCTGTCCTGACACAGGTCTGTCTGATCCCTGCAGCTCCTGATCACCAGCACGTTCCAAACGGCGTGTGGATCGTGGTGGGGCTCCTCAACTTCATGGCCTACACATTAGGTAAGAGTTTTCAGGGTCACCCACTGGTGCTGTGGTTGTGTTGTCCCCTCTCTGAGCCCACGGGAAGTGTTACATTCTGTGCTCTTGCCAAGAGCAGTTTCTGGGAGCTGCTTTGCAATGTGGAGACAAGGAAGTTATCCCAGAGCATCTGATGGGAAAAAAGGATACTGGAACTGGCTTTGAGATGAGCTGTGAAACTCTTTCTTGGGTGTGCTTTAAATAATCAAAGAATCCCAGAATGGTTTGGGTTGGAAGGGACCTGCAAAATCCTCTAGTTCTACCCCCTGCCACGGGCAGGGGCACCTTCCACTATCCCAGGTTGCTCGAAGCCCCAGTGTCCAACCTGGCCTTGGACACTTCCAGGGATCCAGGGGCAGCCACAGCTTCTCTGTGCCAGGGCCTGCCCACACTCACAGCCAGGAATTCCTTCCCAATATTCCACCCAAATTTCCCCTTTTCCAGTTTGGAGCCATTCCTGCTGTCCCTCCATCCCTTGTCCCCAGTCACTCTCCAGCTCTCTTGGACCTCCTTTAGGCACAGGAAGAGGCTGCTTTAAGGAATATAAAGGAAATACAAGGAAATAAATATCTCATCAGACTGTTGCATTTTTCAGCCTCCCATGGAGCAGGGGGTGGGGAGCCCATTCCTTGACTGAGGATGGAGGTGGGGAAAGCTGCTGTTCCCTGGCCCATTGCTTGGTGTGGAATGTCCAGGAAAGCTCCATGTTTCTTTCCCTTTTCCCAGACGGTGTTGATGGGAAGCAGGCACGCCGGACCAACTCCAGCACCCCCCTAGGAGAGCTCTTTGACCACGGCCTGGACAGCTGGGCCTGCGTCTACTTTGTGGTCACCGTGTACTCCACCTTTGGCCGAGGTTCCACTGGCGTCAGTGTCTTCGTCCTCTACCTCCTGCTGTGGGTGGTCTTGTTTTCCTTCATCCTCTCCCACTGGGAGAAGTATAACACAGGGATTCTCTTCCTGCCCTGGGGATATGACGTCAGCCAGGTGGTAAGTACACACCCTGAGAACCTGCTGCCCACTGAGGGCTGTTCTGCTGTGGATCCAGAGCCTTGTAAATCGTGGAATCAATCCGTGGAGATGGGCTCTCCATGACAAACAAGGCTTGAAGGATGGACATTGCCTTGGCTCTCCTCTCCCTGGTTCCTTTGCCCACCAGGATTGTTGCTTTATGTAGTTCCCTACATGGTGCCAGGGTGGGTAAATTGAAGCCTGGAAGTTTGGGATGCCTTTTGACACTCCCAGGATCTGGGTCAAAAATTCAGCAGTGGTAATTGCCTTGTTAATTGCTGTTCCTGGAGCAAAGATTCCTAGGGAGGTGCCCCTCCAGACCATGGTCTGTGGGTAGTGGGTGTTGAGACTGGTGGCCCTTTGGGGTGTTGGTGTGTCCATCCCTCCTTAAGGAATTCTCTGCAGGAAGCTCTTCCTGAAGAGAACTGGGACCTGAGGATGAGGCAGCTCACCTGGATTGCTGGCAGTGCCTTCCTCCAGCCCAGGTTGCTCCAAGCTTTGTCCTGCCTGGCCTCAGACACTTTCAAGGATGGGGGAGCCACAGCTTCTCTGGGCAACCACCCTCATTGTCAAAAACCTTCTTTGTTATAACTCTTACCTTATGTCCATTTATTTATCTTCTGGCTTGTCAGATGCTGGATGGGAAATGCAGTGAGTTGGGATGAGAGTTCAATTAATGCAGCTGTATTAATTGGAATAGTCCTCTCTCCTCTCTCTCAGGAGACCAGAGCTGGTCCCTGTCTATACTCTGATCCTTTCTCCCGAAATGTTGCTTAACCCAGGTCTTTGAGCTGCCTGCTGGAGAAAGGCAGGGGTGGGGGGCAGAGCAGCGTGTTCCACCCAGCTTCAGGGGACTATTAAAGCTGAAATAGCCCTGGTGAGCCTCTCCCTGTAATCCAGCAGCAGATGGATAAGGAAGAGTCCCTGGGTGACCCCTTCAGGGTCACTGCAACTTGTGTAAAACCTGTGCTTTGGTCACCTCAAGGGTTCAAGGCTGTGCCAGGGCATCTCTCCTGCAGCTCCTGGTCATATCCTTCTCATGGAATCACTGAGGTTGGAAAAGCCGTCTGAGACCATCGAATCTGGCCATGTCCTCAGCACTGCCAAGGCCCCCACTGGCCCAAGTCCCCAAGTGCCACTTTTCACGTGGTTTTTATATTCCTTCAGAGATGAGACTCCAGCAGCTCCCTGGGCAGCCCCTGCCAAGGCCTGAGCTCCCTTTCCAGGCAGAAATTCCTGCTGCTGTCCAAGCTGAGCCTGCCCTGGCCCAGCCTGAGGCCATTTCCCCTTGTCCTGTCCCTGTTCCCTGGGAGCAGAGCCCGAGCCCTCCTGGCTGTCCCCTCCTGGCAGGGACTTGTGCAGAGCCACAAGGTCCCCCCGGAGCCTCCTTTTCTCCAGGCTGAGCCCCTTTCCCAGCTCCCTCAGCCTCTCCTGGGGCTCCAGCCCCTTCCCAGCTCCGTTCCCTGCCCTGGACACGCTCCAGCCCCTCCAGGGCTCTCCTGGCAGGAGGGGCCCAGAGCTGCCCCCAGCACTGGAGGTGCCCCAGCAGTGCCAGCACAGGGGACAGGTACTTCCCAATGCAATCCCTGCTGAGCAGCTCACCCTTCCTACACCTGGTAACGTGGGATATTTGTGGATTTGTTTTATTTTTCTCCTTCCTGCTGGTGGATAGGACTGAACATATCATAGCTTAGAGCTGCCTTTCCCCGGAGCTGCCTGGCACACACAAGGTGCTGCCAGCCCAGGTGCTGCCAGACTTGCCCATCACATTTCTCACCCCTGCTTGTCCTGTGCTTTCTTTCAGACCATTTCAATTGTCTACATAGTGACAGCCTTTGTGGGAGTTGAGGCCTGGTATGCACCTTTCCTGTTTAATTTCTTATATAGAGACCTATTCACTGCAATGATTATTGGTAAGAAACTCCATGTTGAAGCCTGTCTTTTAAACTGCACCTTTTTCCCAAACCCCCTGCTAATGACCTGCTAACACTGCTCTGTTTGCTGCCCCGGGCTGTTGTTGAAGTGACTAATTGAGGGTGTTCTCACAGCCTGAAAACCTTTCCCAGGATTTCAAAACAGGGTTGTCTCCTGCAGTTATTTTGGAGAACTTAACTCCCGCTCTGCCTGGGCTGACTTCACTCCAGAGCAGCTTAGTTTGTCTTCAGTGAGAGCCCGGGGGTAAAACCAGTGTGATAAACCCAGAGTTTCCAGGGGATAAAGCCCAGTGTGCAGGGGGTGGTGGGACCTGGCTCTCCGTGGAGCCTCCCCAGCCTTGGGCTGGTTTGAGGGGGTCAGGACACTTTTGTTTTGCTGCTCTGGGGCTCCCTCTCACCCCAGATCCCAAACACGGTGTGGGAGGGAGGTTGCAGCCATGGAGGGGTGGGAGCTCTGCTGTTTGGGGATCCTGCCCTCCATCCACCCACCTGAACATTGCATCATCATCATCCTCGTCTTAATAAAATTGAAATAAAGGCCCAGCCTCGCTCTCCTGTGGTCAGTTGCAATAAGCCACTGTGAAGGGTAGAGCTGAGCTGATGTTGTTCAGTGCTTTTCCTAATTCACAAGTTCTGCTCAGTTTATTTTCTGTGTCCCTTCAGGTGTTCTTTGTAATTGCTCAATTTGGAGTTAATTGGTGTGTTAAATCTAGTTCTTGCACTTTTATCGGGTAGATGTTCCCAGCTTTCCTTTGACAGCTGTGTGACTTAACATGAATAATGAACGTGCTTTTCCTGTATGAGAAACTGAGCCAAATTCCCACACGGGGGAGAGGAGCAGGAATATTTCCAGCTCTGTTCACACACCTTCTGCTGGATAAACAGGGAAGGAGTTGTCCTGGGATATCATGGATAGTGCTGATGGTTCTGACTGAGGTCAGGATTTTTCAGTTGTTTGGGTGCTTTGTATCATTTATCCAGTTAAATGACGACTTTTTGGCAGTGTGGCCACTGGAAATGTTTGCACACAGCCAGAGAAACAGCAAATTGCCTTTACTGTGAAAGCTCTTGTGCCCAGCTGTGTTATTTGAGGAGTGTGCACTCTCATTAGAGTTGTATTATAATTAAGCTTTGTCACTGTTTAAAGCACGAACCTAGCTCCTTAGTGCAGCCCTTTCAAATGGAAATGTCTTCAGCTTACAGCAGACCTCGACTTTTAATTACAGCTCTTGGGCCAGACTTGGGAGCAGCTACTTCCAAACGTGCTGAGCTATTCCTGGGGCACCCTCGGAGCTGTTTTTGGTGCAGGGAACTTGAAGCAGAGCCCAGCCACAGCCTCCTATTTGGGGTGCATGGGGCAGCCCCTGTGCCCTGGGGCACTAACGCGGCACTTTTCTCTTCCAGCCTGTGCCCTCACTGTGACCCTGCCCATGAGCCTGTACAACTTCTACAAGTGAGTTTGTAGAATCCCAGGAGTGTTGGGGTGGGAAGGGACCTGAAAGCCCATCCAGTGCCAACCCTGCTGTGGGCGGGGACACTTCCTTTATCCCAGGTCACTCCAAGCCTTGTCCAGCCTGGCCTTGGGCACTGCCAGGGATCCAGGGACAGCCCCAGCTGCTCTGGGCACCCTGTGCCAGGGCCTGCCCACCCTGCCAGGGAACAATTCCTGCCCAAAATCTCATCCAGTCCTGCCCCTCTGGCAGTAGAAACTCATTCCCCCTTGTCCTGTCCCTCCAGTCCCTCTTCAGCTCTCCTGGAGCCCCTTCAGGTACTTACTGCAGGCCACACCAGGGATTTCTCAGTGATTCCATGTATTTTCATTTCATTGCTTGTTTTTCAGGGCCTATAAAAATAACACCTTGAAGCACCACTCTGTGTACGAAATCCTGCTGCCCCTCGTGTCCCCAGTGTTGCTGTTCCTGCTCTGCACCACCTGGATCTTCCTGTCCCCTACTGACATCCTGGAGGTCCAGCCCAGACTCTTCTATTTCATGGTTGGAACAGCCTTCGCCAACATCTCTGTAAGAGCTTCTGCTTTATGCTTGAGGAACTGGAGAATTGGTTAAATTGAGTTTTCACATGTGCTGTGAGGAACAAAGCTCTGATGGGAAGGGAGTTCCTGCCTCCTTTTGGGGATAAACTTAAAATGGGAGGACTAAATTTTTGGTCAAAATTTAATTTAGCTGCCTAGTGGTAGAATCATGGGATTGTTAAGGTTGGAAAAGCATTCTGAGACGACCGAATCCAGCTGTCCCCCAGCCCTGCCAAGGTCATCCCTGCTCAGTGTCCCCAAGTGCCACATCCACAGGGCTTTGAAATCCCTCCAAGGATGTGAGTTCATCACCTTGGGCAGCCCCTGCCAAGGCCTTTCCAGGGAGAAATTCCTGCTGCTGTCCAAGCTGAGCCTGCCCTGGCCCAGCCTGAGGCCATTTCCCCTTGTCCTGTCCCTGTTCCCTGGGAGCAGAGCCCGAGCCCTCCTGGCTGTCCCCTCCTGGCAGGGACTTGTGCAGAGCCACAAGGTCCCCCCGGAGCCTCCTTTTCTCCAGGCTGAGCCCCTTTCCCAGCTCCCTCAGCCTCTCCTGGGGCTCCAGCCCCTTCCCAGCTCCGTTCCCTGCCCTGGACACGCTCCAGCCCCTCCAGGGCTCTCCTGGCAGGAGGGGCCCAGAGCTGTCCCCAGCACTGGAGGTGCCCCAGCAGTGCCAGCACAGGGACAGAGTGACAGATCACATGAGTGACCATCCCTTCTGCTCTGGGGACAACCAGCTGTGACTCCTGGAGCCCACACCAGGCTCAGGCTCTGTCCCTGTTCCCTCAGTGCCAGCTGATCGTGTGCCAGATGAGCAGTACGCGGTGCCAGCCCCTCAACTGGATGCTGCTCCCCATTGCAGCCGTGCTGCTCCTGGTGCTGTCCGGGCTGGCTCCCGGCAGCGAAACGCTCCTGCTGTACCTGCTGACCACCTTCCTCACCCTGGCACACATCCACTACGGAGTGGTCGTGGTAGGTGACAGCTCCTGGCCTGGAGTGCTGCTGCTTGGGGCAGGGAATGCTCCACGTAAAACTGGGAATATCGCTGGGAATGGTTCTGTGAGCCTATGGAATGTGGGCTGGCTTGGGAGGGTTGCTCGGGATTGAAAGGAACTTGCACAGGATGTGACGGGCTGTCCTTCCCCTGGGGTGTGTTGGCTGAGTTGGAAACCAAGCACAAAATCCTGGAATGGTTTGGGGTTGTGAGGGACCTGAAACCCCTCCAGTGTCACCCCTGCCATGGCAGGGACACCTCCCACTGTCCCAGTGTCCAGCCTGGCCTTGGGCACTGCCAGGGATCCAGGGGCAGCCCCAGCTGCTCTGGGCACCCTGTGCCAGGGCCTGCCCACCCTGCCAGGGAACAATTCCTGCCCCAAATCCCATCCAGCCCTGCCCTCTAGCACTGGCAGCCATTCCCTGGCTCCTGGCCCTCCAGGCCTTGTCCAAAATCCTTCTCTCCACTCTCCTGGAGCCGTTTCAGCTCCTGGAAGGGGCTCTGAGATCTGCCACCGAGGTCTCCAAGCTGCTGGGAGAGCCAGGCTGGAGTGGGGGTTTTCCTGCTGGGTAAAGTGGGAACACAGCAGCTCCAGGGCCTCCCCTCCTGCAAGGGCTGTGCACAGATCCAGGGATTGGTTTCTTCCTCATGCCCTGCCTGGCTCCCTGAGTTTTGATTAACAGGAGAACAAACTTGGAGAAGCCCAGGGTTCCCCTGGGAATGCCCTGGAAGCTGCTGAGGAAGGAGGACAGGGGACCACATGTCCCAGCTGAAGTGGGGACACCCTCCCTGGGGAGCCCCGGTTCTACCCCAGATCCTATGGAACCAAGTCCCAGCTGTAATTACAGCCAAGGAGTAACAGCCAGGTTGCCTTGTCTTTACAATTAGTCTAATGAGGCTTCTGTGAAAGAAGGATTTGAATTACTAAGAAGCTTAAATAAATTTGGTCTTGGAATCACCGCTGGAGATGGGGCTGAGCAGGTGGTGTAATCCTCCTGGCCATCCCCTCCTGGGAGATTCCCTATGCTCTGCTCCTCTCTGCTCCCTCTTTCCCTCCCTCTGGCTTTCCAAGGGCCCATCTGTGCCAGCCCCTCTTCCAGGAGGAAAGTCACTTTGAGCTGAAGAGCCTTTAAAGGCTTTGGGATTGAGGCCTAATCCCAAACTGCTGTGAATTTGGGAAGAATGATTAGGAATAAAGCCTCTGCCCTGACTGTGTCAAGCTCAGCGTCCTTTTGCAGGAAGTAAATTATCCAGCTCCCACTCTGAATGGATTCAGGAGTATTTTATATCGATAGCTGAGATGATCAAATTAATTTAATCAGAATAATAAAGGAGGAGAGTAAAATCCTGCAGGTCTGGACTGAGCATTCCCAACTCCTGCCCCTGCAGAGGACGAGAATGGAGGGTGAGCCCACTCCCAGAGAGACCAGGCTGTTGTTTGGGAAGGTTGGGAAGGGAGCAGGGCTGCTCCCTGTGGAGCCAGTGCCTGGGGATGGGGCTGTGGGGAGAGTGGGTGGCAGGAACTTGGTGGGAACAGCTCTGGGGCTCTGCCTGCTCTGCTGCTCTTGCCTGGGAGCTGGGATAACCCCTTGGGATCCAGGATAAACCAATCCTATGTCTGTCTCATCCCCAGGTGAGCCAGCTGAGCAGGCACTTCAACATCCGGCCCTTCTCCCTACGGAAGCCCACTCCGGACTGACTGGGAGCAGAGGAGGAGAAAATCGGCCTGCGGGCTGCAGAAGGACTGTAAATACCTGCTGCAAATACCTGTAAATACTTCAGCCATCACCACAGATCCAAACTATCCTCTGGACAGGGCCAAGGACACGCGGGATCCGCTGCAGCCAGGGCGGGGCTGGGCCGGGGCGGCTCCTGCTGCTCTTCCATCCCTGCAAGCTTCTGGTTTTGGGTGGAGCTGGAGGAGGAGGAGCCTTTCAGGTCGCTGCTACTGTACCTTAGACCAGCTGAATGTTCCCAGAGAAGCCTCTGACTCCGGCCCTTGCTCAGGGAAAGCTGCTTGGGGATGCAAATGCTTTACCTGAGCAAAGCACCTTGGCCTGACACCAAAATCAACACAGCTGATTCCTCCAAGGGCAGAGGGACATCCTGGTGGTCGGGGTGGCTCCTGACTGTCCCCAGTGCTGCTGTCTGGACAGCCCCTGTGCTGGGCTGGTACTTGGGGAGCAGATGGTGACAGTTCTCCCACATTCTGTCCTGCCTTCCTGCTTTTGGGCAAACACTTGCTAGCGCCTCTGTTGTCTTTTTTTTTTTTTTTTTCTTTAAGGGCAGGGGGAAAAAGAGAAGACACTCAAAACTTGTAGTTCAGTCCTCCCTGGCTGGGCTTGGAAAATCAGGGCTCAGTTCCCCATGGGAATGTGGTACATTGTGTGGTAGCTGGGACCACATCTCAACGTGTTCCTGTGTGTCCATGTGTGTTCCCAGTCTGGGAATGGGGTCTGGGCTGTGGAAGGTGGCTGAGAATAGAGCCAAGCTCTCCCCATTCCTACCAGCATGGATTTGCTGTTGTAGGTTGGCTCCGTGGCTCCTTTCCTGCTGCCTGAGCCCCTTTTCCAGGAACAGCCTGGCCCTTCCCAACTGCAATTCCACTGCTGGGAGAAGCAGCTGAAGCCCCATGTTGGTCGTGTGTGCACCTGCAGGATGCTCCCAGGGGTGGGAACCTTTCCAGATCTCCCTCTCTCTGTCCCCAGCACCCGCGTGTCTCATCCAGGCATCTCTTCCGTTTACTGTCCACTTGTCAAAGATGTGTTTGCATTGATTTCATTTTTTAATTTGTTTTTATAATTGAGTTGGAGTGGGGTGGTGAAGACTGAATGCTGATTTTCTTTCCTGCTGGCTTGATTCAGTGAAGACCTGTGCTTGAATGAAGAGTGTAGCTTAAAGCCAGGCTCTGGAAAGGCTGCATCCGGAAGCGAACAAGCACAGCCCGATCGTGCAGGTGGAACTCCCATGGGAACAAACTCTTTCAGACACTGATTGTTGTGCAACATGGGGCATCACAGCTTGGTCAGAGCGATCTCCTTCTGCAGGGAAAGCCTCATCCTGCCGTGGGAAACCTTCAACGTGTAACTGCTATTTAATGCTTTTTCTTTTGGAAATTTGGATCACTGTCATGCCGGCGACGAGACTGGAAACCCCGAGGTTGAGCTCGTGAGCTTGTGGGTTGCTTGGGCAGCTCATGGTCAGCCCCTGGTCAGCCCCTGGTCACGGTACAGCCTGTGAGGAGCAAACTGGGCCCTTCCCAGGGCTGCCATCCGTCGTGGGAGGCTCTGGATCTCTGTGTGCTCACGTGTCCGTATGGCTGCGGCGGGGCTGGGAGAGGGGGCCGATGGTTTTTGGAGTTTATTTAATAAAGTGGCTTCCTCCAATCCATTTTACTGATGTTGTACAGCAAAAAAAAAAACCTCCATGGACAAATGACTTGGGCTGCACCCGAGTTTTTGACTCCTGCTATTTCATGAAATTGAATTATGGAGATAAATTTTAAGTCCTGTTTGCACAGGAATTAGAGGGAATTTTCAACTGGGACACAGCTTCCTGTGAGACTTGTTCAGATAGCAGAGCTGGGCTGGCAACACTGAAAAATGTGGATGTTGGATGATTCTCTGTCTAGTTTTGTGTTTGCCCAACCAAGGAAGAACTGAGCTGTTCCCTCAGGCTTCCAGCTGAACTCTGGGCTCCCAAACCTGGCACTTGTCTTGTTCTGTCTCTTCCCATGGGCCCCTGAGGGCTGGGATGCTGCTGAGGCTGGGTGAGGTTGTCTGAGCTTAAGTCTCAGTGTGTAGAAAAAACATCCCTGTCCAAAACTGGAACTGCTTCCTCTGCACAGGCTTTCTTGGGGAAGTTCTGGCTCTTTGGTGCCTTAATTTATTGCACCTTGAAAGTAGAAAAAAATCTCCTTAAATCAGTGCTGGGGTTTGGGCTGGCTTGTGCCTGGTGGGGACAGGGATGGAGCAGAGCCCATCCCAGTGCCCAGGCAGCTGCCGAGGAGTGGGGTTCTCATTTGGCTCTAAGAAATCCAGTGGTTTCTGCTCCTGGATTCTGAGAGAGGAATAGAAACAGAGACCAAACCCTGTGTGGCAGCTGAGAACCAACCCTTCTATTGCCCACCCTGGGTTTAGGTCTTTTTGAATTAAAGCGTTCTGGGAAACAGCCCGTGAGGGGATGTTCCACGCTGGTGGTCACTGGCTGCACTCTGCCCTTCCCATGGGCTCTGCTCCTGGGGATGGAGAGGGCAGGTCCTGGTTCCTCAGCTCCTCCTGCCTGGTGCTGCAGAGCTGATCTGTGTTGTCTCTTCTTCCAGGGATACTGTTAGGTCAGGTTGCTCCAAGCCTGGGACACTTCCAGGGATGGAACAGCCACAGCTTCTCTGGCACCCCGTGCCAAGGCCTGCCCACCCTCCTAGGGAGCAATTCCTTCCTAAAATCCCATCCAACCCTGGCAGTGGGAAGACATTCCCTGTGTCCTGTCCCTCCAGGCTCTCTCCAGCTCTCCTGGAGCCCCTGGTTGGTCACAGTGGGGTTTGGCAGCCGCCTCTCCTTGTAACCCACCATCCACCTGCCTCAAGGCTTTGCCAGAGCCAGGAGCAGCGTACTGGAAGTGGGAGCTCCCGGCTCTGGGAACATCTTTAAGCTCCTTAAATAGAGCTGGCCTGGTGTCACCTCCTGGCCTATCAAGGATCTGCAGCTGGGAGTCAGAGCTGGTTTGATCTCGGCTCCAGTGAGGCCCCTGAAGTCTCCTCTGAGAGCAGCCATGCCTGCTTCTGATAGAGCTGGGAAGTCCCCAGGAATGGGGACCCTTGGGAAACCAGCCTGGGCTCCTCCTGATTCTGCCCACTCTACCTCTGAGCTACATCAAAACAGTGTTTGAGGTGACACAGAGGCTGCTCTTGGTGGGACAAGGACAGGATCAGAGGAAATGGCCTCAGGCTGGGCCAGAGCAGGTTCAGGTTGGATACTGGGAGCAATTCCTGCATGGAAAGGTTTCTCCAGCCATGGCACAGCTGCCCAGAGCAGGGGTGGAGCAGCACTTGGGGACATGGGACAGCACTTTGGCCTTGACAGTGCTGGGAATGTTTGGACTTGGGCTTAGAGGGCTTTTCCAACCCAAATGATTCCATGGTGACAATGGGAGCTATGCTGCTGATCTCTCTGCTTGTGGAAAAGACCCTCTGGCCCATCCAGGTGTGGTCAGACCTGGCTGGAGAAATCCCTAGGCTGGTCTCCAAGGTAGTGGCTGGGCCATCCCTGCCCCAGGAGCAGAAGTTCTCGGGGTGATTTCCTGCTCACAGTCCAAGGTGCCGATCACCTCAGGCCACAGCCCCTGCAGAGCCCGTTCGGTCAGAGCTGGTTGGAGACCTTGAAATCTGCCCCCATCCCTCCCTGCCAGCAGGGACACAGCTCCTGTCCCTTGGGCTGAGGGGGACACTGATGCTGGCAGTGGCCCACACTGAGATGCTGTGATCCCAGGGACCCCGATGGCTTTCCCTGAGTCCAGAGTCTGGAGGTTCAGGTACTGCAGGGGGTGTGAATTCCAGTCTGTTCAACGCTACTGCTGAAATATTTATTGTGTTTAAGCCAAACAGAAAATTAATAAAGTTCAGTAAAGAATAAAATTTTCCACACCTTTTACTGATGTTTGTCTTTTCTTTCTGATGAACATGATGAAAAGGTAGAGCTGGGATAGGCTGGAGGGCAGCAGGCAGAGATGGATTCATCAAGTGACAGAGTGATTTGGGTGGGAAGGGACACTCAAGACCATCTCACTCCATGGGCTGGGACACCTTCCACTATCCCAGGCTGCTCTAAGCCCTGTCCAACCTGGCTGGAACACTTCCAGGGATGAGGCACCACAGCTGCCCTGTGCCAGGGCCTCCCCACTCTCACAGGGAACCATTTCTTCCCAATATCCCATCTATCCTTGCCCTGTGGCAGCAGGAAGCCATTCCTTCTTTTCTCGTCCCTCCAGCCCCTTGCTCCCAGCCCCTCTCCAGTCTCCTGGAGGCCCTTTAGGCCCTGGAAGGCTCTCTGCAGATCCTTCTTTTCTCCAGGTGGGCACCCCCAGCTCTCCCAGCCTGGCTGCAGAGCAGAGGGGCTCCAGCCCTCGGAACACGTCTGCAGGATGTGGGGGAGCAGCTGGGCTGGGGGAGCTCAGAGCAGCACGAGGGACAGGTGACAGCAGTGCCAGGTCTGCGGCTGGAGCTGTCCCAGGAGCAGTGGAGGAGGCTCCAGGCTGCGGCAAACCCTGAGCAGAGCCCAAGAGCCCTGCGGCCTCTCCCGTGCCCCGGGATAAAGCCTAGGTGTATTTAAACGATGCCTCCTCCTTTCTCAGCCTCTCCACAGCTTCCCCTAAGCGGATTGCTGCGGTAGGTGTAATGGAATTAAGGGATTGCTACCGACAATAGGTTTCGGCAGTGCACCGGGTGCCGGCGGTGCCGGCTGCTCCCACCTTCCCAGGGCAGATCCCACCTTCCTGAGGCTGCTCCCACCTTCCTGAGGCTGCTCCCATCCTCTCGGGAATATCCCACCTTCCTGAGGCTGCTCCCACCTTCCTGAGGCTGCTCCCATCCTCTCGAGAATATCCCACCTTCCCGGGGCTGCTCCCATCATCTCGGGAATATCCCACCTTACCGGGGCTGTTCCCACCTTCCTGGGGCTGCTCCCACCTTCCTGCTGAAACAGACCCAGGGCTGCAGGAACACTGGAAAGATCCTGTTGTGGGAATCGAGGTACCTGAAGGTGAGAGCTGGATTCCAACCCTGCCCAGGGCAGGGATGTTGCAGCTCTGCGGGAGACAAGAAGCTGATCCTCTGTTTGCACCTCCTTAATGTCACTGAATCATCAATCAGTACGGTGGCAGGGGTGAAAAGGGCTGAAAGCTCATCTCATCCCACTCCCTGCCACAGGGAGGTGTGAAGGCCCAAGAGCCAATGACTAAAATCCCCAGTCCTCGACCCTGGAAAGGTGGGAACAAGCAACACCCCTTGAGACTGGGGTAAGAAAAGCCTCTCGGCCATGGATCTCTGCAGTTATATGTTAATATCTGTTCACTCATTGGTCTGTTAAGTTTATGTCACCCTGCTCAGCCCCCCTTTACCATTTATGTATATTCACTAGAATGTTCTCCCTTCTCCCGGTCCCCATTGGCCCCAGTTTTACTGCAATCCTCCGCCCCTGTTTTCCTATTGGTTGTTCCTGTCCCTAACCCCGCCTCTGCACCACTTTTACCCGTTCCCATTGGATCCTGGCCCTCAGATCCGCCCCCTCTTACCCCATATATAATTCTGGACCCTCCACCCACTTCTTGTCTTTGACAAGCGCCCCAAAAAGATGGTAAAAGATGAAAATAAACCCCAAACATATTAGGAAGATCCTGGAATCTTCTGTAACCGCCTATGTAATGAGTATGGATCCTTCTGGTTAATAAACAGCTGTAACCCCCTGAGCCAGGCAGGCATTGTAGGTGGGGTTATCCCCGTGCACCCAGCGCTGCGATAAAGAGATGCAGCTTCTTAATACTCTCTAGGGTTTAGGGGCTTCATTTTGGTGACAGCTTCTGGTGATCCAGGTGGGAATGTGCTTCTGACACTCAATGATTTCGCAGTATCGAGAGGACACCGGCACTCGCCAAAGGCTTTCTCAGGGAGATCCTCCGTTCTCTGGATCTGGTGAGTTCAAGGCAAGGCCCCTGGGAATTTACAGCATTACTAAGCGGGATGAAGGGTGCACTTGTCCTTAAGTGATGGTGGCAAATCCTCCCAGGACTGGGTTAAAAGGAAGAGTAAAGGTAAGTTACACTGTGGGTTGCAGTAGTCTCACTCCCACGGTGCTGAAAGCTGTGCTGGCTGTTTTGTCAGGAGCTTACACAGGTGCCTTGTTTCAAGGTCTGTGGTGTGAGTGGTAAATTTTACTATTGTTGCAGTTTTGTATCATCAATCAGGTCAATTTGCTGAAGGGGGAATTCTAAAGAACTTCCTGTTCGGCCATATATTGAAATACTGGGGAAAGGGGGTGGATGGAGACTCCTTGACAAGAAAATGGTTGGAAGAATACTGTAACCATTGGTGGCCAGTGTATGCACTAGACAATGAAGGAAAATAGCCAAAGAATGGTACTTTGACATATAACACCTTATTATAATTAATGTTTTTTGTCATTGGGACAGAAAATGGGATGAAGTATCATATACCTATTTATTTCTCACTGTGCCATCATTCACTACAGCAGAAGGATGGTAGTGTTGTAGCTAAAGATGCCATGGTGTTTCCAGAGGAAAAGGAGCAAGGGCAGAAACCTGGTTTTGTTCAGCCTGAACTAGAGCATTGTCTTGAAGCTGGAATGATAAGAGTGTCTTGGTTTAAGTGTCTGCCAAGGAAGGTGAAACCTGCCTGGAATGGAAAGATGAACCCCTCCCTCCTGATTATTATAACTTTGGAATTACTGGGCTTCTGGGCAGACATGGGAAAAGGAATACATGTTCCTTACTAGGATATATATAAGTGGATATAGATGATTAGATATAGATACAGATATAGATTAGATATATGGATAAAGATTAGATATAGAAATATATATTATAGATATAGATTAGCTATAGGTATAGATTAGTTATAGATATATATAGATTAGCTATAGATATAGATTAGATATAGATATATAGTTTAGATATAGATGCACAGATATAGATATATAGATTAGATATAGATACAACAAAAACAAGAGGAGAGAGAGGAATTATTGGGGAAGAGGCAGAGCAGGTTGAAGACATTTTCAGTGATGACCATTAGGAAAAGATCAGTGTGCTATTTGTGAGGAAATAGGGTCTAGGGATGATTTTATGCTGCTACTCTCTTTCCTTGTTTTCTGCTCTATGCCCAGAAATGTTTCCTGTAGCTTTAAGCTGGGTTCAGAGGAGGAAGAATGATGCTGTAAGATGTAGCTTTTATATTTTTTAGATCCTGTACTGCTTTAGGGTATAACTGTAAAACTCCATAGTCTTTCAGCTGTTCTACCATTTTATTCAGATAAAACAATTCCTCTTGGCCTGAAACTCAAGGACAACCTACTGTCTCAGGCCCCAAAAAGTATAAACAAAAGTGAGTTGGGGAGGAGCAAACTGGGGGAAAATGACTTCATTACCTGAAGCTATATTTGGAGAATTAACACCTGCTACATAAATGGACCAAAGTTATATCTGTATGAAAAACTTGTGATTAAAAAAACTTTGTGATTAATAGTTCCTGCTGCCACCAGGGCATCCTCTTTTCCAGGGGATTTAATCTGCCACGCCTGTAAGCCTCTCCCTGTGTCAGAGACCAGGGAGCTTGGTTGTCTCCTGCAAGTCAGGAAGACTCTGAATCCCCAATACCCTTTTGCCTTTTTATTTGAGAATAAAATGTGATCACCTCCATTGAGGGACATTCTCACATCATGCTATGAATAGGTGAATTTACATGAATAGGTGTCATTTACTATAGTGCAAAACTGCCAAGAATCACAAAAGGATGGCAATCTCAGCAAGGCACGTCAACATTACTACAAAAGATTGCATACAGTGAGATGACACACATTACATCTCCAGTTACCCCAAGACTTTACCATCCTCCAGCTCCACACATCAGCTGGGGAGCCCCTGTCACAGTGAAGGAACGGAGAGCCCCTCTCGGTAAGTGGACGAGATCATATTGTTAATGATGCTTTGTTAATGAGCAGATACATTTATCATATGGCTAATAATGCTTCCCTAATGAGTGGATACACATCACTTTTGGTGGAAAGGTTCTTCCACTGGGCAACTTTGGCTCAGGGCCTAACGTTCAGGCCTCAGGCAGGGCCCGTTGTTCAGGCCTTAGGAATTCACCCAGTGCCACCCCCTGTCCCCTGCCTGTCTCGAGTCACCCCCAGCTGTGTCTGTCCTGAACACAAAGGGGACACAGAGCAGGGAGGTCCAAATCAACTCCTTTATTAGCAGAGCCTGCAGGGCATGAGGCTGAAGCAGCCCTTCAGCCAGCTCTCCAGCAGGGCTTGGCCCTCGCATTGCCAGCGGGGCTGCAGCACCTGCACAGCAAAAGCCCCCACGCCTGCCTGGGCCAGAGCCAGCTGGTGCCACCTTCTCCAGAGCACGGCTCCAGTGCCACCAGCCTGCCTGGACAGCACCAGCACTGCCCCGAGGGCTGCTGTGGAAGGTGCTGGCAGGCAGGATTCTCCACATGGGGCATTCCCAAGGCTTTCCTCAGCAGTGAGGCCAAGGGCAGGAGCATCTCCTTGCAGGCCTGAGGGCTGCAGGGAAGGGCAGCAGCCCCAGGCACCTGAGCAGGAGCGGCTGCCCTGGACAGAGACACAGCACCTCCGAGACTGGGAGTGAAAGCACTGCCTGAGCCCCGGGGCCATCGTGTCCCTGCTTTCCTGAGCCCAGAGGCACAACAGCTCCTGCTGGGAGAATGGCCTCAGTTGATCCAGGAGGCTGCAGTGAGGGAGGGAAGGATGACACCCAAAAGCCAATCAGCCCAGCTTGCAGCCAGCGTGGAGCTGGCCTCAGGTCCTGCAGCTCTTTCTCCGAGCAGGACACCTCCTTGCTGCAGGAAAACTGCCTTGGGGGCACTGTCTCTTCCTGTCTCACAGCACCTGAGCCAAGGGGTGCTCTGAGTGCTGCCTCTGCCCTTGCCCTGGCCCTCGGGCTCAGGCTTGGCCATGAGGCCAATCGCCACAACGAGAGGCTTTGGTTTGGCTCTAGGACAAAGCAGAGGGAAATGTTTTTGGCAAGAAGGCAAGAGGATTTTGGCTTTCTCATCAAGCAAGGGAGTTCCTGAGCGACAGCCACAGTAACACTCCTTATTTCACCAAACGTGGGAGCAGTTGGATACCATTCTCTTCACTGGGCTTGAGAACATCATCATTGTAACTGACTTTGTGGAGAGCCTGCTACAAAGTTCTCCTAAACTGCAAAGCCCTTGTGGTTCTTCCTTCCCATGGATGTGGCCTAACGCCTGTCCAGCTCGGCCAATGCTTCCTGCTTGGTAATTCTCTGCCATGCCTCAGGGATTTTTCCTTCAGCCTGAAATTTTCTCTTGAACAAAGCTTCCAGCTGTGTCCTGAAACGACAAACAAACCATTTCCAGTACGCCAGCATTGATGAATCAGGAAGAATGTTCCAATTGGAATAAGGAGGTCCTGCATTACGATATAATTGGTAACGAATCCATCGACCATCATCTAATTTGAATTCCATGTCACTTGCAACAACGCTGGAACAAATATCAATGCTAAGTCTGCGTGTATTAAAATCGAAGCCAGGAAATACCGGTATAAACAACGTGGCTCCCACTAAAGCTCGTGGGCGATGGAAGACCGCTTGATGGTCTCCATCATGTCCCTGCATGGTGTTTGTGCAGACAGCCTTACAAAAGGGACACTTCTCCCAGCACCCCGAAAACTGCTCCACCAGGATGGTGTGAGGCTGTGTTGCCAATGAGCTCATATCAGCACCAGCAAATTCTTTCCTGAGCCTGTCCCTCAGGTCATCCAGAGCTTCTGCCATGGCACTGCTCAGGAACTCAGTGTCTGTGACCTCTTGGTGCTCGATGCCCTTCAGGTCACTTCTGGGCAAGTTGATCACTTCTGTCAGTTCCCTGCAAAATTCGTCCAGCCAAAGAGAGACTTTGTCTTCTCTGTCTTTTCTGTCTTTGACAATTTGGGTTGATAAAGAAACAGCTGACAGGATGTTTCCATACAGAAGATTGAGGGAGGAACCTAAAAACTTCTCCAGTCTCCCACTCTTACCTAGACAGTAATTCGTAACTCGTGTTTCAATGTATTTCTGAAAAAATTCTTTTGGGAAAAAAATGTATTCTATGAAATACTCAAAATTTTCTTGTTCTGCCAGGTATCTCAGGATGCAAACTTCCAGATCAGCTCTGTTGCCCCTGAAATCTGGGAATTTGCCCTGCATATGCTCAGCAATGGCTTTAGACGTCCTCTCATAGACCGCCCAGCGAAGAGCCGCTTCAATCTTCTCACAAAGGAAAACAGCAAAAGTTGTGATTGAAGAGGCTCCTTGGCAGGACATCTGGAAACATTGGAAGAACTCTTCTCTCTTGCTGCTCAGGTACACAACTGGGTCATTTGCCTTTTGGAATGCTTCATGCATGGCTTTAAACCTTTCCGCTGCCATTTTGCACAGATACAGAGACAAAGCTATGCTGTACTCTCTGTTAAAAGTACATTTGGCATGGCTGGGGACGGAGTTCACACCGTTGTGTACTTCATTGAGTATTTCATGGATAAAATTTCGACTGTAATCCCGTTTCTCCTGTTCCTTCTTTTCAATGTTTGCCTTCACACACGCTATGATGTTGTCTGTGATGTGCTGAAAGTTGATAGCCTCATCATTGGAAATGCTCTTGGGATCTGAGGTAAAGCGAAAATGCTCTTTTTTCATTACATGTTTCTCTAAGTCGAAAGAAAATCCACTGCCTTTGGGAAATGACCTGATCCGTGCATGGAAACCAGGCTCCTTAAAGTGCTCTAGAAGGACTTCTTCGATGTCTGCATCGATATCCACCTGTTCCAGAGGACGAGCAGCACTGGAGACTTCGGCAATCCACTTGTTCCAGACAAGAGTAAAATTATCCCTCAGTTCTCTCTCACTCAGGCTCTTCCCTTTCAGAGTCACAGCCAGCTCCCTACTCCTTCTCAGGAGCTCATCTGCATATTCCAACTTCCTTGCATCCAGTTTCCTCTGCTCCTTCTGTAGCTCTATAAGACTCTCACATTTCTTCTTCATTTCATGGAGAAGAGTCTCTTTTAGTTCTTTCAGCTTCAGCTCTGTGCCTGATTTCCACTGGACCAGTGTCTCATGGTCTTTGTCTTCCCTGAAATACTTCTCCACTTCTTTCTCAATGCCATCACTTGTCTTTTGCACCAGCCCTTCAAGGTGTTTTCTGGTGACATTCTGCAAGTCCCCATTCCGAATTCGGTTGTCCAGTCTCATCTGTATGTCTAAGATGTGACTCCTCAGCTTCCAGGTCCACCGACTAAAGGCACTTTCCAGTTTCCTGTACACAGCAATCTCCAGGGAATTCTTGAAGCTGAAAACAAAGTTTTCATTCAGCAAAGCATTCCAGAGGTCACCAATACGATCTTTCAGGCTCGAGAGCCTCAAAATGCTGTGCTGCGACTGCTTCTTGGCAGCCTGGAGGATTTTGCTCTTTAGTTGCTGGACGTTCTGGCTGTAGGTGGGGTTGGGTGGTGCCATTGGGGGGTTTCCTTCCCACAGGTGAGCAAAGTAGTGAATGTGGGTGTTGACATCAAAGCCAATGACATCGCTGAAGGAGGAGATGTCACAGAATTCCTGCTGAGCAGCTATCACGGTCATTTCATCCAGCTTTTCTTGCAAACGCCTTTGTCCTTCCATGTTCTGCTCCTTGGCAGTTGCTTCTCCCACATTTTGGTGGACAAAGAGGCAGCTGGGGGAAAGATTGACTTTCTTCATCCTCAGGAAAGCCTGCACAGCAATCTGGAGAACATCTTGCATTTCTGACGGGTTCTCTCCAAACACATTGATCACAGTCATGTTACCAACACCAATGACAAAGGTGGCCAGCTCATTGTCATGGTTCAGGGACTGTTTACTGGCCATCTCGGTGGCACGGAGTCCCTCTGTGTCAACCACCAGCACAAAATCAAAGCCCAAGTCTTGCTGCAGCTCCTCGCCCACTGGGATGAGCTGCATGAAGGCTCCGCGGGTGCATCTCCCCGCGCTGACGCTGAACTGCAGACCAAACATGGCATTCAGCAGGGTGGACTTGCCTGTGCTCTGGATGCCCAGCACGGAGAGCACAAACACTCGTTTGTCCCCCAGCCTCCCCATTAAGCTGTCAAAGATGGCTCCCACCCAGCGCAAGGGCAGGTAAGAAGCGTCCCCATCCATCAGCTCCACGGGATAACCCAAAACCATCAGCTCTGCTGCAATTTCTGGCAGCTTGGCAAAATTGTAATTATTTGTCTTCATTAATTGCAGAGCTTCATAAATCTGCCCTACCTCTCTGAGAAGGTGCTCCAGGCCAATGGATGAATTGTTGATTTCACCAGAGAGAGCATCCAAGTAACTCAGGAACTCAGCATTCACACTGGGATTTTTCTTGTATTTCTTTCCTGTTGAGATTTCAGTCCATAACTCGTGATAGACTCTCCTCAGTTCTTCAAGGCGACCACAGGACAGCTCATCCATGAGGACCTTCATCCACTGCAGGAAATATTTCTTGGTATCTGCTGGCTGGCCCTTGAGAAAGCCAAGGAATGACTTCATCAGTGGGTTGAGGGGGAAAGCTTGCTCAAGTTGCTTTCTTCTTAGTGCTTTCTTCTCATTTTCAATTTGGCTGCGATGATGCTCAATGCTCTTGTTCCCCTTCTCCTGCAAGCGAGTGAGTTCTTTGTCCTTTTTGCACCACTGGTACCACAGTTTTCCTTGAAGCGGCAGCAGCTGGGATTTGATCTCAGACAGCTTCTCTTTCTTCAGAAGCTCCACCAGCTCCTTTGCCTTTGCTTTGGCTGCCACACACCCGGGTTGATCTGCATCCACTATGAATCCGTGCTGGCGAGCTTTGTCTGCACAGGTGTCCAGGCTGAAATGTGTATTAGACCCTGCGAGGCGATTCCCAATTGTTTTGCTCAGCTGGATCACCAGTTCTGCTTCGTTTCTGTTCCTGATCCCTATAGTCATGATTTTGCCAGATTTGCCCTCTACAACGTTCTCTTTTTCCGTGAGAAGACAAACCAAAGGCCTTTGTGACTGCCACAGGTCCTGCAGAAGCTTTTTCCCCCTGCTGTCCATGTGCTCTGAATCGGACACCAGAGCCACGTTGACAGCAGATATCTCCTGCAGGAACTGCAGCTGTGCTTTGTGATCCCTGGCATCTCCATGCAGGTTGCAGAAAGCCACGCAGCGCTCAAAGGTGTCATCGGGGCTTCCACGGGGGCAGTACCAGGCAATCTCCACCACCCCTTCCATCAGCAAACGCTCCCTGGTGCTGCCTCTGCAGTGGCGGTGGAAGAAAGTGTCGTGTTTGCGTTCGCTCAGCAGAGCGTTCAGGAGCTGAGACTTGGAAGTGGAGGCCGAGCTGCCAATGCGGATGAAGGACACGATAGGTGTCTGTGTCTGAAAGATGAGTTTGTTGTTGTAACTCTTTGTTTGGGCCTGCTCTCCTGACTTCTCAACCTCTTTCCAGCTCCTTTGGATTTGGCTGAGGGCATAGAGCGGGAACTCGATGTGTGAAGTGCACGGGTTGGGCACCAGCAGAGGCAGCGCCAGTTGGCAGAAGGCCAGCTTGGCTGCAAGGGTCTGTCTCAGGAAGTCATCAGCGCAGTGGAAAATGGCCATCTGCAGGTCCATGGGGTGCACATGGCTGTCCTTGCTTGCACGTGCAGGGGCTGTTCCCATCAGATTATCAAGAAACTTTTCAAAGGAATCTGATTCTTGGTCCTCTTGCTTTCTGATTTGTGGTACAGGTGCAAGGCTTGGGTTGATCTCATCCCAGTAAGTCAGGTACCTCACCTGGTGGTAATCCACGGTTAACAGCTTTTGCAGGAAGTAACCGGGCAGTTCCGTGTCCTGGCTGGGCTGGCTGTCCTGCAGACATGTCCTGCAGATGGTGTGGAAATCTCCCATCCCCATTCTTCTTGGATAGTGACTTTCCAGTCCCAGGCGCTTGAGCAGCTGGAGGAACTCCTGGTTTGCAATGGCTTCATTTGCTTCGGATTGGCTGCTGTCTGAGGTGGATTGAGAATGACTGGGAGGCTCAGGTGCTGGAAAAGTGTCATCCAGGTCTCTGAGTATGTTCTGCGTCCTCTCTTCATCCCAGTTGTCATCCAAGCACCCACTGATCAAGGAATGCAAGTCCTCTTCCAGCCTCTCCCAGTCTTCACCTCCACTGTGCTTTTGGAGCAGATTCTTTATCCGTGTGGACCACAAGCCTTTCATGTGATCTCCCATGAAAATTAAACGCTCCCTCTTCTGCCCAGGGGACAGACCTTGACTTTCTGGTGTCACAGTCAGACCCTTCAGCAGAAGAGAGGCCTCAGCTCTGTCAGCATCCTGCTCCTTCAGGTTCACGTACTCCTCATGTGCCACTTCCATTTCCTTGGCCATGTACTCAATTTCTGGGTGTCCAAGGAGGTGCTGAAAAGTGCTGCTTTCCACCTGGTACCCTGTGCTGCTCACAATCAAGAGCACCAACAGTTCCACGTCCTTCTGAGCCTTTTCCTGGAGACACTGGAGTAAGGAATAAATGGCGAGGCTGCTGGTCTGGGTCGCTTCTCGCTTTGCTTCATGAATGGCGGAAGCAGAGCTTCCTGGTGCGTAGGAGACAGCATGGATGTGCTCCTTCATTTGCTGCAGTGTTTTGATGAGGTCTTCAAGCTCAGAGACTTTGGGAGTTTTGGGAAGCGGATGCTCATTCTGGAAGATCCATTGCATAATGAAGGAAGCCTCAGGGAAGTCCTTGACAGAGTAGATATGTGGAGTCAGGAGGCTTTTCAATATTACCTTGATAAATCTGGTGTTTTCTGGAGGTGACTCCTGGCAACTCCGCACAGTGTTCACCAGGAAGTCCTGCAGGGCTTTGTCTGACAGGCACACGTTGATCCACACACTGGGGTTCCTGGTTTTTGCATTCAGATCATCTTTTAGCTCCATCAGCATGAGCAGCTTCCTTTCATCCGCCGGCACCTCCCAGGCCTTCAGAGTCCTCATGAAATCTCTGGCCTCTTGCACTGCACTGCCCAGTTCCTCTCCAAAAATGCTGCCGACGCTCAGATTTGTCAGTGCTTTGTACGCAGCCCGGAGGGCTCTGCTCATCTGACCCACGGACTTAAAATCCCTGCTGTGATTGTACAGGATGACATCCCACACTGGGATCAGCTCAAACCCACGGTCAATAACGCACCACGTTGTGTTATCAGACACGAGCCCCGTTCTCCACTGAGGAAGAGAAGCTGTGTCTGGTGGGCCTCCTGTGTTGACCACGTAGAGCTGAATCGCTGTATGGGAACCCTCTCCGGCTCTTCCCAGGACAGAAGCCTTTGAGCTGGATTTAGAAACATCCAGGGCCCCCGCAGCACTTGCCAGGAAGCCACCCCAGCTGGCCCTGACAAAGCTGTTCAGAGCTTCAGACGTTTGTCGCTTCATCTCTTCCCTCTGCTCCTCTCGGAATCTCTCAGTAGACGCCTTCCACCAGAATATCCCCCCAAAGTGGAGGGGACCCTGGTTTACGTGGGACCCAAACCTGCTGAAGAACCTCTCACACATGCTATTCAAGGTGGGGTTGTCTTCTTCCTGAGTGGAGCTCAAAAGCGGCTCCATGTCTTGCAGCTCCCGCAGAGCCACATCCGAGAGGCAAAGCTGATGCCTTTGGAAGTAGCAGGAGGCCAGAGGGAGGTACTGGTACCTGGTGCTGCAAAAGTAGCTCTGCTCAGAGTGGGACTGGTGGGTGTCCTGTGACTGTGAGGAGCTGCTGCCATCTACACCCACTCCCAGATTAATTCCCCAGAACTTGCATTTGGCAGAAACACTCATGCTGAACCCCAGCTGCTCCATGGACTTGGTGAAAGAGGATTCTGCTGCAGAGGAGGAGAAGTCCTTCCTCTCAAGGAGCGATCCTTGCTCTGGACCGGCGAGCTGGAATCCCTCAGGAACCCTGAGGAGCTGATCTCGCTTTGCCAGCGCATCTCCAGGTCTGCTGGTTCTGTAGATGCCCTGCAGGGCCAGTCCCCCTGACGCCCGCCTCAGCACCTCCGCGTCAGGGATGTTCTCTCTCCTGCCTGCTGGCAGCTCCTGCTGCTCCAGCTGCTTCTGGATGCTCTCCAGCATATCCGCCAAGGGTTCCTTTGGTGCTGGCCAGAACTCTTTGGGAATCTCCATGGCTTGCCACACAGTCTCTGCTTTCTCCCTCAGAGCATCCTGGCTGTGGGTGCGACTGTTGAGCATTTCTGTCAGATCATTCAGGGCTTGTTTGGCCAATTCTTGTTTCTCCTTTCTCTTCTCCATGTGCTCCTTCTGCACATCTTTACTGGTTGCTTTGTCGTCTCTTATTTTCAGGAGTTTCTGGAGTGCCTTCTTCTCCCAGGGGTGCCTTACCTCACACTCCAGCTTGAGGTAGTCTTCGTACTCCAGATGTTGCAGAGCTTCTCTGCACTCAATTCCCAGGATCTGCGACACTTTGGGCAGCCAGTATCCAGCATCCAGCCCTTCATCCTGGAATGCCTTTGCCAGGAGCTGTGCCTTTGTATCCCCCTCCTGTGTGACCTCCTGCGAAGCCATGGCTGTGGAGGAAGAAAAGAGACTTTCCCTAAGGTGCAGGCAGAGGCCCCAGCCTCTGGCAGAGGCTCTGCAGCAGCTGTGGCCCTGGGGATTGCTCCCACCCGGCTGCTGGAGCCGGACCTGGGATGGCACAAAAGCCAGGGTCCCCTTCCCAGCACACTGGATGTGCCTGTGGCTTTCCTGTGTGCAGGATCAACCCTGAAGCTCAGTCTTTATCCCAGAAACTACACAGAGAGAGACACAAACACAGAGATACACAGAGACACACACAGAAATAGACACACAGGCACATAGACATAAACACAGACACAGAAACACACACACAGGTACACAGAGACATAGAGATGAAAACACAAACACACACAGGCATACACACAGAGACACTCTCAGATACAGACACAGGCACACACACAGACTCACACACACACAGGTACACTCTGATTCACTCAGCCGCACAACCTGCCCTGGACAAGCTGCTGCCTTCACCATTGCCCACATCCTCCCAGCAGAACCCCTCACGACACAAGAGCAGACAGCGAGGAGCACTCCCGGCTCCCTCGAGCACTGGCACAGCCCCTCTGCCCATCCAACACCCCTGCCTGCATCCTGCACCCTCTGCCCAGTCCCACGGCTGCCCTGCTCGCTGTCTGGCCCAGCCTGCTGCTCCCAGCACCTGGAGGCAGTGCTCACACGCTCCCCCCAGGGCACCCCACACTCCCCAGACACATCCCCCCACGCCAGGCACGGCCACACGGGCTCTGAGCTGTGCTCCTGCTCCAGCTGCCAGCGCAGCCCCTCCTCGCCCCACTCACGCCTCTTCCCAGGAGCTGCTTCCCTGCACAGTCAGGACCCACCACCCCAGATCAGGGGGAAAATCCACCTTGTCCCTGCCCACAGCTGTGCCTGGGGTATCCTGGTGGCCCTTCAGGAGAGACTGGAGATTTTGGGAGCCAACTCGGACAGGTGCCCTCCGCGATCTCTTGCTCGTTACCACAGAGGGTCTTGTCAGCCCAGCGCCCATTGGTGGCCATCTCACCCACGGCCACCACATGGCCACTGAACTTAAAATCTCTGGTGACAGGAGGAAATGTCAGCAAACTTCAGCCCTGGCCTTGAGGGGAGCAGGCTTCAGGCTGCTCAGGGGTGAATTACAGAGGGCCCCTGGGAAACGGCTCTGGAAGGTGCTGGGGTCCTGTCCTGGGGATGGTTCTTACCCAGAGCCAGTTCAGTTTTGGTTTGTGTCTGGAGCTGTCACTGTAGCCCCCTGACTCAGGAATATGACGAAGTGTGAAGGGTGGCCCAGGACTCTGGGTGGGGCTGGGGCCAGGGGCTGCTCTTCCTTCCAGCAGGGGTGATCAACACAGGGGCCATGCGGCACAGTGGGTCTGTCCTGAGCTCCTGTTCCCCTATGGTTTTTTCCTTCTTTTCCCCTCTTGGTTTTTTCTTGCTTCAGCACCATGACCAGGGCTTGCCAGCTTGCTTCTCTGCTCCTCTGCTGCTTGGGAGCCCAGAGCCGCTGCGAGCTGGGAGCACCCCCAGCCCCAGCAGGCCCGGCCTCAGGCCCGGCCATGGCCGGTGAGGCGCGCAAAGGAGCGATCCCCCGGCCAGCCCCCGCTGCTCCGGCTGTTCTGCTACCCTTGGATTCGCCGGCCCGGGCCTGCAGCGGCACTGAGAGCGGCTGCTCCCCGCGGGCTGTGCAGGGGAAGCCAACTCTCCTCTCCGCGGCGCCCCAGCCGCCATTGGCAGCGGAGAGGCGGCCGAGCCCGCGCCACAGCGCCCCCTGCAGCCGCGGGGGAATCATCGCACCCGCCCGGCCCGGCCGGGAGCCACCAGCGCCCCTGCCGGCCGTGCCCGGAACTGCAGCCCAGCGGCGCGGGCTCGGCAGGGACACAAGGCTGGCTTTGCCTTTCTGCTTTTGGTTGTTGCTGTTGTTTGCTGCCCTTGATGTATATAGATATACTCTAGGAAATTCCTATTGTTCCGTTTCCCCTAGCTTTGCATGAAATCCCCATAAATTCAAAGTTAAAATTATATGGAGAGAAGAGGGTCATATTCTCCATTCCAGGGTGGTCTCCGCCTTCCTTGGTAGACACCTGTCTTTTAAACCAGGTCCATCACTGCAGGTCACTTTTCATTGAAAAACCCTCAGAGGACAAGGCAGTCATGACTCACTGCCACTATGGACTCAGGTGGGAAAGTCCAGCACCTCACCCTGAATTTCCTTTCACAGCACATTAACCCATGGACTTAGTTAAGGAGAGGCAGTTAATTTGCGCTTTTTGGATTTCAGTAAAGCTTTCGATCCTGCTTCTCCCAGGACCCTGGTGTGTCCCTCCCAACTCAGGCCATTCCATCATTCCATGATTCTCACCCTAACAGACCTGGCCCTTTTACTGGATGCCTGTGTAAAGAGCAAAATGTGATGCCATGATCTGTATACAAAGATGTTAACCCAGTTTAATGTTGTCACCATAAGGTGCCTCCTTTGTTAAATACCTTATGCCCGATGTTGTTGTGACAGCCTTCTTTGTTAAATGCACCTTGTCTTGTCTTGCCTCTGCTGCTCCTGGCACCGCCTAATGGCAACTGATGACACCAGCCAGTATGTAAATGAGCAAACTCCCATGGGGGTTTGCATCGAGGGGAAGTGGAATTAACATCTAAAGACCCCTAGAGCTTGACTCCCCTTCATGGCTCAAACTGAACTTTAAACGACGAGAATGTTGAGCCACTTACAGATGCTGCGGGCTTCGTCGCCATAAGTAAACCAACACTCTCTATGCATGGCTACAATAGGTTTGCAACGAACCCCAGGACTCTTGTGAGGATGGAAACCCCAGCTCTGCCGTGTGGCAAAGCTGAACACCTCCTCCTCTGTGTCATCCACCCGGAGCAGTGGTGGTGTGTGCAACCCCTCAGGCCCCCAGCTAGAGCTGACCTCAATAAAGGCATTAAAAAGGAGCTGGTCTCCTTGCCTGTTCTTTTCACCTGCTTTTCAGCCTTTGGGGTTTTTGATACTGTAAACATAATCCCGAAAACTCTCCCAGTCTCAGTTCACTTGGATACTGGAGAGATTTATTCACTGCAAAAAATTCTTCTGACCATTCATCTTCGGTCCCACCAAGGCCACAACTCCCTTACCAGCACAGGTATTGATCTCAGGGGCTTGGACTCAGGGGTAGATCCAAGGGCCCCTGCAGCCTTCCAGAGCCTTCAGGGGCAGCTTTCCCTGGGGAATTCCTGCCAATTTGGGCAATCTGTGCAAGGCCTGTGGGCTCTGATTCCCCTCACCCACCTCACAGCAGATGCTCCCCTTGCTCCCAGCCTTGGCTTCCCAGCAGACACCGGTGTAATAAATAGAGACCCTTTTGTTCGCCTAAACATGTAAGATACGATGCTTTGCAAAACTATGCTTTGTGTAATAGGGATGAGGTTGAAGGCTGCTGCTGACGTCTGTATAATTATGAGAACAACCTTGCAAGCTCTCTTGAATTCCAGAAAGTTAAGCCACTCAGATAAGCCTTAAAAGGAGAACAGTGAGGAAAGGTCAAAAGAGGAAGACTCCTGATCTTCATCCTGCGACCACCAGAAGGCAGAAAGCGACCACCAGTGACCGGAGGCACATGCACAGAAACACCCGAGAAAGGACACGTAACCCGGAAGTCGGACCACTTAAAAGGGAAGACACGGAAATCGGACGTGCGGCAGCCAAAGGAGCAGAGACTCCCCTGCCGCCCAGCGCTGATTTTTTGCTTATTGCTTGCTTGCTGTAATTAATAAATTTTTTACCATATCACTCTCTTGAGTGCGTTCATAACAATTTGGTGCCGTGACTCGGATGCAATCTGTAGGACAGATTCTCGGCACTACCGGGGGGGCGCCCCGCTATTATTTAGCGGCCCGGGGGGGCCGGTTTCTGCCTCGGTTGCACCGACGAACCTAAAATTAAAGCAATAAGCAAAAGGGAGACCGGTCGACCCCTTAAAATCTGTGCACAGAGTCCGGACGAAGACGCGGGACGTGGGACGCGTGAGTATAACGGGGAACCGTTCGGTCGGGGTCGGGATCCCGGAGTGCGGCGACGTGGTGTGTGTGTGAGAGGGGAACTGGCAGCCAGATTCCCCAAGTGAGAGCGGACCCTTAATTAGTGCGTCTCCCATTAGCCCGCGAGGGCGTGGGCCACGAACAAGGGGAAGCGAAAGAGACTGTGTGATTTGGAAGGCACTCCGGAAGAATGGGGCAGGGGAAAAGCAAGCCCCCTGTATCTATTAAACTCCCACCGGTACCTAGAGATAGTCCGTTAGGTCATATGTTAGAAAATTGGCAGTATTTCCCGGGAACAGAAAATAAAGATAAGGCAAAAATGATTCATTATTGTGTAGAAGTATGGGGAGGAAAGGAAATTTCAAAGAAGGTATTTTGGCCTATATTTGGATCAACCGAAGATTGGGTTAGACAAAAGTTAAATTCCTGGGTGAACACAAAGATCCCCTTTAGTTCAGAGGAAAGTGCTTATGCAGAGATCTGGGTAGTAAATCCCGAGGATTTTATATTTAAGCTGACAGAGAATTCGGAGGAGGGGAAGGGAAAGAAAAAGAAACCTCGGAAAGAGAATACTTTGATAATTCCCCCTCCATTTGTACCACCACCTCCTCCACGGGTCCCTCCCCCTCCGAACCCCGAGGAGGAGGATTTAAACATGCCAGATGTGGGACCTGTTACCAGGAGTAGATATAAAAGGAAACAGGAGAATCTATTCCCATTAAGGGAAATGCCAATGGGTGGTCCCCAAGCTGGAATAGGGTTTATATCTGTCCCTCTCAGTTCGGGGGATGTCAGAGAGTTCAAAAAGGAAATGGGGCATTTGCTGGAAGACCCATTGGGGGTTGCAGAAAGAGTGGATCAATTCTTAGGACCCAATATGTATACATGGGAGGAATTACAATCTATTTTAAATATTTTATTTACGGCAGAAGAGAAAAACATGATTAGAAGGGAAGGAATGCGCATTTGGGATGCTCAGCATGTCCAGGGACCACTGGCAGATGTAAAATGGCCCCTCCAAAATCCCCATTGGGATCATCAAAATCCAGCGCACAGAGTACATATGCAGGATTTGAGGACTATTATAATTCAAGGGATTAGGGAAGCAGTCCCGAGGGGTCATAATATCAATAAAGCTTTTAATGAGAGACAGAAGAAAGATGAAACTCCTACAGAATGGTTAGAAAGGCTAAGAAAGAATTTTCAACTATATTCAGGAATGGATCCAGACACCCAATTGGGGCAGGCATTGCTTAAAGCACAATTTGTGGCAAAAGCCTGGGAGGATATTCGGAGGAAGATAGAAAAATTAGATGGGTGGCAAGACAGAGGTTTGGATGAGCTGTTGCGGGAGGCACAAAAAGTGTATGTTAGGAGAGAAGAGGAGGCTCAGAAGCGGCAAATTAAGATGATGGTGGCTGCTATGAGAGAAAGTAGAGATCAAACCTGGAAAGGGAAACAACAGAGACCAAGCAGAGATTCAAAAGAAAGACAGAACACTAAAGTTTGTTTTTACTGTGGAAAGAAAGGACACTTTAAGAAAGAATGTAGGGTAAGAATCCAGGATGAAAAGATGTTTAAAGAAGATTAGGGGGGGGTCAGGGGCTCTTTATTATGGGGACCCGAGAACATCAGAAAGAGCCCTTGATAAAGTTAAAAGTGGGTCCCCAGCACCAAGAAATAACATTCTTGGTAGATACTGGAGCTGAGAGATCAACAATTCAGTTTTTACCTAAAGGATGTAGTATATCCAAAGAAACTACTATGGTAGTAGGGGCAAAGGGGGAACCCTTTGAAGTGGGGGTTATTAAAAATGTGATGATAGAATCAGAGTCAAAAAGTGAGTTGAGGAATTTTTTTGTTAATACCAGAAGTATTAGGAATAAAGTGAGAACAACACACCCCTTAGCACCCTCAAAGTTCAGGGAAAGTGGAAAGGTGGAAAGGATGAATGGAGAAATAAAGAAGCAACATACTAAACTAGTAATGGAAACAAAACTATAATGGGTCAAGTGTATTCCACTGGCCCTTCTGAATATTCGAACCCAGCCAAGGGCAGATTTGGGAATTTCCCCTTTTGAGATGCTATACGGTATGCCCTATAATATAGAAGAAGTTCAAACACATCCAAATGTGAGTGATCAATATATCAATGAGTATTTGATAAAATTAATGAAGTTTAAAAAGGCATTGTGGGAAAAAAGATGCTAGCTCAAAGACCACCATTGGATTTTATATTGCACCAGGTACAACCCGGAGAGTGGGTGCTGATAAGAAGTTGGAAAGAAAATCCCCTAACACCGAAGTGGGAGGGGCCGTATCAAGTCTTACTAACAACTGACTCTGCAGTTCGAACAGCAGAAAAAAGGCTGGACACATGCGAGTTGAATAAAAGGACCTGTGAAACCACTAAAATCTAATAACTGAGAAGTGGGTAGCCCGGCTGGGACTTGAGACTTAAGATATCCTGAACAAAATAACATCCCAGAACTATTAATTTGCTTAGAAACTTATGAATAATAAATTCCATAAAGGCTTTTATATAGAATATAAGATACCTCCATCTAGTGGTGAGGAAATATATAATAGAGGTGTTAAAATAGGCTGTACGTTATGCCAAAATTGTTACCTTTTTGTCTGTTTATAAATATATAATATGTGAAGAACTCTGGTGGACCCAGTGTCATAGAGGCTACCCACCAAGAGGCGTGTGTAACTTTTGCTACACTGCCCAGAGGGATCTCACTGATTGGGCTCTAGTAACTAGAATACAAGCAGGAAAATTTGAAAAGGGATCAGAGAAGTGGTGGGCCATCTACTCAAAAGGGGTCAATCCCTTGTATTATTGTTATCATCCAAACGAACCTACGCCTTTTGTAGCAAATGTAGTAGCTGGGTTGTGCAGACGGTGGCTCCAGAAATTAGGGTGTTATACCCCTTTAATAAAGCATAAAAGTTGAGAAGAATACATACAAAGAATTAATAAAAGAGGAAATAATTCCCCTCTTGAAGAGTACTCTTGCTGTCGAGAAGATGGTACACCCTGTGTCCCGAGGCAACCGGGTCGACGAGGGAGGCAGAGGAGTAAAAAACCGTGGAGGGAAGCATTCCAATATACATGAGACCAAAGGATCATGGTTCTGGAAATGCCACAAGAGTGGGAATGAGACAACCCAGCGAAGTAATTTCTGGGGAATCCAAATTGACACCTCACAAAGGAAAAGCCTCTATTATAGTAGGGGAAGCCAATTCTCATTAAAGAAGTCAGTAACAGTTATAATCTTAATTAGCACATTTAATATTAGTACAAGCAAGACTCCCGAGCCCTTCAATTGGTCCTTAATCCGATGGGAAGACCAGGTCGTTATCCAATCACAGATCACCTCTGAAGCCCCTAGCTTTCAAGTTACACTAGACTCTCTCATTGAGTGGAAGGGTACTAGTTATAAACCGCCTGGGTATAAGGTACTATATATGTGCCCAGCTTCTAATCCAGGCAGAAGATATTGTAATTACCCTGTAATTACTATAGCAGGACCGCTAATTTTACTAATCTTAGGACTTATGTTTGGACCTTGTATTTTTAAAAAATCATTAGCATTGTGAGAAGCAGGTTAGAAGCAGCTCACCTTATGCTAATACGAGCCAAATATGAAGCCTTAAATGAAGAAGAGACAGAAGATGATTTAGAGTTAAGTAAAAGAGAACTACAAAGAATTAACGAACAAAAGTAAGCAATAGAAAAAGGGGAGAATTGTAATAAATAGAGACCCTTTTGTTCGCCTAAACATGTAAGATACGATGCTTTGCAAAACTATGCTTTGTGTAATAGGGATGAGGTTGAAGGCTGCTGCTGACGTCTGTATAATTATGAGAACAACCTTGCAAGCTCTCTTGAATTCCAGAAAGTTAAGCCACTCAGATAAGCCTTAAAAGGAGAACAGTGAGGAAAGGTCAAAAGAGGAAGACTCCTGATCTTCATCCTGCGACCACCAGAAGGCAGAAAGCGACCACCAGTGACCGGAGGCACATGCGCAGAGACACCCGAGAAAGGACAACGTAACCCGGAAGTCGGACCACTTAAAAGGGAAGACACGGAAATCGGACGTGCGGCAGCCGAAGGAGCAGAGACTCCCCTGCCGCCCAGCGCTGATTTTTTGCTTATTGCTTGCTTGCTGTAATTAATAAATTTTTTACCATATCACTCTCTTGAGTGCGTTCATAACAACCGGCACAGACACGAGCTGGGAAGAGAATGGATTGAGAGCATCCCTGAGGAGAAGGACTGGTGGGCGCTGCTGGGTGAGAGGCTGTCCAGGGAACATCTGTGCTCTCAGGCAGCACACAAGCTGTGGAGGGGGCAGAGCCAGGGGAACAGGAAGGGAGCTGATGCCTCAGGGTCACTTCTGCAGCTCGTCCACTCTGGCCACTTGTCCCAGCCCTGTCCCCTCCCAAATTCTCTCCCACCAGAGCGCTGCCAGCGCTGGTTCAGTCTCAGGAGCCAGAGGCCGCCCTGGACAACAATAACTCCAGCCCTGAAGCCGCCCCCAGGCACCCGTGGCAGTCCCTGCACGGTTTCCCATTGCTGAAGGAATAGGAAAAAGGCCCATGCGACTGTGTCCGTGCCCACAGAGAGGCACTGAGCACATTCAGGACATAACTCGGGATCGAGCTCCTCCTTGGAAGCAAAGGAGGGAAGCAGCAAGGCTGGCAGCAGGAGCGGCCATGGGAATGCGTGCAGCCGTTCCACAGCACAGCCCCCGAGAGTGTTTTCCCCAGCCGTGTCCCAGGGAAAGAAAGGGGCTCTGGGAACAGCGCTCCCTTGCTGGGGCTGGCCCAGAGCCCAGAGCGCTCTGCGCGGTGACGCTCCGACTGGAGGAGAGGAGAATGCCACCCGCCCTGCATGGGGAGCAAAAGGAAGAACTGAGCCCCTGCGCTTGGGGACAGGGCAGGAGGAGCCGTGCCTGCCGCTCATCCCCACGGAGCTGCCCAGCGGCCGAAGGAGCGGCTCGGGGCCAGCACTGCCCCCGGCATCAGTGCCACGGCTCCTGCCATCCGGGGGGCACAGCAGCCTTCCGGCCCCACCTCTGAGCCCGGCCCCCTCCCAGCTCAGCCCCGCAGCGCACACGGCTCCCCCGAGCCCCCCAAAGCGGCTGCAGCAGCGGCGGCTTCCTCCAGCCCCCGGAGGAGCAGACACCGCCCGCCCGCTGCCCTCCCAGCGCTCTTCCCCTGCCCTGCCATCTCCCCGGCCGTGCCAAAACACCGCAACAGGAGCCACGAGAGCAACAAGATCCCGCTCCCCGCTGCTCCCGGCCGCACAGCTCCTCCCCAGGGCCCTACCTTCTCTCCTTCTCCCTCCGAGCCCCGCAGCTCCCGGGATGCCAGAAGCCGATCCCAGCCCCTCTTTAAGCAGCCCCGGCTCTCCCATGGGTGCGGCTTCGTCTTCCAGAGGCAGTGGGGCAATTCCAGGAAATCACGCTTCTGACAAAACCGAGTGTGAAAGCGAAACCACTCTTTTGGAGTCCGATTATTTGAGTTAGAGCCCGATTTCTTCACCGGCCGTGGTTTGAGCTGCTTCTCAGAGAACTCTCAGCTCTTTGCACAGACCTTTTAACTGCTGTGCTGGTACCTGGAGGGCAGGTGAGGCTCTCAGCCCTTCCTGGGGCTGGTGTTCCATCAGGAAAAGGAGCAGGGGGAGCACAGCACCACTCTCAGGGATGAATTTATGCAGAAATTCATCCTCCATAACTTTCTCTCCTGTTACATCATCTATCAGTTTGCTTCAGCAGTGATAAAAGTGCAGTGATTGTGGTGGTGCGTTCCCCCACTTCCCTCCTTTCCAGGCTGTAGTGTGAGCTCAGAAAATGCCTCGTAGGCCCTGAAAACAGCACCTGGGCTCAGCTCTTCCTGAGCTTGTCAGAAACACTGTCTGCTCCCAGGGGCTGCTAACAAGCTCCTGCTTTTCTTATGACCAGCCTTGGGAAATATTCCTCTGGCCTGAATGGCAAAGCATCCCTGTTCTCACACTTTCAGAGAAAATGCCGACCCAGACTCTGGCCAGGCTGAAACACTGTCATGCCTGAAGCCCGCTCTCTTGCAGTCCAAAATGAGACCCTTCTGAGCTGTCCCAAAACCACAGTTTTGGAAATTTCAAGCACAGAAATCTCAATATCTTGAGTACACAAACTCCAACATAGGTGTGGACACAGGGTTCCACCTGAGACCTTGGAAAAGGCTTCCAGGTTTAAAGCTGTAAGCCAGAATTAGAGTTTGCTGAAAATGGAAAGACATTAAGGTAAGTAGTGGAAAGTTTTAAAGTTAAGCTACAGAAGTAGTTACAAAGGCAGTAAGAAGTTTAAAGTAGAATAAATAGTTTTGTGTGTCACTATATGATTGTCTAAAAAAGTCTGCAGTACGGCAAAGAAGTATAAAACAAAATAATCAACTATTGGTGTGAAAGTAGAAACGTTCTTTTGTGGCATTAGTTTGGCCAAATAAATAAATAATAACTCTTTTATTTAACTTTTATTTAATTAATGGCTAGTTAATTAAATATTTAATTAAATGAAATTGTTAATAGTAAATGACTAATTCTTATTATTTAATTGTTAATATTAAGTTATTAATATTTAATTAAATAATAATTAAATTAATTCTGTGGATAGATAATATAAAATATTATGTATATAATATAGGTATATTTATGTATAATATACAAATATCAATATATAATCTATAGAAGGCTTTCATAGATGTTTAAGCCCCTCAGATATCTAAGTAAGCTAGGCCTGTAAGGTTAAGTTATAGGTTATAGTTATATAAATATAGTTATAGTTACTTAAAAGCTAGTCAGTGCTGGTCTTCTGGTAAGTGGTTAAACATTAACTAATTGTTGCTAGGGTGTGCTTTTCTTAAGTTGCTAAATTTGATGTCAAAGTTATAGTTACAATTTAGGTTAAATGTTGAGTGTTATTGCTCTGTGGGGTTGTTAACTTTGAGAAATAATTCAGTTTTGTAATATAAGGTAATATAATATAATATAATATAATATAATATAATATAATATAATATAATATAATATAATATAATATAATATAATATAATATAATATAATATATTGTAAGACAATGTAATCTATGATATGATACAATGTAATGTATAATAAATTTATTTAATATTTATATTTAAGAATAATAAATATTTAATAATATTTAATGTAATATATACTATAATATAACAATATATAATAATTATTGTATAATTATATATTATTTATAATACATATTATATATATTCTAATTATTGTATAATTATAATATACTATAATATACTATAAATAATATATAATGTAATGTAATATAATTGTATAATTATATATTATTTAATAAATAATTGAATTTTATAATTCTATAAATTGAGTTGTAATTTAAGTTGTGTCTAAGTTAAATGTTTTCCTATGGTAAATTACTAGACTTGAGGTGTAACTTTAGTTAAAATACTGTTAGATTTGGGTGTTGTTAAGCTTTTAGGCCCACCATAATCCTTTTTATCCTTGTCTTTACACACACACACACTCCCCCCAGATAATTCCCAATTAATTTCTGTTTTGGTTGTCTGCATTTTCTTTGGTTTTGGTTTTGCTTTCCCTTGTTGTGCCCTAGCTGTGAGAGAATCTTGCCAACGAACCTGTTGTGCTTTGTTGGTTAATATTAAATCTGACTTTTGCTCATACCCTTGCCAGTGATTTTTTAAGCACTCTCGAACACACCCGTCCGTGACAATTTGGCATAGCCATGAGGATGGCAAGAAGTATCACTTAACTACTCACAAAGCCACGGGATAAATCCAAGCCTCAGTTTCTCGGCGTCAGGATAATTGGCATGACCAGGAAGCTGTGGAAGAATATTCAAACTGTGCTAGAGGCCGTTCAAAGGACGACAAAGATAAAGGAATTATTTGTGAAATGTTCCGGTCTGGAAGCTGCTCACTGATACCAAAAAGTGTCAAAGAGAAACAAGGTGTGAAGACTGAACTGGAAGAGGGGAAGCAAATGAGTTTTTGTTGTCTTTGCAAATAGAACAGACGAGGAAGCAGCTACAGGAGGAACAGAGAGAGAAATAAAAAAAAAAGCTGTGAGAAAAAGTTGAAGCTAGTGCAGACTTACAATTCTGTGAATGAAGCCAGACCCGTTATGAAAACTGAGGCAACCTCTGGACCTCAGGGTGGGACCCCAAAAGGCAGCCCCGTAGGATCCGATTCAGATGGCTGAGTCACAAGAATGCCGTGACCCTAAGCCAGGTGAAACTGAAACTGAATATTTGTGGCGTGTTTGTTTAGCTGGAGGAAACCAAACCCTATTTAGCTTCCGGAGGCAGAGAGAGAGGGCCCTTGCTTCCAAACTGGAGCAGCCTATCCTTAAACCCTTGGGCTGGTGACCCAGTCTACAGCAGTTCTGGGAAAACTGTTTTTCCTGTGGGAAGGATCCCATGGAATAGCAGAGAAAAGCTTCCTCTCCCTGAGCCAACAGAAGGAGATCTCGAGTAACAAGCTGACCAAAATCGGAGTGGGAAACTGGAGAGGGAGAAGAAGGAATTTGGCGTTGGGATGCGCCTGCAGAGCGCTGTGGCGGCTCAGAGACGCTTGTCTCCGCCTGACCTCGGGAGGGAAAATGCAGCAGACGCCCTGGGGATGATGGCTGGAACATAAAAAAGCGTAAACAGCAGCGAGTTGAGGAGAGCAGTCTGGGAGGATGGGACTTCCCAACCTGAAGCTGTAATTGGACAATTTACCCAAATATGGAGAAATGGACCAAAACATATAAAAATGTGAAACTCGTGACTGGTTGTCCATCTTGTTGTGGATCTTGTGTCCGTCTTGGGTCCATCTTGGGTCCATCTTGTGTCCGTCTTGGGTCCATCTTGGGTCCATCTTGGGTCCACCTTGGGTCCACCTTGGGTCCACCTTGGGTCCACCTTGGGTCCATCTTGTGTCCACCTTGGGTCCACCTTGGGTGGAGCCACGGCCAGGCTCTTGCACTGCCCGAGGTGTATTTTTTGAAGGCCTTTTTAATAAATATCCACTTTATTAAGGAATAATAAAGTCTTTAGCTCTGCCCAGCCTCTGTTCCAGGTCAGCCTCCACAGGCATCCTGGAGAGGAGCCCGCCAAACGTGCGAGCAGCACGCGGTTGCCCGCGTACGAGGACACTGAGGCGTGCTGCTAGCCATGTGGCTGTGTTGTTGGAGTCTGGGATACAGAGTGTGTGCCCTTGTTTCTGATACTTAGTTCTAAGATCCAGAAAAACACTGAATTTCATATAACATGAAATTCACGAGCATGTTTTCATGGTGATACATGAAAACAACTGTTAGATAGAGAAAAGGTAAAAGTGTGAGTGCATAGATTAGAAAGTTTTCTTAAATCACTGGGTGAAAAGGTTAGTTTAGAGAACAGGAGACAAGATTGAGGATTTAGGGTGTTGTCTCTTGTCCCTTTTTTCTTCTTCATGTTCTTCTTCTAGAGGTTTTTGGGTGATAGTGAGTGATTGGTCAGAAAATGCCGCAGTGCATCACAGAAGTGATGGGTCATTGGGTCATTAAGAAAAATAATATATGTGTCTATTGTTAATTGGGTAAAAATAGGTATAAAGATAAAAGAACTGCAGATTTCGAGGCCATTTTGTGCATCAGACACGAAGTGAGTCACAAGGCCTTGTTTGTACCATCAGAAGAAAGAAATGTACCAGATTACGAAGATATAACCTTGTGCAGCCAGCCTAGAAAAACCTGTCAAGTTTTGTGATCACCTTCCAATAAACACGAGAAACAAGATTCTAACGAGCTCGGGAGTTTTCTTCAAATCATAAGAACTGAGATAAGCAGGGCTCCCCACGAGGGAGGATCCCAAAAGAATTGAGTCCAAAGGAGGTTGAGAAATCCAGGAAGAGAAAGAAGAATACAGAAGAAATACAGCAAAATCAGAGAAACAGAAAAAAGATTTTTTAGAGAAAAGTTACACATGTGGCTGTGTGTGGGAAGCTGCTCGGTGAAGAAACAGCCCACAAGGAAATACCGTGTCTTGAAGAGGTGTAAAACCAGCTTGTTTCTCACAACAAATATCTCAGTATCCCCAAGGATCTGAGTCCCCTGCATTAGCCATTCACAGCAAAGAGGAAGGGCCTGAGGGGGAAAGAGTGTTTTAAAAGCTTTATTTCTCGTTACCCTCCTCTGACTCTGTTTATAACAAATTTACTTCATACCTTTAAATTTTAAACTGTTTTGCCCTTAGAGTGTTTTTCTCCCACTCCTCATCTCAGCTCATGAACCCTTTGTTAATTTTTTTTCCTGAAGGAACAGCTTCTGTAGGTGCCTGGCTTTTGGCCAGCATCAAACCACGACACCCACTACCACGAGAACCCGGATGTTAAAGCTGGATTTTATTGACTGATTGGAATAGTAATATCCTCATTAAAACATCTCTTGAGATGTCCTCAGTTCTTCAGTGGGGGTCTTGCACACCGGGAGCTGAGAAAGGCAGCTCTGCAGCAGCTGGAGATCGCGGAGAGCCGAGGAAAGAGCCCTTCCCGAGGACACACAGCCAGAAGGACTCCGGCCACAAGAATCACCAAGCCAAACAAAATTCACGGAGAATCCAGAGGGACACCGGGAGCTCGCACAGTGCCAGGGGAGCTGTGAGCCCTGGGGATGTCCAGCCACAGCCACCTCTGGGTGGGCGACCTTGGGAAGACGTCTGAGCTGTGGGACACGTCCCGGTCTCCGCTGGAGCCGTGGGAGGAAAGGGCAGGGTCTGCCCCTGGCCCACCCCAGGGCTCTCTGTGGGGCCTGCTGGGGCACCGTGCCCAGCATTCCTGAGGTGGGACAGACCCCTGTGCCAGGGAATGTGACCTCCAGAGCTCCGAGCGGAGCAGGGACGGTGCTGGCAGTGGGGGACAGGCACTAGGGATGCTCTTTGCCCTCGCTCTGGTGGGGCTGGCATGTCCCCAGCTGCTCCATCCCAGCTCCCTGCTGGATCCTGAACATCCCTCCAAGGAGCCTTTCTGGAGCACTCCCACAATCATCCAAGTGATGCAGCCCCAGCCCCCCTCTCCTTTCCCTGATTCCCAGGAAGGCACCAACCGTGACCCCAGTGGGCAGAGGCCTCGGAGGCTCCCACAGGAGCCAGCTGGGCGCCTCTCCCAGCGCCGGTGTGGATGCAGGGTCTGGAGATCCGTGCCATGCTCCCGCCCCATTTCCCTGGGATTAAAGCCTGAATGAGACCCACAGAGAGGGAATGCAAAGAGGAGACCCGGCAGTGGCAGCAGCAGGGAGGAGATGCCCCCAGGGCTGCCCAGAGGTCACGGGGAGGAGAAGACATGGGGACATGGAGCTGGGAAGGTTGTGCAAGGGGCTGGGGAATGCAGGAGAGGCTCCCACCCCTCATGCTCCCAGCAGCTTCTTGACCATGTATCCCGGCATGCTGTAGAGGAACAGGGCCACCATGATGAGGAGCAGCAGGGCCAGCACAATCTTGATGATGAGCCACTTGTAGCGGGTGCAGATGAGGTATTTGATGGACTTGAGAGGGTTCAGGAACCAGATGAACGACGTGTCCGGGCGGCTGTGGGAGAACCAAACACCCATCGTTAGTCCATCAGCGTGGAAAAGGGGTTCACGGACCTTGAAACTCATCTTGTTCCACCCCCTGGCATGGGCAGGAACCTCCCACTGTCCCAGGCTGCTCCAAGCCCCAATGTCCAGCCTGGCCTTGGGCACTGCCAGGGATCCAGGGGCAGCCCCAGCTGCTCTGGGCACCTGTGCCAGGGCCTGCCCACCCTGCCAGGGAACAATTCCTGCCCCAAATCCCATCCCAAATTCCTGCCCCAGCCCTGCCCTCTGGCACTGGGAGCCATTCCCTGGCTCCTGGCCCTCCAGCCCTTGTCCCCAGTCCCTCCCCAGCTCTCCTGGAGCCCCTTTGGGCCCTGCAAGGGGCTCTGAGCTCTCCCTGGATCCTTCTCCAGGTGAGCACCCCCAGCTCTCCCAGCCTGGCTCCATGGCAGAGGGGCTCCAGCCCTGGAGCAGCTCCAGGGCCTCCTCTGGGCTCTCTCCAGCAGCTCCATGTCATTCCTGTTTTGGGGCTCGGAGCTGGATGCAGCACTCCAGGTGGGAGTAGAAGCCCACAACCCCAGATCCCTGCTGCAGAGAGGCTTCTTCTTCTCACTTGGGTTTCTCCAGGGGATCAGGCTCATTTCGAGCCAGCCCAGCCGGGGATTTCTCGGCCTCCTCCGCCGTCAGAAGGTGCAGCTCAGCCTCGACTTTGCCCTGCAGTGAGCAGAGAGCTGTGCTGAGGCCTGGGAGGTGCTCCCACCTCTGCCCCCCAGGCCAGAAGGGTCCCGAGGGAACAAAGCCGTGTGGGGGGATGTAGGGTGTCCGCAAAGAGTGCGGTCCCTAGGGAGCAAACCCTCCCTCTTCCCCGTCCTTACGGTGATCTCCAGCTCATCGTTCTCGTCCCTGGCCACGAAGGGCCACCAGCCCTTGACCCGCTTCTGCTTGAAGATGGAGATCATGGGCAGCTCGGCCTCGTTGGTCACCATCTCCAGGCTGCACTGCTTGGACGTCTTGGCCCCCCGGGGGAAGCGGTTCAGATCCAGCTCGATGGCTCCTGGCAGGACAAAGGGGACAACAGAGGTTGGCACGCCGAAAAGGCTGACGCCTTGGCTGGAGATGGGCTGGACCAGCATCTCCTGCCCTGAAGATCCTGCTGGATTGGGCCAGCTCGGGCAAGGAAAAATGGGGGGATCTTGGCTACAGGGGCAGTGGAGAAAAGGGATCTCAGAATCATGGAAACATCAACATTGGAGAAGCCATCCCAGCTTTTCCAGCCTGGAGTCCAACCTGTGCCTGATCCCCACCTTGTCCCCAGCCCAGAGCTCTGAGTGCCACATCCAGGAATTCCCTGCACACCTCCAGGGATGAGATTCCAGCAGCTCCCTGGGCAGCCCCTGCCAAGGCCTGAGCTCCCTTTCCAGGCAGAAATTCCTGCTGCTGTCCAAGCTGAGCCTGCCCTGGCCCAGCCTGAGGCCATTTCCCCTTGTCCTGTCCCTGTTCCCTGGGAGCAGAGCCCGAGCCCTCCTGGCTGTCCCCTCCTGGCAGGGACTTGTGCAGAGCCACAAGGTCCCCCCGGAGCCTCCTTTTCTCCAGGCTGAGCCCCTTTCCCAGCTCCCTCAGCCTCTCCTGGGGCTCCAGCCCCTTCCCAGCTCCGTTCCCTGCCCTGGACACGCTCCAGCCCCTCCAGGGCTCTCCTGGCAGGAGGGGCCCAGAGCTGTCCCCAGCACTGGAGGTGCCCCAGCAGTGCCAGCACAGGGGACGGGCACTGCCCTGGCCCTGCTGCCACCCCAGAGCTGGCACAGCCCAGGGCCAGTGGCCTCTTGCCCACCTGGGCACACCTGGGCTCCTGTCCAGCTGCTGGCACAGCACCCCCAGGCCCTTCCCAGCTGCTTTTCCCAGGCTGGAGTGCTCGGTGGGGTTGGTGTGACCCCAGTTCAGGACCTGGATCTTGGCCTTGGCCAATGGATCCAGCCTGTCCAGAACCCTCTGCAGACCCTTCCTGCTCTCTCATCCCACCTGCTCCGTTCCGCAGCAGCTCATGGGGTTTCTGGGATGCTCTGGACCGTCCACGTACCCAGGAAATCATCGGCCGAGAAGTGGTCGGCGTCCCAGACCTGCAGGGTGAGGCGGGCTGGGATCTTGTACTCGGTCTCATCCCAGGAGAACATGGACTCCTTCTTGGAGATGACGATCTTCTCCTCGGCCATCAGGTAGTCGAAGGGGAAGATGTAGCGCCAGTTGAAGTTGCCTTCACCGGTGAGGGAGTGGTAGTGGACATCCGTGTCCTGCTTGTCCTCCTGCTGCCCCTTCAGCCACCTGCAGGGCCCGGGGGTCAGAGGGTTATGTGGGGCAGGAGAGGGGACAGGGCCACCCTGTCCAGGCAGCCAGGGTGCCTCCGGGACTGGAAGGACCTAGAAGTTATGACCAAGGGGCTGGGGCTGCTCCAGAGGCTGCAGCAGCAAATCCAAGGGGCGGGAGGATCCCAGGTGGGACAGAGAACTTGAGGAGAAGGAGGTTCAAGGGGGTTGTCTGAGGGTTTACCCTGGGCCAGGAGATGTTAAGGAATTGTGCAGGAGCTGGGAGCAGAGCAGGATGGAAAGGGATCAGAACAGAGCTGGAGAGGGACTTTGGACAAGGGCCTGGAGGGACAGGACACAGGGAGTGGCTTCCCCCTGGAAAAGGGAATATTTGGCTGGGATATTTGGCAGGAATTGTTCCCTGGGAGGGTGGGCAGGCCCTGGCACAGGGTGCCCAGAGCAGCTGGGGCTGCCCCTGGATCCCTGGCAGTGCCCAAGCCTGGTCCAGCCTGGCTTTGGAAACTTCTAGGGATGGAAGGTCCTCAAATTCCAGAGGGATGGAGCTGCTGGCATGGCCCCAAGGTCTCCTCAGAGCTCAGGGTTTTGCTTGGGTTCCTTGGAGCTGCATCCCATGGGATTTGTTTGTTGAGTGAGGACTGTGGCCTGGAGCAGCCTGGGATAGTGGAAGATGTCCCTGCCCATGGCAGGGGCTGGGATGAGGTTTCAAGTCCCTTCCCACCCTCAGCATTCCGTGATTCCGTGACTCTCTGAGGTGGTGAAGGGGCTTTCCCTTCCTGCTGAAGGAGGGTGAAGCAGAGACGGGAACAAACCATCAGAACAAGCACCAGACTGGAGGTGGAGGTGGCAGGCTGGAAGTGCCATGAGGGGACATCAGGACGAGCTCAGAGAGGGACAGAGGGGACCGAATGATGCCTGAAGTTTTGGCTTTCATATTTTTTAGATTCTGTACTGCCTTAGAGTGACTCTGAACTTCATACAAAGCATTAGCACGCTCTCCTCACAGCTCAGGCAGACAAAACAATCCTTTTCCAGCCCCAGAGCCAAGGACACCGTTACAGCCTCGGGTCCAAAAAGCGTAAACAGCAGAGAATTGAGGAGAGCAGTCTGGGAGGATGGGACTGCATCACCTGAAGCTGGAATTGGACAGTTAACCCCAAGATGGAAATGGACCAAAACTTAGAAAAGTGTGAAAACTCATGGCTCAGAGTCCCTCGTGGGTGGAGCCACGGCCGGGCTCTTGCACTGCCCAAGGTGTATCCTTGGAAGGCCTTTTAATAAACACCCGTAGGAATACCAGAATAAATACTTAATTCCTTTAACTCTGTCCAGCCTCTGTTCCAGGTCAGCTTCTCCAGGCATCAGGGTCTGATGCCCACCAGCACCACCCATGTCCTGCCCCTCTCCCTGCTCCAACCCCAGCGAGTCCTGCCACCCGCCTGGGAGAGGCGGAGGAGGCGCCGGTGGAATTCCGGGCTGTACCTACCCCCTGACGAAAATGTCGCTGGATTTCTCTCCGGTGAAGTAGTCGTCGTCCTCCAGGATGACCTCGTCGGTGTTCCACACGATCACCCTGAGCTCATACCTGCCCGAGGGAAGGGAGGGAAAGGCAGGTGAGGCACGGGAACGAACCGGGAATGGGGCAGGAGGGGACGGGGTGATGCTGCCAGAAAGCAGAGCCGGCTGCCAGGAACAGGGAACTGTGCACAGGGATCCATCCCAGGGATCAGGAGGGGGTCTCAGCCATGGAGATGATTACAGGGATGGGACTCTTCCTGGCTGGGAGAGCTGGGAATGCTCACCTGGAGAAGGGAAGGATCCAGGGAGATCCCAGAGCCCCTTACCAGGGCTCCAGGAGAGCTGGGGAGGGACCTGGGACAAGGGATGGAGGGACAGGACACAGGGAATGGCTCCCACTGGAAAAAGGGAGATTGGGGTGAGATATTGGGAAGGAATTCCTCTCTGGGAGGGTGGGGAGGGGCTGGGCTGGAATTCCCAGAGCAGCTGTGGCTGCCCCTGGATCCCTGGCAGTGCCCAAGGCTGGGATGGGGCTTGGAGCAGCCTGGGATGCTGGGAGGTGTCCCTGCCCATGGCAGGGGGTGGAGCTGGATGAGCTTTAAGGTCTCTTCCCACCCAAACCATTCCATGATTCCACAGTCTCCACGTGAGCTCGGATCAGGCTCTCCAAGTGAGCCGAGCACCAAGGGAAGCTTTCCCTCCTCTGCCAGGAACTTGCCAAAGGCCCAACGGGGCAGCCCAGGCTTGGATTTTGGGAGATTTCTGACCAAAATTGGGGTCTGCAAAACAACCAGAGCCCAACTCTTCCTGCTGTCCCCCTTTACTCAACAGGGCTGTGACCTCCCCCCAAAACTGGCTCAGAGTCCTCCTGGGGACTCCAGGAGGTTTGGGGACTCCAGAGAATTCCCAGCACTGTGCAGCAGCCTGGGGACTTTCCCATCACTTCTGCTTGGGAATTTTGGTGATGGGGGGAGCAGCTCCTGCAGTGGGAGATGGTTGGAGGAGCAGAATCCCGGCTCCCGCAGCGAGGGGAGGCTGGAGGGAGGCTCAGGACACGTGGCCACAGCTGCAGCACCTCACTGGAAGCACTGGGGAGTCTCCAGGTGAGGGAAGCGGATTTACAGCTTCCTGAAACCCCCTCCTTTGGGATCTCCCTCTGGCAATGCCCTGGCTGAGCCCATCCATGGGATCCCTTCACCTTTCCCAGCCCCTCCTGCCTGCCTGTCCCATGCTCCCTCTCCCAGCTGGGATCCAGGGATGTTCTCTCCACCCAAGGCGTCGGCTGCCTGGGCTGCACAAGAGGCTCCCATCAGGATTCCCAGTGCCATCCCTGTATCCCAGCCCTGGGGGCAGGAAAAGGGGCCTGAGGACCAAGGCCAGCAGGCTGAGAAAGGACTAGAAGGGATATTGAGGGATGAAATGTTCTTCTTCCCTCTCCACGCGCAGTCCGTGCCTGCTCTTTCCTGCTTGGAACCATCGGCTGTCCCAGTAGCCTCCGCCACCCGTCCCTTCCATCCATCACCTCCTGGAAAAGCCCATCCAAACTGCCCTGGGATAACCCTGCCCCCACCCAGGAGAGGCTCAGGGCTGGGCACTCTGCACCAAGGCCTGGGAACGATGGAATTTCCCAGTTCACACAGGCAAGAAAGATTGGGAGCTGCAGGGGATGGAAGGCGTGGGATACCACCCTCAGGAGCAGCTCTGGAACTGCCGCCCCTGTTGGGATCTCCGGGAATGCCAGCACATCTGAGGAACCCAAGCAGAGGGCTGGGCTGACCACGGAGCAGCAGCAGGAGGCGGGAGAAGCCAGGCTCCATCCCCAGCCTCACGTTTTCCCTGGGATCGGTTGGCTGGGCTGTTCCTTACTTCTTTGGTTTCCTGGGAGAAATGTCGATGGCAGGGCCGGGCGCTGGCATATCCATGGGGAACATGTCCACCCACATCTCCAGGCGGCCCTGCGGGGTGCAAGAGGCACGGTCAGCTCCCCTTGTCCCTCCTGTCCCCTCCTGTCCACCAGTGTCCCCCTCTTCCCACAGCGATCGCTCCGGCCATGCCGGATGTGGAGCAGGACAAGCTTTTCCAGTGCCACGAATCCTTCTCCACCCCTGCAGGAATGTCTCAGGGCCGGGGGTGGAGCTGGATGGGGTTTAAGGTCTCTTCCCACCCAAACCATTCCATGATTCCACAATCTCCTTGTGAGCTCGAATCAGGTGAGCCGAGCACCAAGGGGAGCTTTCCCTCCTCTGCTCCAAATCTCTGCCAGGAACTTGCCAAAGAGGCAGCCCAGGCTTGGATTTTGGGAGATTTCTGACCAAAATTGGGGTCTGCAAAACAACCAGAGCCCAACTCTTCCTGCTCTCCCCCTTTACTCAACAGGGCTGTGACCTCCCCCCAAAACTGGCTCAGAGTCCTCCTGGGGACTCCAGGAGGTTTGGGGTGTCCAGGGAATTCCCAGCACTGTGCAGCAACCTGGGGCTTCCCATCCCTTCTGCTTGGGAATCTGTTGGGAATTTTGCTCCCAGGTGCCCAGACGTGGGCAATCAGGAGGGACTGTGGGATGTGAAATGGACAAGGATGGCTCATGGGGCACTGGAGATCTCTGCTGGTATCCTGGGGTGACCTGCCCACCCTGAAGTGGGTTGGGGCCGTTTTGGCCCCCGTGGGCCGCCCCCGTTCCCGTTGGAATGCGAGACCTGCTCGATGCCCGGCTTGTCGGGGTTGAGCAGCGGCCGCGTCTCCACGTGCTCGGGGACGAGGCGGCAGCCGGCCCGCGGGATGTCCTCCCAGTGCCGCAGCACGGCCAGCGCCAGGTGCTCGTCCGTCGGCTTCTTCTGGCCTGGAGGACAAAGGAGAGCTTGGACACCTGGGACAGGGACACAGGGACAGCAAAGCACCCGGGGCCTCCACCCATGCTCCGACTGCCTCATCCTCTCCTTCTCTTGGGAACACTGTTCCTCAGCTGGCACTTCCTAACTCCTCCTTCCTTTCTCCAATCCCTGTGGAAGGTTCAGATCCCCGTTCGGTTTTCCCTGTCGGAACCAAACCTGTGTCCCCTGGCCACGTTTTCCTTCTCTCCTTCAGCCCTCCTGGCCTGTGTCCCTCTTCCTTGGGCACACGTTGAGTGTGTTGGGACACAGCCCTCATCTCCCACTGTTTGGGGATGCATTCCTATGGATAACAATTCCCTAAATGCTGGAGGTGTCTCCATGCACTGCTGGGAGGGCATTTCCAGAGGCAGCTTTGGGTGTCCATGGATGTCCTTGAGTGATTCCAAGAGGAACCCGCTGGTCTGGAGGGTCTGTGGGACTCTGTACCTGGTCCCGTACTGGGATGGGGACTGCAGGGCTGGGCCCACCACATCTGTCTGGGGGGGCTGGACCTTCAAAAGTCCATTTCAAACCACTCCATGATTCAAACTCCCCTGAGATTCCAACCCTGGATGATGAGACCCCCCCAGACCCTCCAGAACCTCCATCCCGTGGGATGATCCCACAGGGCCATACCATTTTCATCCTCGATCTCCGTGGGGCCGGTGAAGACCCTGTTGGCAACTTTCACTCTTCCCCCTGGCCCGAAGTGCGGCCCGTCCACTTTTCCCTCTTTGCACAGCTTGGACAGGATTTGGGAGGGCTTCATGGGGTCACGCCAGGTGTTGTACCCGTGGCTGGGAACAGGAGGGCAAGATCAGCCAAAAAAGGTTGGGAGGACAAAGGAATTTTTTTCCCTTTTGCCAGGAAAAAACTCCACTCCACCATGAAGCACTCGGAATTCCCAGGGAAAGAATTTGAGGCAGCAAAGGTGAAACTTCAGAGTGGACTTGATCCCTCTGTGCCCCTTTTGCAAACTCCTTCCACCCCATTTTGGCTCAGACCTGGAATTCCCGGTGCTTGATTCCTGATGCTCGGCATCGCCCCGTTTGCTCTGCTCCTATTTCAGCCCTGACCTCACCCCTCTTCCCACCAGTCCCCCCAGTCCCTCCCTCCTGCCCTGGGCTCCTGACGACCCATTCCACTGCTCCCTAAGGCTGGTCACAAAACCAGGGATAGCACAGACTCCTCCATTTATCCCTGCCCCTGGCGGGATTGGACGGCATGAAGGTTTTTCCCAAACCAAGTCATTTCAGGACCAGCAGGCAGTGAAGGGGGGAGATTCCCGTGGGAGCTCTGTGTGGGAGGTGGGGCAGGGAAGGCTTTTCCCCTACATGGAGTAGGTCTGGGACACGCCGCAGGTGGCCCGGTGCTTGCTGTAGAAGCGATTCTCCAGGTCGATCTTGGTCTCCCCGATGAGGTCGTCAGTGCCCACCAAGTCCCAGTCGTACACGGCCACGGTCAGCATGGACTCCATGGGGAAGGTGGCCTCGATGTCGAAGGATCTGGGATTGGGGGAAGCAGAGAAAAGCTGCTGCAGGGTCCGGCTGCCACTCAGGACAGACCCGTGGGGGAGCTCTGTCTGCTCCAGTCCACGGACGGTGTTCAATTTGCATCCATCACCGCAGGATGTCTGAGGTGGGGTTTAACTCAACCACCAGCCCTTGATGGCGGGGAAAATCCTTGACCGGGGTGTCCCAACAGCCCCGAAACTGAGTTTGTGAATTATTCTCACTCAAATTTAGGTCTAATGGTTCCTAAGTGTGTGTTTCACCTTGATCTGATAAATTCCAGGTGCATCTCTTAAACACTCGGTGCTACACTGACCACACGCTGGCCAAGGAGGACATCCTGGAAGGACATCCACACTGTGGGATAAATCCCATTGTTCCAGCTGAAGGAGCAGCCATGGGACACCCCAGCTGCAGGTCTGAGGGCTGGAGGGCTCAGGCTTAGCTCAGCAGTTCCGGGCACAGACTCACTTCCCAAAGACGGGGTTCAGCTGCTTGGAGATGTAGTTCTCCTTGTCCTTGATGTCCGTCTTGCCCAGCTTGATGGCGATGTAGGGATCGGCTTTCCCGTTGATGTCAGCCGGGTGGAGGTCCGTGGCCTGGAGGGAATGGATGGGGTGGGTCAGCGCTGTCCACAGCAGCCAAGGATTCAGGGATGGGCCCGTTCTCCATCCCTGAGATCACCCGGCCACTTCAGTTCCTAAACGGAGTGTCTTGGATGGAAACAGGGATGAAACAGGGTGTCTTGGATTAAACTGGGGGTATTCCTGCCTCGTGTAAATCCCTGTCCTAGTTTAGGGAGAGGTTGGAACCGGCTTTGTCCTGAGATGTCACCACAGTGACCACTGGAATCTCATCACAGGCAAGAAAGAGACTCTAAGGAAACGCCCCCAGCAAGAACCTGGGGATGCCAAGACATCCATCCCCTTCTCCTTGTGTCCTCTCCATGCTGGATTCTCCCCATAGAGGGCGTGAGGGCCCCCAAACTCTCCAGTTCCACCTCCAAGCATGGCCCAGCAGCAAGAACACATCCACCCAGTCATGGCTGGTTTTTTGGGGTTGACCAAAAACCCCAAAAAAGTTGCCCAAGTCCTGCCATACCTCCCCCATCCCCAAGTTGGTGTCTACTCTTCCAACCTGGTGATGGATGGGAGACTCCATATCCCAGTGGGAAGCAGCTCTGGGTGGAGAGGGAGCCCGAGGTGGTTCCATTTGTAATACACTGGGACAAGGGGGTGGCAAAGGGCAGCCCAGGTGCTTGCAGCAGCATGGAGGTCCCCCACAAGAGCCTGGCTGCAGAACCCCACGCTTGGGGACAGGGCAATGACCAGTTCAGGGGTCAGGAAGTGACTTTTTCCATATATAAAGGAAAACCGTGCATGGGCTGGATCACATCAATGATCACGGAGGTGCCGTGACCTTCACATGGATCTCCTCAGTCCTGCCAGATCCCATTCCACTCTCTTTTCTCCCATTCTCTCCCATCCTGAACCATCACTGGGGTGGTGATGTGGCTGTGGAATGAACCAACAGCTCACAGTACAGGCTGATCCAAACTATCCATGGGAGTTGGGCACTAGGACACACCGGTCCATCCCACCTGCTGGAGAGAGGTCTCTGGCAGGAACTTGGATCTGTCCTGTTCCTAGTGCTGGGAGCACACAGCTTGGGAGACACCGTTCAGGGTCTGGATATCCTGGGATATCCCTGAACAACTTGGGATGGTGGGAGGTGTCCCTTCCCACAGCAGGGGGTGGAGCAGGATGGACTTTAAGTTCCCTTCCAACCCAAACCATTCCATAACCAAGGAGCTGCTTCAGTCCTTGAGCTGCATCCTGGGTCCCGAGGCACTGCAGCTGAATCCCACCATCGCTACGGCTCCAGGACCAGCTCCAGGTGGGAGGGAGTGCCAGATCCCGCCTGTCCCACCCCCAATTCCCACTCACCCGCACGATGTAGACTCGGACCAGCACGTTGATGGGGTCGTTGCTGGGGATCCCCTGGAACATCCCGAAGGTGGGGTCGTATCCTGCCTCCTTGGTGATGTCATCGGGGAGCGGCACTTTGTAGACGCACATGGAGCCCTGGTGCGAGGGAGGGCACGGCCCGGCTGAGTCCTGCTGCCCAGGGCCTCCGGCCGGGAAAGTAAACCCATCCCAGAACACCCTTGCCAAAGTCCGGGCCAGCATTCCTAACCACTCACTTTGAACCTCCCCACGATCCGCTCCTCCTCCGTGGCGTTGTCGTCGTTGTCTCCAATCTTCCCCCGGAGCAGGTTGAAGGTGTGCAGCCAGTCCTCGAAGTTGTCAAACTCTGCTTCCAGCTCTTTGTTGAAGACCTGAGATGACAGGAAGTTAAAAGGAGGGAATTTGGGATAAAAACAAAGGTGAGCAAAATGTGTGGTCAGTACTCAAATCAGCGCAGAAGGAACAAGGGACAGGGCAAGAGGAAACGGCCTCAAGCTGTGCCAGGGAGGGTCAGATTGGATATTGGGAATAATTTGTCCATGGAAAGGGTGGTCAGGCCTTGGCAGGGGCTGCCCAGGGACGTTTGGAGTCCCCATCCCTGGAGGTGTCCAAGGAAGGCCTGGATGTGGCACTCAGAGCTCTGGGCTGGTGACGAGGTGGGGATTGGGCACAGGTTGGACCTGATGGTCTGGAAAGGTTTTTCCAGCCTCAGTGACCCTGGGATTCTGCAAGCGTGGACACCTCAGCTCCCAGTGCCTAATTTTTCTAGGAAGGAGAAGGATCTCCAGCATTACTGAGCTGGAAAAAGGGAATGTTGGAACAATGGGTGGGGCCATTGTTCCCCCTCTGTGCAAGATCCGGGTCTAAACCTTGTCTGAACCCCAGCAACACGAATCCTGAGAAATCTTTGGGATCACTGTACCAGAGCCCACCCCTGTCCAGAATCCTGTATTCAGGCAGGAAAACTCTTCCGCCGAGCTGGGACAGCTCCAAGCTGCTCCTGGGATGAGCCCATCCCAGGACAAGCCCTTTTCTCGTGACCTCAGACTCCTTCCAGCTATGGAGAGAGGCTGGGAAGCCTTGTCCCAGGATATATCCCTAGGAGAGATGTCCCAAGGCACGTCATCCCTACGATGAGGTATTTCCTTGGAAGCACCCCCAGTACCTTGAGTTCATCGATCTTCTGCTTGTTCTTCTTCTCAGGGAGCTCAGGGACAGGCTGCTGCTTCTTTTTCTTGTCGTCTTTGGGTGCCTTGGACTTGTCCTTGTTCTTCACCTGAGCCTTGGAGCCTTTCAGGGGAGAGTCACCAAGTTTGGCATCACTCTGAGTCCCCTCTCTCTGAGGGAGGGAAGGGAGGGAGGGGATGCAAACGAGGGTGAGGAGAGGTGGGGGAGGTGTGGCAGGGATTGGACAAGGTCCTTCAAAGAAGGGGAGCATGAAAGCTGCCACTGCCTGCAAGTCCCATCCCATCCCAGCCCTGTCCTGTCTTTCCTTGGCTCTGGATCTCAGCATCTCCCAGAGCCCAGAGATCTCTGTGCAGGGAATTCCAGGGCTGACCTGAGCAGGAATCACTAGGAGGAATACAAAACATGGACAGAGCCCTTTGACAGTGGTGAGAAAACCTGGTCCTGCCCACAGCAGCTCCTTTTCTTCCTCCTGCCAGAGACTTCTCCTGATTTATGGAGCCTGGGGAGTGGAACCCCGGCGTGGGAATACAGAGGGGACAGTGCTTGACGCCGCTGCCCTCGGATTGTTCAGGAACAGCTGCAGCCGCAGGTTCACCGGAGTCTCACTTGGAACAACCACCAGCCGTGGAGAGCTGGGAAGAGGCTGCTGGAAAAGGTGGATTCAAAGGGAACTCCTTCCCCTCTCTGCAACCCCTGTCCCTTGGTGCCTCTGCCAGCTTCCATGAGGGCTGGATGCTATCCATGGGGGTGGACAGATGGGAAAACCTCACATGGACAAGGAAAGGGGGAAGGAGTGGGAGAGCCAAGGGAAATGGATCATTCTAAAGAGACAGAAAGAAAACCACGGAGGACACCAGTGCAAGCCCAGAAGAACCTGCTCAGAGTTGTCTCCAAGCTCAGCAAGACAAGACCTCATTTTTTCCCGGGATATGAAGACTGATCTTCCAAAAGAAACCAGGCTCAGAATTTTACTCAGCTGAAGGATTTTGTGTCACCTGGACACAACAACAACCCCCTGCCATGGGGACATGGAGCATACAGAGAGCAAGGGTGGAATTCCTCAGGGATACCTCTCCCAGCCCTGCTGGTGGCATGACCAGATGGACAAAGTCACCCTTGACTAACCAGTCCCAGGATTCTTGCCCGGCATCATTTCTGGGACAAAATTAGTCTCCCCCAAATTTAGGCAAGGTCAGAAGCCCACCTGACCTACAAACCCGACTTCCTTCAGAGGAAAACGCAGGGCATCATTCTTCTCATGATTTTATAAAAGGATAACAAGTGAAAAATAATACACGATATATAAAATTATATAAATTGATAAATTAGGTGAGAGAACATGCTCTAAATTGTATTTGTCTTCACTGCTCACTTTAGGACAGCAGACAAAGAGTTCAACACGCAGGGAAAAACATCCACAAAAATTGACCCTTTTTGGGAAAACACAACACGCTGGGCATGTCTGCTGTGCCAGATTCCCAAAGGGATGTCCAAGCACCAAGAGGATTCCTGGTCCCACCTTTCCCTGCTGTGTTCCCTCTCTCTCTCCCAGCCTTACCCTCTCCAATCTCCGTCTCTTCCTTCTCCTCTGCCTCGGCCGCGGCTGCTTCCTGCTGCCGGAGTTGCTGGGGGAGAAAGAAAGCCACAGGATATTATTTTTTGGTTTTATTTATTAGTTTTTATTATTATTATTATTTCCCTGGAAAAGCTGCCTGGGGCAGTGATGGAGTTCCCATCCCTGGAGGGATTTTGAAGCCACATGGATGCGGCACTTGGGGACACGATCAGTGGTGGCCCAACCATTGCCAGGGCGTGGTTGGACTCGATGGTCTCCAAGGGCTTTTCCAGCCTGAATAATTTTGGGATTCCATAAGAGTCACGGGATGAAGCACAGCCCCAAGGCTTTGGAAGGAGCTGGAATTAGGGGGGACCTCGCAGGAAGGGAGCAACCTCCCCTGGGTACCCCTCACTGCTGCTCCTCACCCACCTCCTTCATCGTCTCAATGGAGGCAAAGTACTTGGACCACCAGTCCAACATGCTCTCGTCCGGTTCTTCCTCCTCCACTTCCTCCCCACCTCCTCCTCCTCCTCCTTTCTTCTTCTTCTTCTTCTTCTCCTTCTCCTCCTCGGTCTGGAGGGACAAGGGAAGCACAGACAGGTGTGGACATGATTTTCTGAACCTGAGAGAATTTTAAGCTCTCAGGGGCTGATTGTTCCCAAGGGAAAATCTTTTGGGAGCTTTTTTCTCTCTCAAGGACTGTTTGTGAAAATAAGGTTTGGTTTCCCAAAACAAGACACAGATGTTCTGAGAGTGTTTTCTCTCTTGTCCCACCAATGGGATGAGGGAGGTGTTGTTCCCTCTACCAGTCAGGATAACCTGTACTGGAACACCTTATAAAAGGGTTGAAAAACCCCCAAAATAAAGGTTTTTTTTGCCTCATGAAAAAACCTCTGGATGCTGTGTGTGGTGTTCAGAACCCTCGCTCTATACTTCCTGTCCTCTAGTGACAGGCAGGGAAGGGGAGGGATCAGGTGAAAGGGAATAATTTCTGGAAGCACGAAGGTGGGGGGTGAAGCATCTGAGGAGAGAGAACCCCCCCAAGCTCAGGGGCCTCATGAACTTTCTCCCTTTTACAGCCACTGAGGCACAAAACAGCCAAGGATGACCGAGGCTATGGAGACAGTGCCAGAATCATGGAATAGTTTGGGTGGGAAGGGACTGTAAAACTCATCCAATTCCAATCCTGACACCTTCCACTGTTCCAGGTTATTCCAAACCTCATCTAACCTGGCCTTGGATACGCCCAGAGATGGGGCAGTCCCACAACACCTCCACATTTCCATCACCCTATTTATCCATGCATTTCCCAGGCTGCATCTCTGGAATCTTCCATGGGCAAGAGTCAAACTGTGCCCACCAAAGCACCTTGGGACCACGTGGTGGAGCAAGGGAACCTTTTCCAGCTGGTACCTGGGAATACCCAGCATCCCTCCCACAGGGCACTGCCCGTCCAGCTCCTCCTGGGACAGCTGGGATGAGAAGTTCTGGCCCAAAAGAGCTTCCCAAACTGCAGGAAGGAGGCCACTGCCACATCCCTTGAGGGGACAGTGCTGCTGTGTGTCTGTCGTGGGACAGAGGGGTGATGTCCCTGCCTGGCTCAGGCTGGGACGGGTGCCTGGTCCGTTGGAAGTGGCACGGAGGGGTTGGGGAGGGAGCAGAGAGTTGGGAGCAGGGGTGCTCCATCACAAGAGAATGATGCACCACAGGGTGCATCATTCACAAGAGAAGATCCATCACTTACCACATCCACCTTCACCACTGCATCGGAATTCTGCCGCCCGGGATGGAAGGGAACAGGGAGAGGGAGAGCAGGTTCAGGACACACCCTCAGCTGAGCGCAAATCATCAAACCCCAGAATGGTTTGGGTGGGAAGGGACCCTAAAGCTCCTCTCATGGGCAGGGACATCCATTCCCCCATCCCAGGCTGCTCCAAGCCCCAGTGTCCAAACTGGCCTTGGACACTTTTGGGGACACAAGTGGCAACCCAGCTTCTCCGGGAATTCCAGCCCAGCCCCTTCCCATCCTGCCAGCCAGGAATTCCTTCCCATTATCCCATCCAGCCCTGCCCTCTGGCACTGGGAGCCATTCCCTGGCTCCTGGCCCTCCAGCCCTTGTCCCCAGTCCCTCTCCAGCTCTCCTGGAGCCCCTTTGGGCCCTGCAAGGGGCTCTGAGCTCTCCCTGGATCCTTCTCCAGGTGAGCACCCCCAGCTCTCCCAGCCTGGCTCCATGGCAGAGGGGCTCCAGCCCTGGAGCGGCTTGGCAGGAATCTGTTTTTGTGGAGGAAGCTCTGGAGCAGAAGGGTGGGAGAAGGAGTTGAAATTCCCATTCTGGGCACAAAGACGGGCACAAGCACATTGAGTGTGACGCAGCCCGACACCCCTGGGACGCGCTGCCTACCCAGTTCAGGCTGAAATCCCTCAGAAATTCCATGAGGGAAAAGGTGCTGCCACACTGGTACTCACAGCTTCCAGCTTCACCATCGTGTCCATCTTCTTGATGGGAACCTCGGGCTCCATGTTGACAACGATCTCCCCTGTGGGGCGAGAGCGATGGGCCCTGCTGGTCATGGCCAGGCAGCCGTTGAGGTGTTTGGCTGGACAGAGGACAGAAAAGGAGAAAGAACAAGGGAGAGGGACAGTGGAGAGGAGAAACCGATAGTTCAGGCGAGATCCTACAGGATTCAGGCCAGAAAATGAGAGTTCAGGTGAGATCTGTTGGAGTCTGAGACACAGAGTGTGTGCCTTTGTTTCTTATACTTAGTTCTAAGATCCAGAGGAACACTGAATTTCATACAATATAAAATTCATGAGCATGTTTTCCTGATTATACATGAAAACAAAGTTAGATAGAAAAGCTAAAAGTGTGAGTGTGTAGGTTAGAGAATTTCTTAAGTCACTGGGTGAAAAAGTTAGTTTAAAGTTAGTTTAGAAAGCAGAAGGCAAGATGGAGGATTTAGAATGCTGTTTCTTTTCCTTCTTCTTTCTTCTTCATGTTCTTCTATAAGTTTTTGGGTGATAGTGAGTGATTGGACAGAAAATGCCGCAGTGCGGCACACAGGTGATGAGTCATTGGGTCATTAAGAAAAATAATATACATGTCTGTTGTTAATTGGGTAAGAATAAGTATAAAGATAAAAGAACTGCATAGTTCGAGGCCATTTTGTGCTTTCAAAGCCAAAGTGAGCCACAAGGCCTTGTTTGCACCATCAGAAGAAAGAAATGTTCCAGATTACAGTGATTTAATACAGTGATTTAAACTTGTGCAGCCAGTCTGGAGAGACCTGCCAGGTTTGTGATGACCTTCTAATAAACACGAGAAACAAGATTCTAATGAGCTCAGGAGTTTTCTTCAAACCTAAAGAACTGAGATAAGCAGGGCTCCCCACGAGGGAGGATCCCAAAGGAGCTCGGCTCAGAGGAGACTGAGAAATCCAAGAAGAGAAAGAAAAATACAGAAGTGCAGCAGAATCGGAGAAAGAGAAAAAAGAAACTAAAAATAATTTTATAGAGAAAAGTTACAAGACCCTACAGGATTCAGGCTAGAAACTGAGCTCAGGTGAGATCACGCAGGATTTAGGCCGGAGCACTGTGGGACCACCTTGTTTGGAGCAGTGGAAATGAGCACAGAGCCTTTGGCAGGACCAAAATCCCACAAACAGCAAAGGAAGGTAGAGGATAAGCAGGAAATGTCCAGAGAAGAGGCAGGGAAAATTGTCCTGAAAGATTCCGCTGGCTTGGACACAACCCCTGGTCCAGCTGGACGGAGCCAGACGTGTCCTTGGGACTCTCGCCCAGCCTCCAGCCCCAAAGCTGGGAGGAGAGGAGTAATTCCCATGGCTCCCAAGCTCTCGACCGCTGGGATGGGTGGGAAGTGGGTCTGGGACAGGTTTTGCTGCAGAAGATGATGGATTGTGGTTGAGAGGGGCCTGGACCTCTGCTCTTTACAGCCCCCACGGGGACTGAGTGTGGCCAAATCCTGTCCCAGTCCTGAGGAGCATCTAGGGACTCAAGTTCTGAGGCTGCAGAGATGTTGGAGGTGAACCTTTCTTGTCTTACAGGAACTGGGGGAGCAGGCAAGACTCAGAGGTCAAAAAATCAACAGGAAATCGTGGATTGTACCCCGTGGCTCCTCAGCCCGGTGAGGAAACCACAGCAAAGGGCTCGGAGCCACAGCTTGGGCTCCAGGAATTCTGGGTTCCAGCTGAGGACTCAGAGGGAAGTGGAGATTCACCACCTGGAACCACCAAAGTCCTGAAGTTGGGTTGTGTCCTGCAGTTCTGGATGAGACTGGACCCAAACCCAGAAGTTCTGTGGGTTAGCCAACCATCTCATGGACCTCACAGCCCATCCCACCTCCCTCTTCTCCCCTGGGATATCCCGGACCAGGTCCCCATGTCCCAGTCCTGGTACCTGCCATGTTCCAGTGCTGGGCTTTCTTATCGGGCGGGCGGTAGATGAACTTGCGGAGGGAGCTGACGGTGTGGGAGCCCACCAGGGTGTAGCGCCCGAAGGCTCGGCAGTCCACCACGCGGATGTTCAGGGGCGGGTGCAGCAGCTCGTTCTCCGGGAGGTCCTGGGAGGCAGAGGAGGGATGGTTATCATGGACTGGGAGCGCCTGGTTTGGTGGTTGGGAAGGATAGCTGGGATTAGGAATTGGGGTCATGATGGGAAGGGCAGTAGGGATTAGGAATGGGATCATGATGGGAAGGGCAGTAGGGATTGGGAATGGGATCATGCTGGGAAGGGCAGTAGGGATTGGGAATTGGGGTCATGATGGGAAGGGCAGTTGGGATTAGGAATGGGGTCAGGCTGGGGAGAGCAGTAGGAATTAGGAATGGGATCACGCTGGGAAAGGCAGCTGGGATTAGGAATGGGGTCAGGCTGGGAAGGGCAGTTGGGATTAGGAATGGAATCATGCTGGGAAGGACAGCTGAGATTAGGAATGGGGTCAGGCTGGGAAGGGCAGCTGGGATTAGGAATGGGGTCATGCTGGGAAGGGCAGTAGGAATTAGGAATGGGATCATGCTGGGAAGGGCAGTAGGAATTAGGAATGGGATCATGCTGGGAAGGGCAGTAGGGATTGGGAATGGGATCATGCTGGGAATGGCAGTAGGGATTAGGGCAGAGCTGCTCCAGTAAAATATGGCTTGGGAGCCCTCAGGTAAAGAACGGAATGGTGTCCATGTGCTCCATTGCTTTGGGAAAACTGGAGTAAAGGGTTCGGAGCCACGGTGGGCTCCAGAAATTCTGGGTTCCAGCTGAGGGATCAGAGGGAAGGGACCACACTCACCACCTCGAACCACTTGACCAAAGTGCTGAAGTTGGGGTTTTTCTTGTAGTTCTGGATCAGGGCAGACTGGACGCCCTTCCCGGCACACTCGATGTCCACGCGGGGCCGGTCCACCTGGGCCAGGTTCACTCTCTTCAGGTCCCTGAGTCCCCAGAACAAGATCTAGGGCAGGAGGAGGAGGAGAAGGGAACATGTGAATGTGAGAGGGACAATCCCTGGGAGCTGGTTCTCCATGGAGAGGGATCCCACTGTCGATGTCATCACAGGGCAGTGGTGGATCCCTGAGGTATCTCCTCCTGACAGCCTGCTGCCCTCAACACCCTTTTTCCTGCTTTTCTCCCTTCCTGGCCTTTTCCTGCCCTGGAAATCCACAGAGCAGCTCTGTCCGTCTGTGGTGGCTCTGGATGCAGCACTGCCATCGCTTTGTCCCAATGGAATCAGTGTCACTGGGGAAACTTCCCTGTCCCGGCCTGGGATAACAGACTACCACCATCCAAAATTCCCCAAAATGGAGATTTTTCCCTCCTCCTCATTCCCCATGGCTCAACTGAAATTGTGAGAGCACAACTCATTTATCACAAATGTGTGGAAAACCAGGAGCCAAGATCCCTTTGGAGACCTGGTCAGTGGCACCTCACCTGAGCAGAGACATCTTTGTGTGGGGCCGAGATGTGCCCTGAACATCCCTGTGGGCGTTGCCTGGGTCATGGATGTCCACCGGGACCTCCAAGGGACACGGGCCCTCATGGGACACATCACGGAACCATGGAATCGTTTGGAAAATCCCTCCCAGCCCATGGAGCCCCAGCTGTGCCTGATCCCCACCTTGTCCCCAGCCCAGAGCTCTGAGTGCCACATCCAGGAATTCCCTGCACACCTCCAGGGATGAGACTCCAGCAGCTCCCTGGGCAGCCCCTGCCAAGGCCTGAGCTCCCTTTCCAGGCAGAAATTCCTGCTGCTGTCCAAGCTGAGCCTGCCCTGGCCCAGCCTGAGGCCATTTCCCCTTGTCCTGTCCCTGTTCCCTGGGAGCAGAGCCCGAGCCCTCCTGGCTGTCCCCTCCTGGCAGGGACTTGTGCAGAGCCACAAGGTCCCCCCGGAGCCTCCTTTTCTCCAGGCTGAGCCCCTTTCCCAGCTCCCTCAGCCTCTCCTGGGGCTCCAGCCCCTTCCCAGCTCCGTTCCCTGCCCTGGACATGCTCCAGCCCCTCCAGGGCTCTCCTGGCAGGAGGGGCCCAGAGCTGTCCCCAGCACTGGAGGTGCCCCAGCAGTGCCAGCACAGGGGACGGGCACTGCCCTGGGTTGTGCCCACACTATTTTGGATACAAAATCCCCCTTTGGATATCCACGGGTAATGAGAAGCATCCCATCCTTGTTGTCTGAGGTTGATGGGGTGCAGAACATCTGAGCTATGGGATTGCTTTGGGAGCAGATGATCCAGCTCTGTGTCCATCTCAAACGTTCCCTGGGCTGCATCTCAGCCCAGGTGCTGCTCACTCACTGTCCTTTCCAGGTGTAACAGCAAGGAATGATCCAATTCCCTGTTTTTTTTAGGGATGCTGCAGCCTGGTTCCCAGTCTGGCCACCATGGACAGATCCTTGACTCCCAGTTCCCTCCTGCCCTTCCAGCACCCTTGGAGATGCTCTCCTGCCCCGGGCAGCCCTCCACATGGACACTGGTTACCTCCACTCTGTATCTGCTCAGCACCGGCCGAATTCCCAGAGGCACCGGCAGGATGGGACCTCGGTCCATGTCCGTGGGGCCATCGATTGGGGGCAGGTCTGATTTACCCCCAGGGCCGATCTGCAGGAGATGGATCACAGGTTAGGATCTGCTCCTGTGAGCTGCTGGGAAGCAGTTTTTGGTCCTTCTCACAGAATTGTGGAATCGCAATTGGTTTGGGTTGGGAGGGACCTCAATGATCAACCCCTGCCGTGGGCAGGGGCAAATTCCAGAGGGACCTGGGCTGTGTCCCAACTGGAACTGGTCCCAGTTGTTGGATCTGGGGTGTCTCAGAGGGCTGAGAGCCCAGGGCAGGTGCTCTGGGAAGAGGAAAACATAGGAGCAGAAGGTGCTGGGAATAGCTGTCCTTCCACACAGAACAGTCCCAGAGCATCCCAAACTTCTCAGCCCAGCAATGTATCCCATCCCAGAGCTGCTCCATCCTGGAATTGCATCTGCTGGGCTGTAGTAGGAAATGGAGATGTGGTCCCGGAGCTCAGCCCAGGAGCAGCTTTAAGGTCCCATTTCCAGTCCAGGGCTTGGGAAAGATAAAATATTCCATGTGAGCAATTCCCCCAGTCCAAGGAAAATCGGGAGAAAAAGGGCTTGGATGAGCACCTGCCCTGGCAGGAAAAGGAGACGGGAAAAGCATTTCAGCTTTTTCAGAACACAAGGCACAAAAAAAAGTGGGAGAATTTAACTCTGGCATTGCCCCAGACCATGAATCATGGAATGGTTTGGGCTGGGAGGGACTTTGCAGACCACTGAATTCCACAGGCAGGGCACCTTCCGCCTTTCCAGGCTGCTCCAAGCCCCATCCAGCCTGGCCTCGGACACTTCCAGGTGTCTTTGACGAACAACAAGTGGTTGATCCATCCAAGAGAGACTACAAGGGCTCAGCAGACCAATGGCCAGGTGCAGGGGCACTTATTCCTGGTCATTCCCAGTTGTCCCTCTCCATTCCAACCCTGCATCCATTCTCCCCATCCCTTTGTCCAGCTGGCACCTGGAGCAGCTCGAAGGCGGCCAGCAGGTCCCCGGCTGTGGCATTGCCGCGGTAGATCTGGTAATATTCCAGCTGTGGCGGGAAGCGTGGGGGGCAGTACTGCTCATCCGACATCTTCACCACCGGCTTGGCGAATGTTCGGCCCATGAAGTCGGCTTTTCCCTACGGAAAGAGTGCTTGGGGTTGGAGATCCAACACGGGAATTCCAAGATCAGCCCTGCGGGTCTCCCCAGGAGCACTTGGGGTTGGAAATCCAACATGGGAATTCCAAAATTACCCCTGTGGTTCTTTGCAAGAGCCGCAGTGGTTGGAGATCCAACACGGGAATTCCAAGATTAGCCCTGTGGTTCTCCCCAGGAGCCCTTGGGGTTGGAGATCCAACATGGGAATTCCAAGATTAGCCCTGTGGTTCTCCACAAGAGTGCTTGGGGTTGGGGATCCAACATGGGAATTCTAAAATTATCCCTGTGATTCTCTCCAGGAGAACTTGGGGTTGGGGATCCAACACAGGAATTCCAAAATTAGCCCTGTGGTTCTCCCCAGGAGTGCTTGGGGTTGGAGATCCAACATGGGAGTTCCAAGATTAGCCCTGTGGTTCTTCACAAGAGTGCTTGAGGTTGGGGATCCAACACGGGAATTCCAAAATTATCCCTGCAATTCTCCCTAGCAGCACTTAGGGTTGGGGATCCAGCATGGGAATTCCCAAATTACCCCTGCGATTCTCCCCATCATGGTCAGACCAGGAATGAGATCAGCGCTCTGGTTTTGATGTGCCAAAGCCCAGGGAAAACTTTCAGTCATGACTCCTTGAAGGAGGTTGGGGACAGCTGAAGGTTGGGACAGCAAGGAGGCCAGGGATGAGCAGTTTTCCCAAATGGAAAGGCTCCTTGGCTGCAGCCTCTTTCTTCCCTCTCCAAAAATAAGATACATCAAGCCACATCTGAGATTTATGAGCAGCAGAAGCTCCATGGTAGATGTGACAGGACCATTTTCCAAGAATCAGGAGAGAAAAAAAGCTCCCCAAATCCTCTGCCTCCAAATCTGGAGAGATCCCGGCATCCAAACCGTGCACAATTCCTTGGGATTTTCTTACCACGGTGTCCTGGTCGTAGATCTCAATGACGATGATGGGGGGGTCATCCCGCATCTCGTGAGCTTCCCCGTACAGCTCCACGTTGTCGAACACCAGGAGCTGGTCCCAGGTCGGGCAAAGGGTCTCATTGAGAACCTGGGAAAATGGGAGGGATTCCTACTGCTGCAGGAATGGACCAGGGTCCTGGGAAAGGGTGGCAGGTGGGGCTGCTGTGTGTTTTTTGGATCAGGGAGACATTGGGAATTTCCCAAGGATTCTTCTGAGGGAAGCAATCCAATAGCAGATGAGCAGAGCTGGATTATTCCCAGTGTCCAGGCTTCATAAAGCTTGGAGACCCCTTGGACTGGGAAGACTAAAAAAATCACTTTAGCGTGACCCAGTTCTGCCTAAACCGGCAGGGAATCACAGGGAATCACAGGGAATCACAGGGAATCACAGCCAGTGGGATGTGGGACATATATTGGGAATGGGCTCCTGGGGAGAGATCTCCTGGAAAGAGTCAATGCCCAATTCCAGAGCTGCTCTCCCACCACAGGAGCATGGGATCAGCCTAATCATGGGATTCTGTGCCACGGGAGCAGTGTGGAGCCTGCAGAGCCGCATCCCTCCATGCCTGCATCCCAGGAATGTTCACCTCGGTGCACTGGCTCTGGGAGATGAAGAAGACCCGTGCGAAGGGATCCGAGAGGCCGCTGCTGTCAGCTGCAAACAGACTCCTGGCTTGGTACATGTGGGCTCGCAGCTGGAACACCTGTTTCTCTGGAAGAGAGAGGGAATGGGATGGGATGGCCTCTGGGAGCCCACCCAAGGGACATCTCAGGAGCCTGGTTTTGCTCATGGGTGAAGGATCGCAACTCAAAGCGTAAATCCCAAATGAATATGGATTTCCTTGGCATCATTGTTGCGTGGGCAACAACTCTGAATAGGATTGGCATGAGGGGACACAGTTCCCACCCCACAACTCTCCTGAGACAACTGGAACGATTTCCCCCTTAGCTCCTGGAAACCCTTGGACCAGGAGGTGTCCAGCCAGGCTCCCTCCCGCCCTCTCCGTGCCCCATCCCATGGGAGCTCCTTACTGGTGTACAGGAGGCTGATGGGTGGGAAGGAGGGCAGGTTTTGGCCTCGGGGCACTTTCTTCTCCTCGAACCCGCAGGGGAGGCCGCTCAGGTAGTCCTTGCGCTGCTTGTTGAGGCCCAGCCACAGGTAGATCTCCATCTTGGCCTGGACTGTCCATCCAGCTGGGCCGAACCCCCTCTTCCCGGGGAGCTGGGCACAAGGAATGGGAGAGTTCACGTGGATATGGGAATATGGACAGACCCCTCTTGGAGAACCCAATCTCTTTGGGGCATTGTGCTGCTGTTCCTTAAACCCAAGGGTCCTTTGGGATCATGACACTGCTCTGGCTCATGCATTCTCCTCTGCCCACAGTCGTTTCCTTTTCCTAAGCCAGAAATTCTCTGGATCTCCAGCTGGATCAAACATCTCCCTCTTCCCAAACATTTCCCACTTACCGGACTGGGTAAGGCCGGTGCTTCAGCCTCCCTAGGGGCAGATTTCCACCCCTACCAGCAGAGCATGGATCATATTCTTGCAATATTCAAACCCCAGCAGAAAGGGATAGAAAACTCTCATCCTCGTCTCCCAAATTCCCTCCTTTTCCCTCCCCTTGGCTGCAGCTCCCCCAGGACAGGCGGATCCTCACCTTGAGGAAAACGGTCTTCACTTTGGCGCAGTCCTTGCCCATCTCCTCATCCACGATGGAGTACAGGATGTCCTTGGAAGGGATGCGGGCGTAGGCAATGCGCTTGTTGTTGCTCATCATCCAGATGAAAACGTCGGGAATCGTGTGCTGGGGCTGGGAATGCCACAGGAGAGCCCTGTCAGTGCCCCAGCTCCAACCATGGAGGCACCGGTGGGGCTGGAGACCTGCTGGAGGCAAATCCAACAGATTCCATGGAAGATGGGTGTGTCTAGTGTCACACTGGGGGGCACCGGAATTGTTTTGAGATTCCCACTCCAAAAAAGCTGCTCAGAGCTAAGCCCATCAGGAAAGAAACTGGGACTTACGTTGGTTAAAGTTTAAAAAAAATAAAAATTTGGGCATGGAAGACTGAAGGTTTTCCTTCTCTCCTCCTTCCCTGGCCTTGGGGAGGGGAAGGCAGTGGCCATTCCTTCATCCCTTTCTAGGGAAGAGGTTCCCAGTTTGGACAGGGCCCATCACTCCTCAAATCTGGATTGGGTCAGGACCAAGGAGGGCCTGGCTGTAACCAAGGATGGAGCTGGGAGCCTTCCCTGGGAAATGGAAGCAGGAGGTGGAACAGCTGCAGCTCCAGGGAGAGCCAAGAACCCCCTCTGAGCCACTCCTAAACTGGAAAAATGTCATGGAATCATTCTGGAACCTAAAGGGGCTCCAGGAGAGCTGGAGAGGGAATGGGGACAAGGCCGGGAGGGGCAGGACCCAGGGAATGGCTCCCACTGCCAGAGGGCAGGGCTGGATGGGATTTTGGGAAGGAATTCCTGGCTGGGAAGGTGTGGAGGGTCTGGGCTGGAATTCCCAGAGCAGCTGTGGCTGCCTCTGGATCCCAGGCCAGGCTGGATGGGGCTTGGAGCAACCTGGGATGGTGGAAGGTGCCAGAGTTGGACCTGGATGGGATTTCAAATCCCTTCCCACCCAAACCAGTCTGGGATTTGATGTCTCATCTTCCACTTCCTGATTTCCCAGGGATCCACAAGATCCCTCCATGGCAGAGACCCGCTGAAACATCTCCAGCTGTGCTGCAGGAGGACCCAGCTCTGTCCCTGCCTGGGAAACTCTTTAATTTCTTTTACATCAGATCATTCCCACCCAGGAGCGCACAGGGATCATGGGGCAGCTCATGGACTTGGAATGGCTCCTTGCAGAGGGACCTCACCTGCCCTTGGAGGTCTCCATCCATCCATCCATCCATCCATCCATCCATCCATCCATCATCCATCCATCATCCATCCATCATCCATCCATCATCCATCCATCCATCATCCATCCATCATCCATCCATCCATCCATCATCCATCCATCCATCCATCCATCCATCATCCATCATCCATCCATCATCCATCATCCATCCATCCATCATCCATCCATCATCCATCCATCCATCCATCATCCATCCATCATCCATCCATCATCCATCCATCCATCATCCATCCATCATCCATCCATCCATCATCCATCATCCATCCATCATCCATCCATCATCCATCATCCATCATCCATCCATCATCCATCCATCCATCATCCATCCCTCATCCATCATCCATCCATCATCCATCATCCATCCATCATCCATCCATCCATCCATCATCCATCCATCCATCCATCCATCATCCATCATCCATCCATCATCCATCCATCATCCATCCATCATCCATCCATCCATCCATCCATCATCCATCCATCCATCATCCATCCATCATCCATCCATCCATCATCCATCCATCATCCATCCATCATCCATCATCCATCCCAGCTTTCTGTCTCCATGAGCTGCCCCAGCCAGAGCCCCATCTTCCCATGAAGGACACACCTCGTCCGCCAGGAACCGCAGCTTCTGCAGGAAGTTCTGCACCAACTTCAGCTTGTCCTTCATGGTGTTCCTCTTGACCTGGGAGCGCAGGGCCGTGGCCTGCTGGGCCATGTTCTCCTGTGGGGACAGCCGGGACATCAGGACACAGCTCAGACAAAGGAAATCAATCCCACCACGCCGGGGTGGACACCTTTTGACACCTTTTTTTTGACCTTGGCATGGGAGAGCCCTGGAGAGGGCAGAGACAGCTCAGGAGAAGATGTCACCCCAAAGGTATCACCTGAGCTTGGAGAACTTTGGGGTGGCTTAAGGAAGATGCCTCTCCCGCTGTCACCGAGCACCTGATCCTTGGAACTTCCATAGGAACGTGTGGAATTTAACAATTCCTGGCTCTCGAGGATGCAGCTGGCCACTGAAGCTGGTGTCCTTTGCTGTGCCAGCTGGAGAAGCCACCAGCTCCTCGTCCATCTCTCCTGCACATCCTGGGCAAGGACAGGGCCACCACCCCCAGACCTCTGTCCCTGGGGTGCTCTGTGGGGTTCCCAAAATCACCCCCAAACCTCTGTCCCTGGGGCACTCTGCTCTGCGGGATTCCCAAAATTCCCCTTTCTAGCTCTTCTGTGCTCCTAAATTCTTTCCAGAGTCTGGTGGAGGGGATGCAGGAGAGGCCCCGATGACACCTGGGGCTTGGGTGAGACCTGAGTGGGCTTTGGGCTCCTCTGCTCAGAATTAAACCCCAAGCCCTCGACCCCCAGGGGCTGGAAACCAGAGTGTCCATGGACCAAATTCCAGCTCCTGCTCAGGAATCCTCCTCCACGCTTCCCAAAGCTTCCCTGAACAACCCATGCCAGGGCCTGCCCACCCTGCCAGGGAACAATTCCTGCCCCAAATCCCATCCAGCCCTGCCCTCTGGCACTGGCAGCCATTCCCTGGCTCCTGCCCCTCCACTCCCTTGTCCCCAGTCCCTCTCCAGCTCTCCTGGAGCCCCTTTAGGGACCAGGTCCCACTCACCAGCTCCCGCATACAGGATTTGAGCCTCTCCCGGTCCAGCCTCGTGCGGGACGAGTGATGCTGGTCCTTGTCAGCCAGGGTCAGGAAGCGCCTGTGGGGAAAGGCCGGCCCAGTGATTCCCATGAGAATTCCCAGGGAATTCCCTTCCCAGGGAGGTCTCTGCCAGCCTAGCCACGTCCCTGGAGGGAAACGCTCTCATTCCCTCCAATCTCCAACAAAACTGTGGACAAGAGGCCGGTTCAGAGTGCAGACTCAGAGTCAGGAAAGGGACAGGAGGTGTCATCAGGTGCCACCAGGAGCCACCAGGAGCCACCAGCCCGTGGAGGCCACAGGACTGAGGTTTTCACCGCTGCTTTGGGGTGTTTGGGGTGCAGACGGAAGCACTGTGCTCCAGCCCAAAAGATCCGGTCCTGTGCCAGTGTCATGGAATGTTGTCCCATCATCCCGAGGACAAGGCACGGTGAGGTGACATTCCCACCCTTCCCACGTGCCACTCACAGGCAGCCGCTGCTCAGCTCCTCCAGGACCCCGCGGAGCCGGCGCTCTGGGTGCGGTTTCTCTGTCTTGATCATCTCCTGCACGTCGTTGAGCCCCTCCTCCTGCAGCACCAATGGGGACAGCATGAGGGGTGGGGGGCTGGGGACCCGGCTTTGTGGATGGGATGCCAGCCTTGTGTCCCAGCTCTGTCTCCTCCATCCCTCCCTGTCCACTCCTGTCCCTCCCTGACCACCCCGTCCCTTCCTGTCTGCCCCTGTCCACCCCTGTCCCTCCCTGACCACTCCTGTCCCTCCCTGTCCATCCCTGTCCCTCCTTGACCACCCCTGTCGATTCCTGTACATCCCTGGCTACCCCTGTCCCTCCCTGTCCATCCCTGTCAATCCCTGTCCATTCCTGTCCCTCCCTGTCCATCTCTGCCCATCCCTGTCCACCCCTGCCCATCCCTGTCCACCCCTGTCCCTTCCTGTCCACCCCTGTCCCTTCCTGTCCACCCCTGACCACCCCTGACCACCCCTGTCCCTCCCTGTCCACCCCTACTCATCCCTGTCCCTCCCTGTCCACCCTTGTTCCTCTCCTGTCCATCCCTGTCCACCTGTGACCACCCCTGTCTCTCCCTGTCCCTCCCTGTCCACCCCTGTCCACCCCTGACCAGTTTGTCCGCGATCTTGTCCATGATGTTGGCGTTGTAGAGCCGGCGCCGCTGGTCCTGCCACCAGCTCCGGATGTAGATGCAGGGCTTCTTCTCCAGGTAGGGCAGGTGGAAGTAATTCCTGCAAGGGGAGGCAGGAGGGACACTCCGTGGGGTCCTGGCCTGGACCCCATCCCGGCGCTCTCCCGGGATGTGCCGTGCTGGGAAAGGGGGTACAGGAGCTCAGGAGCTGCATCCTGGAGAGCAGAGGCTCCGTTTCTCCCGAGGCCATTCCCGGTGCCAGGCCCAGGATGGATGGGCGCAGTGCCCCGTCCCTGGGAATGGCCAAGGCCGGGCTGGACGGGGCTTGGAGCAGCCTGGGACACTGGGATCTGTCGGGGCTGGAACTGGGTGATCTTTAAGATCCCTTCCCACCCAGGCCATCCTGGGATTCTCCCAGCTGCTCCCACCCCTGCCCAACCTGTCCTTGGAATGGTGACGGCACTGCCAAAGGAAGGGCGATCCACACTCTTGGAGCGCTGGCCATGAGCCGGCATCCACCACCAGGAAAGGGGAATCCTGCTGCACCTGGAATCCCCAGGAGTCAAATCCAGCTCTTCCCGGGTATTCCCACCAGATGTCAGCAGAGCCCCGTGGTTGAGCGGGAGGCCCCCAGCTCCCAGAGGCTGGAGATTTTTGGGAAAACGGGGTGGGAGAGGCCCCAAAGCATCGGAACTTCTCATCTCCCCTTGGGATTCAGCTGGACAAGGAGCTGAGGAACAGAGGAGGGAATTCCAGAGGGACTTAACTCTGCTGCATATTCATGGAAACAGGGAGGGAATTCCAGGGAGACACTTCACTGGATTTTCTTTTCCCAATTGATTTAATCCGACGGTGAATTAAATTAACGCCAATCTACTGCTAAAACTTGATAGAAATCCACCTGAAGCAAATCTCATAATCTTAAATCCAATTATCTTTCTTATCCCAGTCCTTGGGATGCAAATCCAGGCCTCCCCGGGCACATCTCGCCAGGCAGAGGATTTGAGCTTTTTAATCCCAATTTCCTGCCTGATCCATTCGCAGATTTTTCCAGCAGTTTTTCCATCTGGGATTTCACTGCCCAGGCCACCACTGACCCGTGTCCGCAAGTGCCACACAAGGTGGACACACTGACCACACAAATCCAGGTGGACACAGTGACCTGTCTGTGACCAGATGGACACACTGACCCAGTGCCCAGGTGGACACACTGACCTGTCCGTGACCAGGTGGACACACTGACCACACAAATCCAGGTGGACACACTGACCCAGTGCCCAGGTGGACACACTGACCTGTCCATGACCAGGTGGACACACTGACCACACAAATCCAGGTGGACACAGTGACCTGTCTGTGACCAGATGGACACACTGACCCAGTGCCCAGGTGGACACACTGACCTGTCCGTGACCAGGTGGACACAGTGACCACACCAATCCAGGTGGACACAGTGACCACACAAATCCAGGTGGACACACTGACCTGTCTGTGACCAGGTGGACACACTGACCACACAAATCCAGGAGGACACAGTGACCCAGTGCCCAGGTGGACACACTGACCTGTCCATGACCAGGTGGACACACTGACCACACAAATCCAGGTGGACACACTGACCACACAAATCCAGGACACACTGACCTGTCTGTGACCAGGTGGACACACTGACCACACAAATCCAGGTGGACACACTGACCTGTCCGTGACCAGGTGGACACACTGACCACACAAATCCAGGTGGATACAGTGACCACACAAATCCAGGTGGACACACTGACCTGTCCATGACCAGGTGGACACACTGACCCAGTGCCCAAGTGGACACACTGACCTGTCTGCGACCAGATGGACACAGTGACCACACAAATCCAGGTGGACACACTGACCTGTCCGTGACCAGGTGGACGCAGTGACCACACAAATCCAGGTGGACACACTGACCTGTCCATGACCAGGTGGACACAGTGACCACACAAATCCAGGTGGACACACTGACCTGTCCATGACCAGGTGGACACAGTGACCACACAAATCCAGGTGGACACACTGACCTGTCCATGACCAGGTGGACACAGTGACCCAGTGCCCAGGTGGACACACTGACCTGTCTGTGACCAGAGGCTTCATGGGCTGGGATGAAGAAACAGAGACCAGCTCTCCATCCTCACCACCTTCATCCTCACTGGAATTCTGGAGCAGCTCCGACTCCTCCTCGTCCCCATCACCTCCCTCCTTCTTCCTCCGCAGGAGGGGTTTGCTGGAGCCATCCACCTGGTTGCCATAGTTACCTCAAGGAAAAAAAAAAAAAAGACGGAGTCGGTTCACAGGGTTGGAACTCGCAGCTCTGGGACTGAATTCGGGTTGGCAGAAGTTTTCTCTGCTGAAATCACAGAGAATGTCAGAGTTTGACTTCCTGGAACCACATCCAGGAGCTGGAAATTAGGGAGAGGTGTCTGTGTCCTGCTCCTGTCCCCTCTCAATCCCTTTGGGAATACATTCCCTCCTGCACCTGCCGTCTCCGGAGCACAAAGCCAGGATGGGAGAGGGATCGGCTCCCCTGGCCACAGCCCAGCAGGCACAAAATACGGGACGTGGGGTCCCACATCCCTCATGCCCACGGAGGAGCCATTCCCCGCTCCCCAGACCCGCTCTAACAGGGGTTGGAATGAAAAATCGGGAATAAACCCCACTCCCAGCTTCGGATTCTGATTTTCACAACCCATCACAGTCCCCAAAAAACAACCAACCTATGGTGACCTCAAAGTTAATGGGTTTGTCCCCGATCTTCCTGTCGATCATGGTGGCCTCCAGGAAGGCTCCGAAGAGGAAGAATTCCTCCATCTTCCCGCTGCAGTTCTGCAGGAGAAACAGATCCCAGGGCTGAGGGTCCATCCCTCGGGATGCCATTTCCAAAGGGACCAGGAGGGTTCTGTCTCCCACTTCTTGGCTCGTTGTAGGGAGTGTTTAATTAAAGGTTTCATTTTAATATCTTTTAATTAAAGATAACCTTGGACTGTGTTGGGACCCATCACCCCTTGCCCAGGAGGGGCTCTCAGGGAAATTCAGGAATACAAGCCTGAGTTCACCCCCACCGAACTGATCAAAGCACACAAATCCAGGTGCCTGGATGCTCCCATGGAATCGGAATAGTTCTGTTTCCAGGTGGTTTCATTCCCCCTGGCTGGGAAATCAGTGAGATCCTTGGTTTCTGATTGAAACCCATCAGGATATGAGCGGAACAACTGGAATTAGGGGATGAGTCACTGTCCGCGTGTATTTCCCACACGGAGAAACATCCCTAAGTTCAGGAGATGATAGAAATCGTGGAATGGCTTGGGTGGGAAGGGACCTTAAAGATCATCTGGTTTCATGGGCAGGGTCATCTTCCTCTATCCCAGGGTGCTCCAAGCCCTGTCCAGCCTGGCCTTGGACACTTCCAGGGATGGATCAGCCACAGCTTCTCTGGGAATGCTGTGCCAGTGCCAGACAATGTCGCTGACATTCCCAGCGCTCCTAAGGGAAGTGAGCACTGGAATGATCCTAAAACCTGGAATCCTGTGAGATTTCCTTCCATTGCTCTGTGGGATGAAGAACATCTGGGACAACACTTGAAATCCTCAATTTGTGAGACCAAAGGTAACAGTACGATATTCCCGAGACCCCAGACTGCCCCCTGGGATGCTGCGGGGTCACGGGGACATCTGTGGGGTCACTTACGTCAGCCACCGCCGTGGCCTGCTCCACCTGCACCTCGGTGGAGCTGTTGATCTCGGGGTTGGTGGTGTCCAGGATCTCCACGGCCAGGCCCAGCAGGAGCCGGGCACGGAAGGAGACGCCCTCGCCCAGGCCCTCGTTGAGCTCCTGGTGCTCATCCATGAGGGTGTAGTTCCGGGTGGAGCCGTACATGTTCACCCAGGCGGGGCCGAAGGTGGGCAGGAAACCTGCGGGGACGGAATGGGCAGGTGGAAAGGGGACAGAAAGGGAGAAGGGAACGTCTTGGTGCTCGTGGTTGGTGCGTGGTCTCTGTGTGGTGGCACAGGCTGGGATATGGACCAGCGTCCATGGAAGTGCGGTTGCGCCATCCATGGAGACGGTTTTCAGGGAATCCCAGGATCACTGGGGTTGGAAAATCCCTCCCAGCCCAGGGAGCCCCAGCTGTGCCTGATCCCCACCTTGTCCCCAGCCCAGAGCTCTGAGTGCCACATCCAGGAATTCCCTGCACACCTCCAGGGATGAGACTCCAGCAGCTCCCTGGGCAGCCCCTGCCAAGGCCTGAGCTCCCTTTCCAGGCAGAAATTCCTGCTGCTGTCCAAGCTGAGCCTGCCCTGGCCCAGCCAGGGTGACTGGAAGGATTTAAGTCTTTTACCTCCATCTGCTGCCTAATGCATTTGCAGATTTTTCCAGCAGTTTTTCTCTCGGATCCCAGCACTGCCAAGGCCACCAACCCATGTCCCCAAGTGCCACATCCAAATGGCTTTTAAATTCCTCCAGGGATGGAAACTCCACCCGTGCCAGGGATGAACAGCTACTTCCAGGAAGGAATTTTCCTAAAATCCAACCTGACCCTCCCCTGTTCCCTCTCGTCCTGTCCCTGCTCCCCCTCAGCTGCCCTCTCATTTCAGGATGTTGTGCAGAACCCAAAGCTCCCCCCGGAGCCTCCTGGGTTTTTATTTCCGGGGAAAATTTGCAGGAAGGCAGTGATGGGAACTGGGCAGGTCTTCAGCAATTCCCCATTTTGAGGGCTGGGGAAGGAGAACCCCCCGTTAGCCCCTTTCCAGTCCCATGTCTGGTTTCCCGTCTTTGCCCACGTGTGGGAATGGGGAGCCTGAAAAATGCTCATCCCATCCATGGAATTTTCGGAAGAGCAAATTGTTCTGGGGTGTCTCTGCTTTCAGGCATTGGCTGAAGGTCCTCTGATGGGTCTTGGTTTTCAGGGTGTTGGTCCAGGAACCTCTCACATTTCAGGACATCAGGGTCTCTCCAGATGAGCACCAAGGAATTCCAGGGGTGGGGAGGAGCCTGGAAAACTTTGGGAGCTCTGCCAAAGGAATGCCCCCACTTCAACTTTACCTTTGTCCCCTTCATTGGAGATCTTCCTCAGATCGATGAAATGGGTCCCGATGGCCACGTCGTTGACCTTGTCCGAGTCCCGGATCTGGACCTTGATCCGTTTGCACAGTGGGGGAAACATCTCTGTGAAGATGATTTGTTCATTCCAGAGGGGCTCATAGCTGCTCTTTTGTATGGATGTCTTTCCCTGGGAATTGAGAAGCGACGGATATCAGACAAGGGTTGGATCTTCCAAACTATCCCTCGCCACCTGAGCTGCTCCCTTCCAGCCATTCCTGAGTGAGGAATCCCCTTCCTCAACTGGAGAGGGATCAAACCCATCCTGGAGAGTGAAAACAAGGTGATGCCACACCCATTCCAATGTGGCAGGTGACACCACGCTCATCGTGATGTGCCAGGTGACACCATGCCCATCCCAATGTGCCAAGTGACACCACACCCATCCTGATGTGCCAGCTGACGCCACGCCCATCCTGATGTGCCAGGTGATGCCACACCCATTTTGATGTGCCAGGTGACACCATGCCCATCCCAATGTTCCAGGTGACGCCACGCCCATTTTGATGTGCCAGGTGACACCATGCCCATCCCCGTTTGATGCCACACCCATTTTGATGTGCCAGGTGATGCCACACCCATCCTGATGTGCCAGGTGACACCACACCCATTTTGATTTGCCAGTTGACACCATGCCCATCCCCATTTGATGCCACACCCATTTTGATGTGCCAGGTGACACCATGCCCATCCCAATGTTCCAGGTGACTCCACGCCCATCCTGATGTGCCAGGTGACACCATGCCCATCCCCATGTGATGCCACACCCATCCCGATGCACCAGGTGACACCACACCACACCCATCCCGACGTGCCAGGTGACACCATGCCCATCCCGATGTGCCAGGTGACATCACACCCATCCCAATGTGCCAGGTGACACCACACAACACCCGTCCTGATGTGCCAGGTGACACCATACCCATTTTGATGTGCCAGGTGACACCATGCCCATCCCAATGTTCCAGGTGACTCCACGCCCATCTTGATGTGCCAGGTGACACCATACCTATCCCTATGTGACACCATGCCCATCCCAATGTGCCAGGTGACACCACACCACACCCATCCTGATGTGCCAGGTGACACCACACCCATCCTGATGTGGTATGTGACACCACACCACACCCATCCTGATGTGCCAGGTGACACCACACCACACCCATGTCGATGTGCCAGGTGACACCACACCACACCCATCCCAATGTGCCAGGTGACACCACGCCCATCCTGACTTGTGCAAGGATGACCGAGACCATCTCTGGCCTCCTGGTGGCCCTGCTGGTGTCACCTCCTGTGTCACCTCCTATGGCCACCCTGGGACCTGCCCGCTCACCTTCTGCCCCGCAAAGGCCACCTGCACGTAGGGGTCCACCAGGTCCTTGTTCTCCCCGATGAGGGCCTTCTTGACGTTGGCCATGATGCTGGTGTTCATCCGCGGCAGCCCCTCGGCACGGTAGATCTTGATGTAGAACCGAGCCCACTGCCGCTCCGGGGGGACCCCGTCCGGGAGCAGGAGGTTCCTGGAATGTCAGGGGGTGGAGTTGGGAACAGCTGCTGGGGTGGGGTGGCCAGGGAAGACTGAAGGTTGGATGGGATGATCTCAGATGATCTTTTCCAACCTTTGAGATCCCATAAAAGGCCAAGGAGAAGCTGCTCCATTTTCCGAGCTCCTTCCACTTCCAGTGCATTCCATAGGAATGGACTGAATGGGATCCGGGAAGAGTTGTTTGTTCCTTATCAAGGGGAGCTGGGGGGGATGATTTTGGGGATGAAATGAGCTCCTTCCATTTGGGTTTTTGAATATGTGGCTTTCCTCCTCTGCAGGAAGAGATGAGCCCATGGGGATGCTGTGGACAAAATATTCCTAGGGGAATTCTAGCAATTCTTGGAGTTGTGCGTGTCTGGTGGAAGGTGTCCCTGCCCATGGCAGGAGGGTGGGAACAAAGTGATCTTGAAGATCCCTTCCAAAACAAACCATTCCAGGATTTTAGGAACAAGTAGGAGAACATCACAACTACAGCATGGAATGAAGCCCAAAGTACTGGAGGTGGCTCCTCAAACCCCAGCAAATGAGGAGAGCTGTGCTGGTGGTTTCTGACTGGATGGACTCAATCCCAGAGGTGTTTTCCAACCTAAACCATTCCATGATTCCATGTGGGGATGTGCCTGAGAGGCAGATTTGAAATGGAGATATTTATTTAGCTGGAAAAGTTTTGGGGTTGGAATCAAGCCTTAAAGCTCCTGATTTCTGTTCCTTGACCTTTGGGATGTTCTGGGCAGTTCAAGAGCCCTGTCTACAGCCTGGGAAACCTCATCCAGACTTCCTTGCTCTGCCTTGGGTTGTGAGAGCCCATCCCATCTCATCTTCCCACCCCAGATCCATCAGGAGTCTTAGGTAAAGACTGGGGACATCAGGCTGGGTGACACCAGTAGAGTTCCACCAGCAGCAGAAGGTCTGACCCCACAGGAAGGACAGCTGTGTGCTGGAGATCACCTGGAACTGCACCCGCACCACGCATTCCCTCTCAGAAAAGCGCCGGATCGGTCCCTCTGCTCTCACAGCTCGGCGTTTGCCACCAGCCCCAGGTTCAGATCCTGCTATCCCACCCAAGGGAAAGAGGTGGAAAGCCATTCCCAAGGGAGCCGGGGAGAAGCGGATCCCAGCAGATCCCTACCCCTCGATGTCATCCTCGTCCGTCTCGTTGGCCTTGTGCGGGGTCTTGATGTTGTCCCCTTTGCCCACCACGGCGATGTCACACTTGAGGTAGCCCTTGAGGCCGGCCGTGAGGTCCTCGGGGTCGGACAGGATGGCCCATTTGTGGTAGAACTGGTGCTCTGCAGCCCAGGGGACAAGAGAGACCTTTGTCACCACCAGACACGGCCAACGCCACCAGGACACGGCCTTGCAAGGCGTGGGACCTGCCCTGAGCCTGAGGGATCCCAACAAACCCCTGGGAAATTTGTTTTCCAATGGGTCTCTGGTGAGATTGAAGGTGGAGAAACGCCGGGATAAACTGGAGGGATTGAAGGTGGAGAAACGCCGGGATAAACTGGAGGGATTGAAGGTGGAGAAACGCCGGGATAAACTGGAGGGATTGAAGGTGGAGAAACCCCGGGATAAACTGGAGGGATTGAAGGTGGAGAAACCCCAGGATAAACTGGAGGGATTGAAGGCCGTGTGGATGTGGCACTTGAGGACACCTCGGTGTTGGCCTTGGCAGTGCTGGGGATGGCTGGACTCCATGATCAGCAGCTCTAATCCACCCCTCTCCCTTTTCCAGGTGCATTCCTGGCTCGGATGAAAGGCAGGCAAAGGATCCAGCCCTGGAAATTCCTGTCTGGAATGTTGATGTCCTGCCTGGGAATGTCACCTGGGGCTTCTTCCTGGGCAGGGCAGGGATGGAGGCCAGCGCACCCAGGAGGGATCTCAGTGGCACCTGGGAGAGCTGGAGAAGAGCTGGATCCAGGGAATCCTCGGAGCCGCTTCCCGAGCCTCAAGGGGCTCCGGGAGAGCTGGGATTTGGGAAAGGGCTGGAGGGCCAGGAGCCAGGGAATGGATTCCCACTGGGAAAGCGGGGCTGGGATCTTGGGAAGGAATTTCTGGCTGGGAGGGTGGGGAGCTCCTCTGGAATTCCCAGAGCATCTGTGGCTGCCCCTGGATCCCTGGCAGTGTCCAAGGCCAGGCTGGACAGAGCCTGGAGTTCTCTGGGATAGTGGGAGTGCCCATGGCAGGGGTGGAATTAAATTATCTTTAAAGTCCCACCACTCCCAAACCGTCCCGCGATTCCATGATTCCAGGATGGGATATAGACCCTTGTCCAGAGGAGCCGGGTGCTCTTCCCTGAGCTACGAGCGAGTCCAGGGGACTTGTTTATACCTTGGGAAAGCATTTTCCAAGGAAACCAGCCCCTGCCTGACTCCTTTTCCAGGAATTTCACCCCACTGAGCTGGCGCAGACTCTGCCCGGGAATTTTGTTGTTATAAACAACACTCGCTCACCAGGCTGGGTATAAACAGTCCCAACATCCATCTTGAAGGACCCCACCAGCGTCCCGCTCCGCAGGAGGTTCTTGGAGTGGATCACCTGGGAATCAAGAGGAGAAAACCACTCAGGAATTTTCCCTGGAAAATTCCCTGGGAGCCACAAAGCCATTCCAGAGGTCTTCGCTGCCGGATGGGAAAGGAGCTGAGGAGTTTTCCTTGGTCTGGGGAGGATTCTGAGGACACCAAGAGGCCCAATGGGGTTGGCAGCTCCTGATTGGTGGAATTGTTGGGAAGTTTATATTTGGAATGAACAAAAAAATGCAAAGAAATGAATTTTTGGAGCAAAATCCCTTTTCCAGCCTCTACAGCAACAAACGCTGGGATATTTAACTGAGGGAAGAGCCTTTAGAATGCTTGGAATTTGAGGAAAATTGGGAGGAATTGTAGGGCCGGTTGGCACCAGGATGGATATGGATGGTCCTAATTAATGTTCCCTAATTGGGCAGGGGATCTGGAAATCTTCTCCAGGTTTTGGGTGGACTGAAATCTCAACTTTGCTCTCAGCATTCCCAGGCTCTGACGGCCCAGGAATTTCCCAGGCCAGGCTCAGGAAGGTCTTTCTTCTCCACAGGAATAAATGAATTCCAAGGTTTTGTTCTGCCTGGCTCCGGAATACCAGAGATCACCCACGAAGGGACGCAGGGAGAGCAGGAGCTGTGCAGAACCAGGAGTGAAGGTTGGAACAGAAAAAATGGGATTCGGGGGTTCTGCAGAAAAGAATTCCTGTTGGGAATCTCTCATCAAGGACCTTAAATCCTTCCCAAAATTGGGCAGTTTGCTTCCAGAGCCCCCCAGACAGGAGAAGGACGAGACCATCAGGGACACTTACGGAGAGCTTGATGATCTTGTCGAACATGACATCTGGGGGGACGTGGAAATCGAAGACGAAATACTGGAAGGGAAAGAGGAATGCTGAGGGGTGAGATCCCTCGGGATTGGGAACCCCCCGGAGAAGCTGCGGCTGCCTGGGGGAGCTCCGGCAGCCCCTGGCCCAGCAGGGATGCGTCCGTGGGACCACACGGATCGCTGATCCTCCGCTGAGCGTGGGGAGCCAACGGAGGCGCAGATTTCTTGGAAAACCCGGGAATCATCCATCAGAAAATTCTAGAGGGCGAAGGCTTCTTTCCTCCTGCGTGCTTTGAGATTTCACCTCGTTCCAAAAGGAATTTCACCCCCCCCAAAAAAACCCCACGGATAAGAGAGAAATCAGCGGATCGAGGGCGGAGTTGCCCGGAGGAGTTGGAGCGGCTCCGGGGCTGGACCCACCTCGTTGTAGTACGGACAGTTGGTGGATTCCTTCATGGATGTGTATTTCTTCTCCTCGCCCACCTCCACGCACACCACGGGGTCCATGTTGAGCCCCACCAGCTGCCGGGCCTCGATGATGGTGACGCTGACCTGGGGAGAGGAATTCCCAAAATTCCGCGTCCCGGGAGCAGCTCCAGGCTGCCTTCACCCATTCCCCCCCCCACCTCTGACCGAGGGGAATTCCCAGTGCAATTCCCACTGGGACACAGAGGAGGAGGAGGGGCTGGCAGGGTGTGGGATGCAGGAGATCCCAGGAATCCCCGGATGTTCCAGCCCCAGGGTGCAGGCACAACGTGGAAAATCCAATGGATTTAAGCAAGCTGCGGGATCAGAGGGAGCGATCCCACTGGCTTCACTTCTGCTGGAAAACACAACGGGATCATGGAGTGGATTGGAATTGGGAGGGACCTTACAGCTCATTCCATTCCACTCCCTGCCAGGGGCAGGCACACATCCTGCTATCCCAGGTTGCTCCGAGGAGAAATTCCATGGAGACAACCTCCAGGAGAGACTAATTTGGGCTTAGTTTGGGCTCTCTGGGTTTCACATGCTGGACAGCAAACCTACTCAATTACTTAATCCCGAGTTTACGGCTCCACCGGTGAAATTCCAGCTCTTGGGATGTCCTGGTCCCAAGCCAAGTGAGTTGAGACCCCCTCCCCGGGAACTTGGTCCCTGCAAACGATGTCCCCAAGCCCAGGTTGTGACCCTGAGGGCGCAGGTTGGTGTCACCCACCTGGTAATCCATGGGCCTCCCGGCACTCGGCTCCATCCTGATGTCCGGCTTGGACCTTGGGAGAGGCAGGAGAAACCCTTGGTCAAACCACGGATGGAATTCATGGAATCATGGGATGGTTTGGGTAGGAAAAAGATCATCCGGAGCCTGACACCTACCACCATCCCAGGCTGCTCCTGTCCAGCCCAACCTGGGACCTTTCCAGAGATGGATCAGCCACAGCTTCTCTGGGAATTCCATCCCAGACCCTCCCAGGGAACAATTCCTTCCCAATATCCCATCCATCCCTGCCCTCTGGCAGTGGGGAGCCATTCCCTGTGTCCTGCCCCGCCAGGTCCTTGTCCCAAACCCCTCTCACTACGAGAGCAGGGTCACCCTTAATGCTCCTTCAGCCCTGGGAGGCTCCACAGAACCCTGATGATCGTTGCTGCAGGTCAGATATTCCAAAAAAAACCAGCCCAGGACAACGATTTCCAACATTCCCCGTGTCAGGGAAATTTTGGGATGCCTGTCCTCACCTCCCGCTGGCACAATCCTTGGATCTCACCTTTTGTTGGAGACATTGGTGGTGACAGCGGTGACAGAGGCCAGGGAGATGGTGTCTGGCTCCAGGCCTGCTCCGTATCTCATGGCCTTTCTATCCAGGTCTTCTGTTTCCAGAACAGCCGGATCGTCTGCAGGAAGGGGACAAAGGAATGGCTCCGGTTTGAATTTCCATCTGTGAATAATTCAAGGCTGAGAGAAAGGAAACCAATCCATGCCCTCGGCCGGGAAGACAAAAACAATGGGAACCGGGTCGGGTCTCGGACAAGCTGCTCGGAGAAGGGGTTATCAAAGAGATGTCATGGAATTCCATCCGGGCAGAATTACTGCGGAGGGTTTTGGGAAGGAAAAATAAGGAATAATGACAACGCCCTGAATTCAGGGAGTGAGAGAGAATTTGAGCTGGGGATCTGAGGAGCACAAGAGATGCCGCAAAGACAAACAATTCCTTGGCTTGGAAGAGAGAGGGGTGAAAAAATGGGAGAAATGGGTCATTCCCGACAGGAAATACTGCAGGAGCGCAGATCCCACTGGCACATCCCCACGCCTGGGTTCCTGTTGGAAGGAGCTGCTGGAATGTTCCTTTCCTGGGGGAAAGAGTGTCCTTGACTCAGCCAGGAGGTTGAGGCTGAGCCAGAGTCACACGAGCTGGGAATTGCTGCCTCCAGCTCTGGGATCCTTGGCATAGAACGGTCACGGAGCTGCTGGAGCCGCTCCAGAGGTGACCACGGAGCCCCTCTGCCATGGAGCCAGGCTGGGAGAGCTGGGGGTGCTCACCTGGAGAAGGGAAGGATCCAGGGAATCCTTGGAGCCCCTTCCAGGACCCAAAGGGGCTCCAGGAGAGCTGGAGAGGGACTGGGGCCAAGGGCTGGAGGGGCAGGACACAGGGAATGGCTCTCACTGGAAAAAGGGAGATTGGGGTGGGATCTTGGGAAGGAATTCCAGTCTGGGAAGGTGTGGAGGGGCTGGGCTGGAATTCCCAGAGCAGCTGTGGCTGCTCCAAGGCCAGGCTGGTCCTGATCTAACCCAAAGGAGGAGTCTGGATGGGAGGGGGAAGCACCCATAGAACATTGGTAATGCTGGCTTGGCCGGCAGGTCCAGGACATCCACCCATCCCTAATCCAGCGGCCGAGGGTCGGAATCACAATCCCAGCCCAGGAAAGGTGTGGGACAGCTGGAAGTTCCTGGAAAGAGTGGGATCAGGAGCCTCCTGGCCATGCAGACACCACACAGTGACCATTCCATCACCACGGATAAATCCAGCCTGTGGAAACACTTCCGGAGCACCAATTGCTCTGTTCCTGCCTTTGCATCCCGGATGTTTTCCCGTGGTCCTGCTGGGAGCTTTCAGCATGAGGGGAACACCCAGGTTCTGGGAAGAGCACCCAGGTTTCCATGCCAGCATCCCAGGCAAAATTCCCTTTTCCTATCCTCAAACCTGGCTGGAAACGAGGGGAAGTTTTTCCCAGAACCACGACCCACACCGAGGCTTTTCCCAGCCTGTAGACGCACATTCCTGCTTTTCCTTGCTGTGGAAAACTGATCCTGGGGTCTGAATGGAAAGAGCAGTGAATTTCCAATTGCTGCCCTCTCCTGCCTTTCCAGAGGTATTCAATTCCAGCCCCAGCCAGGGAACAGCCCGCCCTTCCTCTCCCACTTCCAGGAATCCACCGTCATTCCATGAGCGTACCTTGCTTCCGATGCTCATCCTTGGACGGACGTGTCTTCCCAAGCTTCATGGCTGAAAAAACTCCTTTTCCAGCTCTGGGTGAAGAGAGGGAGAACAAGAATTCCCATTAATTCCTGTGTTTTAGTGTTTTCCAGGACACCAGTGGGAGGCAGGACAGATTTTTTCCAGAAGGAAAAGAGGAAATGTCAGCTGAAAACAGGAAATATTCCAGAGGCAGAGTCAGGAGAGCAGTGGGATTCACAGCCCTGGAATCTTGGATCCCATTTTTTTCTCTGGGAATGCCTCGGTTTGGGATAACTCTGTTTCCCCATGCGCAGAGTCCCTGCTGGGAGTCCTGGTTGTGTTCCCACTCCTCATCTCTCCCACCCAGTTCATGGAATTTCTCTCCGAGACACCGGAAAATGAAACGACTAAAAAATTAAACACCCTAAAATTCAGACACCCTAAAATTCAGACACCCCAAAATTCAGACACCCCAAAATTCACACCGAAAAATTCAGACACCCAAAAATTCAAACTCCCAAAAATTCAGACACCCAAGAATTCGGACACCCAAGAATTCAGACACCCCAAAATTCAAACTCCCAAAAATTCAGACACCCAAAAATTCAGACACCCAAAAATTCAGACACCCAAAAATTCAGACACCCAAAAATTCAAGTACTCCAAAATTCAAACACCCAAAAATTGAGCTACCTGAAATTCAAACACCACAAAATTCAGACACCCCAAAATTTAAACACCCCAAACTTCCCCACCCCATGAAAGGGGAATGTTTTTAATTGGAGATTAATTTAATTGAAGATTTAATTTTAATAAATTTTAATTTCTAATTCCCATCAGTGGGAGTGCAGGAAACTTTCCCAGTTTGCTGGAGATGTTCTTGGGGCAGCTTGGATGTAACGGGGCTCCAAACTGGACCTCAGCTCCAGTCAGGACCTCACCTCCAAACTGGGACCTCACCTCCAAACTGGGACCTCACCTCCAAACTGGGACCTCAGCTCCAAACTGGGACCTCAGCTCCAAACTGGGAACTCAGCTCCAACCAGGACCTCACCTCTCACCAGGACCTCACCTCCAACCAGGACCTCACCTCTCACCAAGACCTCACCTCCAACCAGGACCTCACCTCCAACCAGGACCTCACCTCCAACCAGGACCTCACCTCCAACCAGGACCTCACCTCCAACCAGGACCTCACCTCCAACCAGGACCTCACCTCCAGCCAGGACCTCACCTCCAGCCAGGACCTCACCTCTCACCAGGACCTCACCTCTCACCAGGACCTCACCTCTCACCAGGACCTCACCTCCAACCAGGACCTCACCTCCAACCAGGACCTCACCTCTCACCAGGACCTCACCTCCAACCAGGACCTCACCTCCAACCAGGACCTCACCTCCAGCCAGGACCTCACCTCTCACCAGGACCTCACCTCTCACCAGGACCTCACCTCCAGCCAGGACCTCACCTCCAGCCAGGACCTCACCTCTCACCAGGACCTCACCTCTCACCAGGACCTCACCTCTCACCAGGACCTCATGTCTCACCAGGACCTCACCTCTCACCAAGACCTCACCTCCATCTGGCTGCCAGGGGATCCAGGGGATCCAGAGCTCCTGGATTCTGCAGGACTGGGATGTGCTGCCCACAAGGAAACACCACGGAACCTGTGGGATTTCCCAGTCCCACCTCTGGGTCGGGCCAAAGGGTCAAGTTTTACCCTTGGGAATTTTTTCCCAAGGCCAAAGAAACCCTGGAATTGCAGCCATGGTGCATCCTGGTTGGAAATAACCCCTGGAATTCTGCAGAGAGAGCCGGAGCGGGCGGGGAGAAAATTAAGGAAAATAGGAAAATAACGTATCTGAGGGAAGGGAATCCAACTGGTATAAGATCCAGGAATTATTTAAACCTGGGACTAAAGCAACACTCCGGCCTCTGGGAGCTGTGATTTATTCCCAGGATGCTGCAGGATGATGCAGTTTTCCATGGAGAAAAGGTAGGGATGAGGATTCTGGATCTGTAATCCCACCAGGCAGCACCCGGGGGATGGGACCCTTGGGAGCTCTTCTCAAACTTATTTATTTAATGAGGAAATGTTGGAATCATGGCTCAGGCTCTGGAATTCTGCTCCCAGACCGCTCTCTGCCATGGAGATTCCTTCCAGCCACACCTCCCGGTTGGTTGGATTACATTCCTGTCTTTTCCACGAAATTCTTAGAAGTTGAGAGCAAAAAAATCCCTCCAGTCCCAGAGCTGCCGTTTGCTTGTGGATGCTCAGGGATAAAATCCCTGTCCTGGGAATTTCTGAGGCTCCATGGGAAGGAAAGCCAAAGTGAGGAGCAGCTGGAGATGGACTCAGCAGGGAAAACCCCGTCAGGGTCCTCTCCCAGCTGTCCATGGACACCCAGGATTCGGATCCCTCAGATCAGAAAACCTGGGATTAAGCACCTGATCCAATCCAGAATCCAGGAATGTGTGCTGAGACCCATCCCAACCCAGCCCCTTCCCGAGAGATCCGTGTGGGAGCCGGGATCACGCCTCTCATCCCTCCTGGAGCAGGGACGCAGGGAAGGAATTGGGATCCGCAGCTCCAGGTGCTCCTAAAGGACCTGGAGATGGGAAAAAGCCTCTGGAAAATCCACAGGGTGAGGTGGATGGGAGGGAAAAATCCAGAGGGCTCCAGGTGCCTCCATGGAACAGAATTCCAGCTGCTGCGTCCATGCCCATCCCGGCTTGGGAAGGGAATGGGAGGGAATAACGGAGTTTGGAGGGTGATGGAGGAAGGGAAAAAAACGGAAACAGAAAAGGGGGAAAGAAGGGAGAAAGAGGAAAAAAAAGGGAAAAAGAAGAGGGGGGGAAAAGGGGGGAAAGGGTTAAAACAAAAAAGGGAAAATAAAGAAAAATTGGGAAAAGCAACAAAAAAGAGAAAAGGAGGAAAAGGGGGAAATAAGGAAAAGAGTGGAAAAGGAAAAAAAGAGAAAAGGTAAAATGAGGAGAGAGAAAAGGAAAAAGAAAATGGAAAAATGGAGGGGAAATTGGGAAGAAAAGAAACTGGGGGAAAAAGGGGAGGGAACGGGGAGGGAAAAATGGAGAGGGGAAAAATGGAGATGGGAAAATAGGGATGGAGGAATGAGGGGGGAAAAATAGAAAAGGAAAAGGGAAAACCAGAAAAATTTAGGAAAAAACCCTAGGAGGAATAAGCAGGGGAAAAAAAGGAAAAAAAAGGGGGGAGGAGGGGTAATGTGGAGGGAAAATAAAATGTGAGGAGGGAAAGAAACCTGAGGGAAGAGCAAGGGGAAAATAGAAAACAAAAAAAAAAAAGGAAAAATGCCCAGAAAAATTTGGGAAAGAAACCCCAGGAGGAATCAGAAGGGAATTAAAAAAAATTGGGGAAAAAATAGAGGAAAGAAAAAATGTGGGCAAAGAGAACTGCTGGGATAAAAAAAAGTGCTGAGGATAAAGCGGGGAAAAAACTCCAAAGGAGAAAAAGGCACCAGGAAAAATAAGGGGAAGAGAAAAGGGAAAAAAAACCAACAGGAAAAATAAGGGGAGGAAAAAAAGAATAAGAGGAAAAAAAGAGACAAAGGAATAAATTCTGGAGCAGCAGATTTTGGTGGATTTTGGTGGATTTTGGCGGATTTTGGCAGCACTCAGCAGGTGCTGGGAAGAAGGGAAGGAGCAGGATGAGGATGAAGACGGAGCCATCCAAATGCTGGAGCAGCTTCCCAGTGGCTCATCCCGATTCCCAACCCCTTCCCAATCCCCACCCGTCCCTTTCCCAAGCCGGGTGAGCCCTGCCCAATCCCAAACGCCTCCCCCTTCCCATCCCGGCTTCTACCTTCACCCGGCCCTGCAGGAGAAGGTTCTGGAAGAGCTGAGGCGGGAATGGCAGAGCCTCTATGGTGGCACATCCATTCCAGCGCCGGAGGGGACGGAGCAGGGATCGGGGATCCCTCCGAGTTTCCTCCGTGGGCACAGTGGGGGTTTTGTGGGATCTTCCCGATCCCTCCGCTGCTCCCGCCACGCTCCCGACGGCGCCGGTGGGACGCCGGGGCTGGCGGAGAGCTGACACCATCTCCACATGAATATTCCATGAGGATCCGCGGAGCTGCGGAACCTGAGCTGCCGCCACCGCTCCAAGAGCCCTCCTAGGCCAGAACCCGTCCTTCTCCCGCTTTCCCGAAGAACCGGAGCTCCGGAGGAGCCACTGCCGCTCCATCGCTTCCCAGCTGGCTTCCAGCAAGTTTGGGGTGGAGGATGGAACATCCTGATACTGATCCCAAGTCGGGATGAATTCCCAACGAAGTTTAAATCCATCTTAGACACCAGGGACTCCACCCGGCCTCTGGAAGTGCTCTTCCCATGGATTTTCTGGGATTGAGCATGGATCATCTCCCGTTCCACAAACCCTGCTGCTGCTCCTCTTGGCTTTGTCCTTTAGGATTTCACCCGTGGGGATCTCCAGAATCCACAGGGATTCTGGATCCACTGCAGGGAGCTGGGAGCAGCCTCTCTCCTGGCCAGCTTCCAGATGAAGATCCCATTCCTGGTGAATTATCCATGGATAAAAGGATGCTTTAATCACTGCCTTTTACTGAGAGTTGGGAGCAGGGAACAGCATTCCCGTGGCTCGTTTCCTTGCAGGAATTCCACCTGTCAGGAGTTCTTCCAGGGGACAGATCCCTCTGCCGGGTTCATCCTACACCCACCACCCTTGGGAAGATCCTGACCCTCAATCCCTCTGTGCCTCTTCCCGGAGCTGGGAGATCTCTTCCCGTTTTTCCTGACTCTGCCCTCTCCCTGAGGACATTTCCCTCCTTCTCCGTCTCATCTCCGCCTCCTGCTTGATCCCGTTATTTGGGAGGGTCCATCCGTGGACAGACGTGCCGTGAATTGATCCTTAAACCACAAAACAAGGAACAGGAGCCGGGAGGGACCTCTGGGATGGTTCCCGGGGGTGATTCCAGGATCGTTCCCCGGAGCTGAGTTTAAATTTGAGCCAGAGGATCTGGCTCCCGGGGGAACAGCCCGGTCTGGTATCCATGAAAACAGCTGGGAATAAAAGGAAGGCGGAAGCTGAAGAAACCTGGCAGCCCAATGTGAGCACAGGAGCTGTTGGATCACGGAATCACAGAATTCCCAGTGGGAAGGGACCCACCGGGATGCCCAGGACACCCCAGCAATGCCACCCTGTCCCTGTCCAAGCGCTCCCGGAGCTCTGGTGGCCTTGGGAATGTCACCATTCCCTGGGAAGCTGTTCCAGTGCCCAGCTGGCTCTGGGGGAAGAACCTTTTCCTGATATCCAAAGAAAAGCTGGATCTAAGTCCTGTCTGCACCCAGACTTCTCCTGCCCTGCCCATGTCCAGGCCAGGAAACTCCCGCCGCCCAATCCGTATGGATCCAGGCTTTCCTCAGGAAGCCGTTCCCTTCAGGCACTGCCAGCCTCCAAAGAATTTGCTGGAAAAATATTCCTTGGGGTTTTTTTGGATAAATATTCCCCGAAGGCTCCAAAACCTGAGGCCACACATCCAAGAGAACCGAGTTTTCCCAGGGTGGACAGGTCTTGCTTTAGGGGAAGGGAGAGCACAGCAACCGGATCAGCTGGAAAATTGGGAATGGAGAGGAGGAGGAGCAGGGAGAGCAAACCAACGGGATCAGCTGGAAAAGTGGGAATGAAGAGGAGAAGGAGCAGGGAGAGCAAACCAACGGGATCAGCTGGAAAAGTGGGAATGGAGAGGAGGAGGAGCACGGAGAGCAAACCTACTTTTGCTCCTTGGTCTTCTCCTTGCCCTTACTGGAGTCGGTGGTGGAATATTGAGGGAATAAAAGGCAAACAAACGGAGGAATCAGGGAATCATGGAATGCTTTGGGTGGGAAAGGACCTTTAAAATCCCTAATCCCACCCCTGCCATGGGCAGGGACACCCCCCCACTATCCCAGGTTGCTCCAAACCCTGTCCAGCCTGGCCTTGGACACTTCCAGGGATCCAGGGGCAGCCACAGCTTCTCTGGGAATTCCATCCCAGCCCCTCCCCACCCTCCCAGGGAAGAATTCCTTCCCAAAATCCCATCCAAACCTCCTCTCTCTCAGCTTAAAATTGAGGTGGGAAACATCCCTGCGTGGCTTAGGAGAGCCCAGCTCCCAGCACTGGAGCTGGAAGCGAGGTACGTTCCCTGGACTCGTGTTTGGAGCTTTTAATGCAGCACCACTGTGCAGGACATGCAGCATTCCCGGATCCCATTCCCGGGTTTGGGAAAGCTCCTAGGCAGGAGGGGACAAAGCTTCTCCTTTCTGGGGAGGGGAATGGTTTTCCTTCTCCTAACGCAGGGATGCATCCGTGCCCCCCCTCCAGAGAGGCCCGTGCTGCAGGGAATGGGCTGGAGCTGGAATTCCTCATTCCTGCCCCGACTCCACAACCGATCCTTCCCTTTTCCCTTTGAGATCCTGCTCTGCTCCCTGGCTTCTGCTTTGCTTCTCTCCCATATTTCTCTCTGCAGGTCCTGCCTCCCTGTTTTCCTCCTCTGGGTCCTTCCTCCCTGTTTCCTCTTTTTCCTCCCCAGTTTTGTTCCCTGTTTTCCTCTCAGATCCTTCTCCTCTCTGTTTTCCTCCCTATTTCCCCCCCTGGATTCACCTCCCGATTTTTTCCTCTGTTTTCCACCCCTCTCCTGCTTTTCTCTTTTCCTTCTTGTTTTCCTCTGTGTTTTCTTCTGTGTTTTGCTCTGTGTTTTGCTCCCAGATCCTGTTTCCCCGTTTTCCTCCCTATTTTTCTCCCCGTTTTTCTCTCCGGTCCTTCTTCCCTATTTTCCTCCATATTTTCCTTACAGCTTTCTTCCCCGGTCCTGCTTCCTTGTTTTCCTCCCCATTTTCCCCCCAGGTCCTTCTTCCTTCTTTTCCTCCCTGTTTTCCTCCCTATTTTCCTCCCAGTTTTCCTCCCGGGTCCTGTTTCCCTGTTTTCCTCCCTATTTTCCTCCCAGTTTTCCTCCCGGGTCCTGTTTCCCTCTTTTCCTCCCTGTTTTCTTTCCCGGTCCTGTTTCTCCCCCACTTTCCCTCCCTCTCAGCCGCTAACCGCCCTCATTGTCCCACAGCAATTAGGGAGCAGAAAGCAATTAAGCGGCTCGGGAAGCAATTAAGGAGACTGGAGTTAATTACAGCGGCTCCTCCGCCTGGCTGGGGACAAGGGACTGATTCCAGAGCCTGAAATTCCAGCTCCTTGTGCCCGAGCTGCTGGAAAACCAGCCAGGAGAAAAAAAAAAAATCAAACACTGAAGTGTTGCTGGATGGGTTTGGGGAGAATTCCAGAGGAGCTCCAGCATAAAATGGGACACGGGTGGGGAACTGGGAAGAGCAGCAGGGATCAGCCTGCTCTGATCCAAGTATTCCTGCTTTCTCCCTGTCCCAACTCCTGCTGTGGGAGCAGAGCGGGAAAAATGATTCCCTGCCAGCTGAGATCCTCCCGGGAGCACCGAACCCCAGCTCGGCATTGGAAAAGCTGCCAGGAGAGGAATTCAATCATCCCACACCTTTTCCTGGAGCTCAGGGATCTGGTCCAGCTCCTGCTGGATGCGCTGGAGATGGATTGGAGATGGATTGGAGATGGATTGGCTGGGATTCAAGGCGGGATCCCTGTGGGATCACATCCCTCTGATCTCACTGGGTGGGATCCTTCCCTCCCACAGCCCGGCTGGAAATCTCCTTCTCTATCCAAACTGCCCTGAGGGCACAGAGGGGCTGGAATGTTCCCTGGAGTCAGGATGGGGTCCATCCTGGGCTGGGCAGAGGGTCTGGAATGTTCCAACTCTGGGATCCATCCCAGGGTGGGCAGAGGGTTGGGAATATCCCATCCCTGAGGATCAATCCTGGGGTGGGCAGAGGGTCTGGAATGTTCCAACCCTGGGATCAATCCCAGGGTGGGCAGAGGGTCTGGAATGTTCCATCCCTGGGATCCATCCCAGGGTGGGCAGAGGGTCTGGAATGTTCCATCCCTGAGGATCCATCCCTGGGTGGGCAGAGGGTCTGGAATGTTCCAACCCTGGGTGGTCAGAGGTTTGGGAATGTCCCACCCTTGTGATCCATCCTCGGGAGAGGGGCCAGGGAAGTGCAGATCCTGTGTCCTTCCCCTCTTCCAGGAGGGAGAACAGCCTGGATGAGGGATGCAGGAGCATGGCACATTCCAAGCGTGTCCCTCTTTTCCCTCTGTTTCCCTTCTCCTACTCCAAGTGTTTCCTGCATCTCCTTCCTCTCCCAGTTCCTGCATCCACCCCATTCCTGGCACTCGGATCCGGGTATCCGGGTGGGTGACTGCACTTCCTGAGGGATCCAGGACCCTTTTCCAAGGCCCTGGTGGAGCAGCCAGTGCCAAATCCCTCTTTCTCCCTCCTTTCCTTTTCCCTGGGCCCTTCCAGTCCAGCTCTCCCTGCCAAAGGTGACCACGGACAGCCCCAGCCCGGGCTCTGGGAGCCTGGAATGGGCACGGATGGAGAATTCCCATTTTATCCCACAAACAAACTGGCTTCGGAGCGCTTCCCTTGGGAAAATGGGCTCGCGGTCCTGCCCTGCTGCTGCTCCCAGGGGATTCTGCTGCCAGGGGCTGGAGCATGACCCCGGGAATCAGGGATCAGGGAATCGGGATACCTGAACGGCAACACCAGGTGCTTTTTCTCTTTCCCTTTGGCCCTGGCTCTGCAATCCAAAGGAACAATTCCATGAGTTGTGATCCAGGGATGGATTCTCATCCACCTTCTCCCGCCAAACTCATCCACATGCACGGAACAATCCAACCCAGCCAATCTGGGAGCGTCCCGGACAGAGAGCTCCCTGTACCAGGGCTTCCCAAGGATCCCAGGGAACTGGGAATGGAGGTAGGACAGCACTGGTGGGGCTGGAATGAGGGATGGATCCATGGAGGGATGGATTGGATGATGGATGGATGGATGATGAATGGATGATGGATGGATGATGGATGGATGGATGATGGATGGATGATGGATGGATGATGGGTGATGGATGATGGATGGATGATGGATGATGGATGGATGGATGGATGGATGATGGATTGATGGATGATGGATGGATGGATGGATGATGGATGAAGGATGGATGATGGATGGATGATGGATGGATGATGGATGGATGATGGATGGATGGATGATGGATGGATGATGGATGGATGATGGATGGATGATGGATGGATGGATGATGGATGATGGATGGATGATGGATGATGGATGGATGAATGATGGATGGATGATGGATGGATGATGGATGATGGATGGATGATGGATGATGGATGGATGATGGATGATGGATGGATGGATGATGGATGATGGATGGATGGATGATGGATGATGGATGATGGATGGATGATGGATGGATGATGGATGATGGATGGATGGATGATGGATGATGGATGGATGGATGATGGATGATGGATGGATGAATGATGGATGGATGATGGATGGATGATGGATGATGGATGGATGATGGATGATGGATGGATGATGGATGATGGATGGATGATGGATGGATGGATGATGGATGATGGATGGATGATGGATGGTTGGATGATGGATGGTTGGATGATGGATGGTTGGATGATGGACGGATGGATGATGGATGGATGGATGGATGATGGATGGATGATGGATGGATGATGGATGATGGATGGATGGATGATGGATGGATGATGGATGATGGATGGATGGATGATGGATGGATGGATGATGGATGGATGGATGATGGATGGATGATGGATGGATGATGGATGGATGGATGATGGATGGATGGATGATGGAAGGAAGGAAGGATGGATCCATGGATTGCTTGGAATACGGACAAACATGACTCTGGGAGCCCCTTCTGCAGTCCCTGACTGGAAGGAATTTTGTCCTTGCTGGGATTAGGAAGGACAGAGGGAATCCCAGGGATGGGTGATCCCAGAAAAGGCCCTTTCCCTTTCCCGGGATGCAAACCCCATGCAGCGACCGCTCCCGCCCATGCACACACCATTCCCAAATGGAAGCAGGGACACCACGTCCCATACCTGGGATCTTCCGGGTCTTCACTGTTGGGAGAAGACGGAGCCAGCAGGACGAAGGTGAGGAATTAATGAACATTCCCAACCGGACACAGCCGCCCCCAGCCCACGGGAGCGGGACAGGGGCAGGGACTGATCCTCAAATCCCAGGAATGCTCTGGGTGGGAGGGACCTTAAGGATCATCCCATTCCAATCCTGACACTTTCCACGATCCCAGGCTGCTCCAGCCTGGTCTTGGGCACTCCCAGGGATCCAGGGGCAGCTGCAGCTTCTCTGGGAATTCCATCCCAGCCCCTCCTCACCCTCCCAGCCAGGAATTCCTTCCCAAAATCCCATCTATCCCCACCCTCTGGCGGTGGGAAGCCTTTCCCTGTGTCCTGGCACCACAATTCCCGGTATCCCGGTGCAGAGGGAGCACAGGATGCGGCTGATCCATATCCCAAATCCTGGCTTTGTGCCGGGACCAGCAGCTCTTTGTGGGATGGGCTGCAATGGGAGAAATTCCCCAAAACTGGGATTCCCCCAAAATCCCAGATCACTCCCCACCTCCCGAAATCTGGGCTCCCTCCCACCAGGACATTTTGGTACCTTGCCACTGCCTTGTATCCATCGTTAAACTTAATCCTGGATGAGGCACCGGAGAGAAGGAGAGAAAAAAATTCCAATCAAATCCCGGTGTCAGAATTCCTGTGGGAGCAGGGACACCCCTTCCCAGGAGGATGGGGCCGTGTCCAAGCTCTGGCTGCTCCAGGGAGGGAATTCCAGCTGTGATTCCAGCCCAGGGCGTTCCACTCCCCCTATTCCCCGGAAAATCCCGGCTGGAGGCCGGATCTGCGCTTCCGGCGTGAGAAAGAGGAGCTGTCTTCAGCACTTCCAACATTATCCATTGCTCCTGCTCCATCTGGGAGAGCTCCTCCACCAGGACATTCCCGGAATCCAGGAAAAATCTCCAGGTTTTGGAAGCTCTGCCCTGGGACTCAGAGCAGAACCTGCTCCATTGGTTTGAACCTTTCCCTGATTTTCAGGATCCTCGGGATGCATTTTTTTCCCCAAGGAATTTAATGGCAAGTTAAATGATCAACGTAAATTTAATTAAACTTAATGGAGGGGTTGGGAAAAAAAGATGGAAAACCTTGACTGGGGCTCCCCAGAATGGAAAAGATCCCAAATTTCCCATTCATCCTAGTGGTGGCACTGTGACATCCCAAAGATCCGTGCCCAAACGCCACACGGATTTGGGAATTTTGGCCCCTTCTAATCTATTTGGACACGGACAAATTTCCCACTATCCCAAATCCCAACCATTCCCAGCGCTGATCCACGTCCCCAAGCGCCACTTCCACACGGGAATGGGAAGGTCCTGGGCAGCCTGTGGGGGTTTTCATCCCAAGTTCTCCCATGCCTGGCACAGATCCCAACTTTGGAGCAGGTGCCAGAGGGATAATTAGCGACAGACGGTCGGACAAGGCTCGGATCCGCCGGGACACGGAAGAAAAGCTTCCATCAATAATTCACCGGGAGCTGATTCCTTTCAACTCCGAGCTCTGTCCCGGCCATGAATATTTCAGGGATGGCCCCTATCAGATGGTGCTTCCCGGGATCTCAGGTTCCGGGGGGTTGGGAGCTGGGCTCAGCCAGGTTTTGGCAATTCCTCAGCTGCCTCTGGAAGTTCCCATCCCTCTTGACTTTTCCTGGGAATCCAAGGGCGAGTCTGCATCGGGGAATAAATCGTGGGATTGTAGAATCCCGGAATGGTTCGGGTGGGAAAGGGCTTTAAAAAAGCTCATCCCGTCCCATGGGCAGGGACACCTCCTGCTATCCCAGGGGCTCCAGCCTGGCCTTGGACATTCCCAGGGATCCAAGAGCAGCCACAGCTTCCCTGGGAATTCCATCCCAGCCACTCTCCACCCTCACAGGGAAGAATTCCTTCCCAATATCCAATTTTTCCTGTTCTTTTCTGTTCCGCTCCTCGGAGCACCAGTCCAGCTTTTTGAAGGATCCTGTTCCATTTCCAATGTCCTCCCATCTCCTGGGATTTTCTTTCTATCCAGGTTGGATTTTTTTAACTCTTTATTTCCCTGTTCTGGATCCCTTCCCGTGATTTTTTTTCATGGATGAGTTTGGTTAAAGCTCCCAATGGATCAAGGAGCCGAAGCCATTCCAGAGACCTGGCACATGGGAAGCTCCCTCCTCCCATTCCTGGCTCCTTCATCCCTGGATTCTGTGTGGGATGAGCAGATTCCAAACTTGGGATCCCCCAGGGAAGCACAAAAATTAAATCTAACGGATTGATGGGTATTCCTGGATTTAAGGAATTTTCTTTGGGAAGCGGGACTTTGGAGGTGGATCAGCCCTGGAGGTGGGGGGATCTGCTGTGGGAATTTACCTGGAATGCTGATCTTCTTCTGCTTCATCTCCAAGGCTTGGGAATTTACAGGGAGAGAGGAAAAATTCCGGCTGTGATGTGAGGAAAAAGGACTCTTCCATTGCTTTATAATCCAGGAAAAACTTGGGAACACTCTGGCACAGCAAAGCACTCCATGCATGGCTGGAATCCCAGGATCCCCTCACGCCACTTCCCACTTTGTCCAAAGGATCCAGGTTTGTCCCAGACTGGATTTTGGGGGATATTTGGCCAAAATTCCACCTTTTCCAAGCGGTTCCCTCCTGCCTGATCTCCTTTCCCTGCTCCTTCCTTTCCTTTGGGATGGATTTGCTCAGATCCTGAAGGAAAAGTGGGAATGGGCGGGTGCTGTATCCTATGCCAGGATTCCTGGAAGGAGGAAAGGGGAATTCCCAGCCTTTGGAAACCCTTGGAAATCTCTGCACTCATCCCGGTGGTGGAAAGCCCTTCCCATCCCTTGGAAAGCTGCAGGATTCCTTCCTGGGGGGTGCTGCCAACAGGGAAATTCCCCAGTTTTGGGAAATTCCCAAGCAGAGGTGTCCACCATGGATCTGCGGGCACGGGAGGGTCACACATTCCCAGAGACATCCTGGGAAAGAGGGAACGCAGGTGCAAAATTCCCTGTGTCAGAGCAAGGGATCGGCCTGGATCCAGCAGCGGCACAGGAAAAGATGGATCTGCTTCCCCTGGAATCGGCACAATTCCCGAAGTCCTTGATGTGGATGCTCTGCTCCATGGGAATGAGACAGGGATGTCCTGGATCTGCCGGAGAGGGATCTTCCTCTGCTTCCAGAGCTGCCAAAATCTGGGATCTCCAGCCTTTACCCTCTCCGGGTTCTGTGCCCAAATTCCCGGGAATTCTCCGGGTGGAAAAGGGGCTCCGAGCTGGGTGGGAGGAATTCAGGACACGGAAGGGAATGCCTGGGATCGTGGGATTAGTCATCGGAAATTCAACCAAGTCTCTGCATCCAGGAACAGGTTTCGGATAAGGGATGGAATACCGGGATAGACGGGAAAGGTTTGAAACAACAAAATGCTGGATTAAATGGGATTTTGGGAAGGATTTCCTGTCTGGGAGGGGATGGGATGGAATTCCCAGAGCAGCTGGGGCTGTCCCTGGATCCCTGGGAGTGTCCCAGGCCAGGCTGGACATTGGGGCTGGAGCAGCCTGGGACAGTGGGAGGTGTCAGGATTGGAAAGGAACGGGATTTAAGGTCCCTTCCATGCTTTAAACATTGAATATTCCATGAATATTCCATGAATATTCCACGGTTTCGCAATTCCCGGTCTCCAGGGCTGTGCGCTGGCCTGGCCCGTGATCCCTGAGGCTGCTCCTGGGAATTCCGTGCCTTGCTTATCCCACTTTTCCTTGTGTATCCCACAAACCTTCCATCCGTTCGGAAAACCAGGAATCCAGAGGGATCCCTGGGCCGGAGGAAGGACGTGCCGGGACACGCTCGGGTGCTCCGCAGGGAATGGGATTGGGAATGAGGATGAGGAAGGCCGAGATGGGCACCCTCCCCATCCCTCTCAACTTCCCATCGGAAGTCTGGAAACACCGAAATTCCTATTTTTGTTCTTCCAATCCGGATTTTTCCCAGATCGGGAATGTATGGAGAAGGAAAGGCCTTCCAAAGAGCTGTGACATTTTTGTTCCCAAGGGAATTTTAACCAAATTCCTTGGATTCCAAGGGATGGTTCACATCCAAGCGCCTTTGGACCCTTTCCAAAAATGGGAATATGGAACCCCTGACCTTCCTTTTCTTTTATTCCCACTTTTTTTTTTTTCCTTTGGATTCCTGGCAAATTCCAGCACGTGTCCCAGGCCAGGCATTCCTTGGAGCAAAATCCTTCAGGAATTCTCAGTGAAAACAGGGATGAAACCCCCACTGATGCCCCCAGAGGTGCTGAGAGCTGGGAATTGTTTGGGATGGGGGATAAACCTTTCCCATCCCGGGGAATTCCCGGTATTCCCTGCGTCATCCCCTTCCTGCTGCTCAAATGGATGCCCCTATTCCTGTTATCCCTAAAAACCTCATTCAAACGGCTTTGCCTTGGGAATCTCCCTCTCCCAGCTTTTGTCTCCACATCCTCCCTCATCCCTGACTTCCCGGGAAAAGGGCTGGGGGAATTCCTGCCCTTCCCAGCCAGGATTGATCCAGGCTGAGCGGGAATCCTGGGATGGACGATCCAGGCCCAGGTCTGGGCTCTGCCCTGGTATCCGACAGAATCCATGGCCCAGACAGGGAAAAGGCGGGATTGGGATGGGATTGGGATAATGGGATTGGGATAATGGGATTGGGATAATGGGATGGGATTGGGATAATGGGATTGGGATAATGGGATTGGGATAATGGGATTGGGATAATGGGATTGGGATAACGGGATGGGATAATGGGATGGGTTTGGGATGGGATTGGGATAATGGGATTGGGATAATGGGATTGGGATAATGGGATTGGGATAATGGGATGGGATAATGGGATTGGGATAATGGGATTGGGATAATGGGATTGGGATAATGGGATTGGGATAATGGGATGGGATTGGGATAATGGGATTGGGATAATGGGATTGGGATAATGGGATTGGGATAATGGGATGGGATAATGGGATGGGATAATGGGACGGGATTGGGATGGGATAAGGGGATGGGATTGGGACATGATTGAGATGGGATTGGGATGGGATTGGGATGAGACTGGACGGGATGAGATTGGGATGGGATTGGGATGGGACAGGATATTTTCCATTGGAAGGGACCTGCAGGGATCACCTGGTTCAACTCTGCCATATCCAAGGCAGAGCCGGTGTTAAACCCTGTTTTTATGAGCCCCTTTGTGATTCCTTCCTGGAATCCCTTACCCCACAGGAATTCAGGGGCTTTTACCAAAATGCTTCTTCCTGTGGCTGAGCTCCTCTTGGGATGATCCTTGGGATTCTGCCTGAAATTCCCTTTCTCCGGCTCCTTCCCAAACTCCTTTTGTCACTCCAAGAAAAGCCACAGCAAACAAACTTCCATGCACACACAGGGAGCTCATTCCCATGGGAATGGTTGATCCCGGGATCCGGGGGCAGGACATGGAGACAGGAGGGCACCTCAAAGTTGTCCCAGCCGGGATCCCGATCTCCATCCGGGACCCCATTCCAAGGCTGCTGCTCTGCCTGTTCCATCGCTTTTCCTCCCCGCCAGCAGCCCAGGAATGGGAATTCAGGGAGAATTCCTGCGGGAGATCCATCGGGAAAAGGCAAGGAGCAGCAGAGCACTGCGGAGCCTCTCCCTACCTCGTGTCCAGGGATCCCTGGCTCAGGGAATCCCCCTCTCCCAGGAGCTCATCCTCGCTGTGGAAATACAGCTCGTCCTCTTCCATCCTGCTGGGAACACCGCAAGCGTCAGCCCTGCCCTTCCGGGGATTCGGGATTCCAAAACCATGGAATCTCTGACTCCTTTGGGTTGGAAAAGCTCCCCGAGTGCCGCCATCCCCAGCACTGCCCCTGATCCACGTCCCCAAGCGCCACATCCTCAGGGATTGGAAATCCCACCGGGGTTGGAGAATCCATCCCTGCCCTGGGCATCTGGGCCAGGGCTGGAAAACCCTTTCCAGGAAGGAATTGTTCCCAATTCCTGGAGCCCCCACCCAGGACACGGCTCCGCACCTCCCACGCTCGGCAAATGCCACGACACTTCCTAAAATGGGGCAGCCACAGCTTTCCTGGGAATTCCAGCCCTTCCCACCCTCCCAGCCGGGAATTCCTTCCCAAGATCCCACCCTAATCTGCCCTTTCCCAGTGGGAAGCCATTCCCTGGCTCCTGGCCCTCCATTCTTTATCCCAAGTCCCTCTCCTGCTCTCCTGGAGCCCCTTTAGGGTGGGGCAGCGGCTCCAGGTTCTCCCCGAATCCTTCATTTTCTGCTCTGATCCCATAGAGCTGCATCCCACAGGATTCATCTGATGAGAAACTGGAAAACCCCTCCTGGAGCCATCCCAGCAGCATCCTCCAATTCCTTGGAATCCTCGAATCCCAGACTGCTCTGGGTGGGAAGCGACCTTAAATCCCACCCTGTCCCATGGGCAGGGACACCTCCCGCTATCCCGGGCTGCTCCAAACCCCGTCCGACCTTTCCTCGGACACTTCCATCAGGGATGGAGCATCCGTGGTGCTCCCTGCATCCCCGAATTCCAGTGGCACAGGTGGGACCCTGATATCCCATCCCAGACCCCCCCTCACTTCCAGCCGTGCCATTCCCGGCTCCCCGCCCGGCATCTGCCTGGTTAATCCATCGGCGCATCCCCGCTGAGCCGGGAAACGAAGCCGCGCTTCCAATTTGCTTGAAAATTCCCTGGATTCAGCCCAGTTCCCACAGTTAATGAACTGTCTGGGAGGGATGTGAGCAATCAGAGGGATATTCCCTCTTTCTCCATCCAATCCCTGGGGAAAAAGCCATTTTCCCCCTTTTTTTGGCCACAATAAAGTGCTAATCCCAGATGGAATGTGCTCCAAAACGGGGAAAAACAGGATGGAAAAAGCAGCTGATTCCAAGGGCTCTGTTTGGATTCGCAGCTCCAGGCTGGGCTCCCCTGTGGGTTTTGGGATTTGGCGGTGCTGGGGGAATGTTTGGGTGCTCTCGGTGCTCTCGTAGGGGTTTTCCAGCCGGAACGGTTCTGATATCCCGTGATTCCATGGTTTGGGAATACAGGGATTGCCCGCCTTTATCCATCACTGTGGGAGCGGTTGATCCATGGGGAGCAGACGGGGAATGTGGCATTCCCGAGGGAGCCATGGGTGACGCCAGAACCCAGCTCCACCTTCACTGTCCCCCTGTCCCATTTCCAGAGCCTCCCTTCCCCATTCCTTAAGAATTCCAGAAACTTCAGGGCTTCGATGTCTCCCCTCTTCCCAGTGCTCCCTTTTCCAAGGGATTCAAGAGCTCCCAGAGCTCCCACGGACACAGCCACCCTGGACAACACAACTCCAAGAACTGTGGGAAGCTGCCTGGGAAGCCACCTTAACATTCCATGAATCCCTCCTGGATTTACAGAATCCCAGAAGCTGGAAAACCCCTCCAGGATCCTTGAGTCCGAGCTGTGCCCGACTCCCGCCTTGTCACCAGCCCGGAGCACTGAGTGCCACATCCAGGAATTCCTTGGACACCTCCAGGGATGGTGCCCTGAGTATCCACAGGCTCACGGAGAACTGATCCCAGCTCTCCCTTTATCCCAGTGGAGTCACCTGCAGCATTCCCAGTCACTGGGCTGGGATTCCCACTGCTCCCAGCAGCTTCGTGTCCAGGGATGTCGGGATTCAGTCCCTGGGATTGTTCCCATCCAGGGGCAGATCCCAGGGAAAGCTACGGATCCCTGAAGGAACGGAAAACTGGAACTTCCCTTGGAACAACTGGAGTTGTCCCACCCTGGGATTCCTCAGGAATTCCCAGCAGGAATCACCTGGTGTGGGATTTCGCTTATCCTGGGGAGCGACTGAGATCCCAAGGGCTGCCATGGAGCCACCTCCATCCTGGGAGCACCCATGGACACCTGAGATCCCACCGGTGAGGCCTGGCCAGGAGCCAGACCCTCCATCCCCTCTGGATCATGGATGGAGGATGGAATGGCGCTTCCTGTCCGTGTGCCACAGCCCTGGAACTCTCAGCTCCAGCTGTGGAGCACCAGGAGATCCAGCTGGGACCACCAGGAGATCCAGCTGGGACCACCTGGATCCAACCCTCATGGAGCTGTTTCATGGATCCACCAGCGAGCCCTGACCTCCATCCAGACCTTTTATCCCCTTCGGATCTGCATGGAATGATGCTTCCTGTCCATGTGATACAATCCTGGAAGTTCAGCTCTGTCCTGGAGCACCAGGAGCTGCTGGGACCACCTGGATCCCATCATCACATGGAGCTGTTCCATGGATCCACCAGCGAGCCTTGACCTCTGTCCAGGTCTTTTCATCCCCTTGGGATCAGGGTGGATTGACGCTTCCTGTCCATGTGCTACAATCCTGGAACTCTCAGCTCCAGCTGTGGAGCACCAGGAGATCCAGCTGGGACCACCTGGATCCAACCCTCATGGAGCTGTTTCATGGATCCACCAGCGAGCCCTGACCTCCATCCAGACCTTTTATCCCCTTCGGATCTGCATGGAATGATGCTTCCTGTCCATGTGATACAATCCTGGAAGTTCAGCTCTGTCCTGGAGCACCAGGAGCTGCTGGGACCACCTGGATCCCATCATCACATGGAGCTGTTCCATGGATCCACCAGCGAGCCTTGACCTCTGTCCAGGTCTTTTCATCCCCTTGGGATCAGGGTGGATTGACGCTTCCTGTCCATGTGCTACAATCCTGGAACTCTCAGCTCCAGCTGTGGAGCACCAGGAGATCCAGCTGGGATCACCTGGATCCAACCCTCATGGAGCTGTTCCATGGATCCACCAGCGAGCCCTGACCTCCATCCAGACCTTTTATCCCCTCGGGATCTGCATGGAATGACGCTTCCTGTCCATGTGCTACAATTCTGGAAGTTCAGCTCTGTCCTGGAGCACCAGGAGCTGCCGGGGCCACCTGGATCCCACCCTGACCTGGAGCTGTTCCACGGATCCTGCGAGGGCAGGAGATTCCCCTTGGAGCAGCACTGGGATCACCTCCCGACGATCCAAGCCCTCCCAATCCCACATCCAAGAGCTCCGCATCCCGTTACCTCCTGAAGCTCCTCTCCGTGGACTGCTGGTTGGATTTCCCGGGAGAGACGTCGGAGCCATGCCGGTGGCCGGACAGGAGGCTGTCGGTCTCCAAGGAATACCTTCCGTCCCCTTCCGAGTGCACGCTGGGCGTCTCCAGGAATTCCTTGTCATTCCAGGTGCCCACGGTGCCATCCAGAGCCTGGTAGCGGATCTCTATGGAGATGCTGGTCTGAAAGACAGGGAGACACCGTCGGCACCCGGGGAACATCCTGGGAAGTCCAAAAATTGGGAAGAGCATCGGCTGTTGGATGTTTTAGCCTTGCTGATCCCGAAGTTTCTCTGTTCCTGGACACCTGGAGAGCAGCTCGTGGTCGGAGAGGATCCGACCACGGTCCTGATTCACCGGGAATTCCTTGTGCATCCCGGACCGGCTGCAGGAGAGCCGGGAGAAGGGAAATCCCAGAAGAGCTGCAACCCCTGGGAGCAGCTGGAGCCGGTTCCTGGTGGAGCGGTGCTCCCTGGTCCATCACTTTGTTGGGAATTTCCCCCTGGGATACTGCTAATCCATGGATTTGTGGTGCTTTACCCCAGCCCAGTCCTGTCTCCAGGCAGGGCAGGGTTTTTTTGGGAATGGGTATCCCTGGGAATCCTTGGATCAGTCCCGGTTTGGATGTCCCGGTGTGGCTGTGGTGGGACTCTGGGACACGAAGGAGCTGGCACTGGCTGGGTCACCCCAAGCTTCCATGGATCACGGAATCCTGGAATGATTTGGGTGGGAAGGGACCTTAAAACTCATCCCATTCCCATTCCAGCTTCCCCTATCCCAAGCTACTCCAAGCCCCATCCAACCTTTCCTTGGACACTCTCTGGGATTCTCTGGGAATTCCAGCCCAGCCCCTCCCCACCCTCCCAGCCAGGAATTCCTTCCCAATATCCCATATCCAATCTCTAAACCTCCTGGGATGGACCAGCCCTGAGTAAATCCCTGTCCCTTTTCCATCTGGTCATTCCCAGCTCACTCCAGGTCAGGAATTCCTTCCCAATATCCCATATCCAATCTCTAAACTTCCTGGGATGGACCAGCTCTGAGTAAATTCCTCTCCCTTTTCCATCTGGCCATTCCCTACTCACTCCAGGCAGCAGCAAATTCAGGTTTGGAGCTTTCAAGTCTTTTTCTCCCTAATTTTTTTTTTCCTTTTTCCTGCCTAAAACCTTTCCCTGCATTCCAAACGGAATCAAATCCATGGGATTTGCTCCTGTGGCTGAAATCCTTCTAAAAAGCTCAGAATTGGACAAAGCAAATAGCAAAAAAAGAGAGAAAAAGCCCCAAAAAAGCCCAAATTCCCTCTCTTCAAAAAATATCTCTTTTGAAAAGCCAACAGCTGCTGCCGAGATCGAAGTCCAAGGAAAAATCACTTTTCCACCTCCACTCCGCTTCCATGGAGAAATTCTCTGTCATTTTGGGTGCAGAAACAATGGATTTCAGATAAAAACACGCACGCACACGAGAGTGGGGGAAAAAAATAAGGTTAAAAAATGGGGGATGTGGGAATTTCTTGCAGAAATCCTCCCTTTTTTCCATGTTCCTGTTGAAGGGGAGGTGCAGGGGTGAAGGGGAATCCAAGGATTGGGAGGAGAGCGACAATTCCACGGGGATCCGGCGCATTCCGCACGTGACAGCCGAAGGGTGACTCAGTCCCAGCTGGGAACGGAGCTTTGGATTGATTTCTCTCCTTTCTTGGTTTTTTTTTTGGGGAAAAAAAATCCAAATTTGAGTCAATCACAACTGATTTCCCATCCCCCCCAAGCTGTTGGAAAATGTCAAAAAAAACCCCACCAAAACCAGGAAAAGAGGAGAAAAAACAGGGATAAAAGTTGGAATATTCAGATTTTCACATTTTCGGCTGTTTGGGGTTAAAAATCTCCTTTTCCAGCTGGATTTGGGGGTTTAAAAATCCTTCTGAGGCAGGGAAAAAATGAAGGATCTAACGAAGCAAAAGGTCTGTGGGATGAGTGGGATCATCCCTCGCGAGTGCAATTAGGAGGTGTGGGTTGGAATGAGGAGAAACTCCCGTTGGAAACAATGGAATGGGAAAGAAAACGAAGAAGGAGAAAATTCCCTGCAGAGCTGGGGAGGGGTTGATTTTTCCCTGGGGATTTTAAATGGATTTTTTTATGGATTTTTAATGGATTTTTTTATGGATTTTTTAATGAATTTTTTTATATATTTTTTATGGGTTTTTTATATATTTTTATGGACTTCTATGGATTTTTATGGATTGTTTATGGATTTTTATGGATTTTTTAATAGATTTTTTAATAGAATTTTTATGGATTTTTATGGATTTTTTATGGATTTTTATGGATTTTTTAATAGATTTTTAATAGAATTTTTATGGATTTTTATGGATTTTTATGGGTTTTTATGGGTTTTTTAGATATTTCTATGGATTTTTATGGATTTTTGGATGAATTTTTTATATATTTTTTATGGATTTTTAATGGATTTTTTAATGGATTTTTTATGGATTTCTTATTGATTTTATACGGATTTTTTGTGGATTTTTTATGGATTTTTAATGGATTTTTTATGGATTTTTTGTGGATTTTTTATGGATTTTTAATGGATTTTTTATGGATTTTTATGGATTTTTGATGGATTTTTGATGGATTTTTTTATAGATTTTTAATGGATTTTTTTAATGGATTTTTAATGGATTTTTTATAGATTTTTATGGATTTTTTATGGATTTTTTAATGGATTTTTAATGTATTTTTATGGATTTTTAAAATGGATTTTTAATGGATTTTAATGGATTTTTTATGGATGATTTTCATGGATTTTTCATGGATTTTTCATGGATTTTTATGGATTTTTATGGATTTTTTAATAGATTTTTAATAGAATTTTTATGGATTTTTATGGATTTTTATGGCTTTTTATGGGTTTTTTAGATATTTCTATGGATTTTTATGGATTTTTGGATGAACTTTTTATATACTTTTTATGGATTTTTAATGGATTTTTTAATGGATTTTTTATGGATTTCTTATTGATTTTATACGGATTTTTTGTGGATTTTTTATGGATTTTTAATGGATTTTTTATGGATTTTTTTAATGGATTTTTGATGGATTTTTATCGATTTTTAAAATGGATTTTTTAATGGATTTTAATGGATTTTTTTATGGATTTTTTTATGGATTTTTCCCACCCTGCTGCTTGAGAAAAAAATTCCTTCAGAGCCATCCCGGCTTTTCTCCTGGAGGAGAATGGACACAGCCGGAATTTCCCTCCCGGCTCCGGCATTCCAGGAGTTTTCAATCTCCTGGCCAAGGGAATAAGGTCGGGAGGGAGATGCCAGGGACGGTTCCCGGCCAGCCTGGAAAAAGGAAAACCATTTCCAACCTTTCCTTTGGCTTCCGTGATGGGAAAATGAGGGTGTTCCCGGAAATCCTCGGGATGGGAAAGGACCTTAAAGCTCATCCCATTCCAATCCCGACACTTCCCGCTATCCCAGGGTGATCCAACTTGGCTTTGGATGCTCCCAGGGATCCAGGGGCAGCCGCAGCTTCCCTGGGAATTCCAGCCCAGCCAGGAATTCCTTCCCAAGCTCCCAGCCCCAGCTCCCCTTTCCCAGTGGGAAGCCATTCCCTGGCTCCTGGCCCTGCGGCCCTTTCCCAAATCCCAGCTCTCCCGGAGCCCCTGGAGCCTCGGGAAGCGGCTCCCAGCATTCCCGGGATCCCTTTTCCCGATCCAGCCGCACATTCCCGGCTCTCCCAGGAGCAGCTCCGGGGCTCCTCAATCCTTTCCTCCTTCCCGGCCCTGTTGGGATCCCGAGCCGATCCCGGGGCCAATCCAAGGCCTGGGATCCCTCTGGAACCCATCCCTGGCCATCCTGGGATTGGAATTCCATCCTGGAATGGCTCCGCATTTCAGCCGCTTCCCGGAACAATTCCTCGGGCACCGTGGGCCCGGGCAATTGGAATTCTGCCCTCTGGAATCTCCTCCCGGGCTCTGTCGCTCCTCCCGGCCATTCCCGGGAGCATCCCCCGTGCCGATGGATAAATCCGGGAATTCCTGCCGGGAATGAGCTTGGAGAGGTTCCAGAGGAAAATTCCAAGCCTTGTCCCTCCTTTTCCTGGATCAAGCTGCGCTTCCCTGATGGAATCTTGGGATTTTGGGTGGGAAGGGAGCCCAGAGCCTCTCCAGTCCCAATCCCAGCTCTCCCGGAGCCCCTGGAGCCTCGGGAAGCAGCTCCAAGGATTCCCTGGATCCTTCCCTGATCCGGCTGCACATTCCCGGCTCTCCAGCCCTTGGAGCAGCTCCGTGGCCTCTGTTTCCCCAGACCTTGGATCTCATGGACAATTCCTTTGGAATCCCATCATTCCCAGCCCTCTAGGAAAATCAGGATGAGCCCTCCTCCAGTCCGGGATCGCATCCCTCGTCCCGAGCCCCCATCCCGAGGGAAAAGCTCCCCCCGTTCGGAGCCGCCGCCGCTTCCCTCGCTGCGCTCCCATCTCCCGGGAGCCGTTTCCCATGGAAACGGAGTTTTGGAAACGCGGCTATTTCTGATCCCCATCTCCAGCCCCGGGGCTTCCATGAAAAATCAGCTTTTCCCGGGAAGCCGACGCCTCATCCAGCACCAAGGACAGGGCCAGATGCGCGGAATTCTTGGAATTGACAGGGAGGAGAGCGGGATTTCATTAAAGCGGCTTCTCCGGGGAGGGGAGAGAGGGAAGGGAAGCAATAAAAACCGGGAATGCAGGCCTGAGGAGGGAGGGAAAACGCAAGGAGTGCAGATGTGCTTGGGAAAAAATAATTCCAGCTGCTCCCTGTTTTTTTTTTCGTAAGCGGCCGGATTAAAACGGCTCCCAAAAGGAGGAAAATCCCGTATTTTTAGGATCCTTCAGTGCCACAAAGGCAGAGAGGAAAATCAGCGGGTGGAGGCGGGATCCTCCCAAATTCCTGATGGCAAAGAAATTCCTGATGGCCTCCCGGCCTGGCTGGGGCTTGGGAGGGAATCCTGGAATTCCAGACCGCTTTGGGTGGGAAGAGACCTTAAATCCCTTAAATCCCATCTCATTCCAACCCTGACACTTCCCACGGTCCCAGGGTGCTCCAACCTGGCCTTGGACATTCCCAGGGATCCAGGGGCAGCCGCAGCTGCTCTGGGAATTTCGGTCCAGCCCCATCCCACCCTCCCAGCCGGGAATTCCTTCCCAAAATCCCACCCAGCCCTGCCCTCTGGCACGGGGTGTAACAGGATGAGCGTTAAGGTCCCTTTCAACCCAAAGCATTCCATGATTCCACGATAAAGGACACTCAGAATCCAGGATTTTTATGGAAGTTGGGGATGTAGAAGGGAGGAGAGAGGAAGGGAGACCCTTCCTGGAGTCCCAAGATTCCGAGGGAACTCCCTTGATCCCGAAATTCCTTCTCAGAGAGGAGCTGGGCTGTGGGATGGATCCAATGTCAGGATCTGGATCCAGGCTGGGAGAGCCAGGAATGTGCAGCCGGATCAGGGAAGGATCCCGGGAATCCTGGGAGCCGCTTCCTGAGGCTCCAGGGGCTCCAGGAGAGCTGGGATTTGGGAAAGGGCCGCAGGGCCAGGAGCCAGGGAATGGCTTCCCACTGGGAAAGGGGAGCTGGGGCTGGGAGCTTGGGAAGGAATTCCCAGATGCCAGGCTGGAATTCCCAGGGAAGCTGCGGCTGCCCCTGGATCCCTGGGAATGTGCAAGGAAAGGTTGGAGCACTCTGGGATAGCAGGAGGTGTCAGGCTTGGAATGAGATGGGATTTAAAGTCTTTTCCCAGCCAAACCAGTCTGGAATTCGGGGATTCCATCCTGGGCTCTGCTTCTCCCTGTCCGTGCTCGGATCAGATCGGATCCATCCCCGCTCTTCCCAAACTTCCTGTGCTTTCCCAACCCGGGCTCCTCCGTGCACCCTCCGGCCATTCCCGGCTGCCTCACCCCCTCAGAGCAGGAGCTCCAGGGATGGAGGCTGGGGATCCGGGTGGGAACACCGCAATCCCTGTTCCCACGGATCCAGCGGATCGGGGAATGCCGGGAATGCCGGCCGTTCCCCTCAGGGACCCACCTGGATGGCGGAATTGTTGTCGTCGATGAGCGTGTCCGTCACCTCCAGCTGCCCTTCCGCCACCACCTTCTGCAGGACCATCCGGAAGGTCCCGATGAGCCTGCGGAGCAAAGGAGAGGAAATCCTGGGAATTCTCCCTGCCAGAACCCAGTTTCCGTGGGAAAAGGGCTTTGCTGTCCCCGGAGCTAAGCAGGGCCCCGATTCCCGTTTTCCTTAGGAAGAGGGAGAGGAGAGATCCCAGGTCAGGGCTCGGTGGAGATGATGGAAAAAGGAGGAGCCATTCCAAGGGAATGCTATTGGGATGAGGAGAGAAGGAGGTTTGGGAACCGTCACCCTTGAATTCCTGGGATGCAGCTGAGGGATCCCAAAGTGGCCTTTTCCGTATGGAACGTCCACGCTGGATTCCGTGCCGGTGACTCAAACACAGACCGGGGACTGTCCCTCATCCATCTGCACCACGTCACAGAATCATGGAATGCTTTGGGTGGGAAAGGACCTTGGAGCTCATCCCGTTCCACCCAATTCCTTCCACGACTCTGGGTGGCTCCAATGACAGGAAGGAATTTTTCCCAATATCCAACCCGAGCCTCCCTGTGGCCATTCCCTCTCATCCTGTCCCTCGTTCCCTGGGAGCAGAGCCCTTCCCTGGACACACTCCAGCCCCTCCAGGGCTCCACCTCCATCCCTCATTTTCCGCATTCCAGGCAGGGATCGATCCTGGCGGATCCGAGGCGCCCTGCAGGAGGTGGAACAGGAAAACCTCTCCTTTGTTTGCTCCGTGATTCCCAATCCGGAAAAAACAGCGCATCCCATGGAAACCTCCTTCTTCACCTCCAAGAAGAGGAGAAAGCGGCTGTGTCCACCTGGATTTCAGGGATTGGACAGTAGCAGCATTCCCTGCCTGCCAGAGCAGCAGCAGCAGCTCCGGAAAGCATTCCTGGAGAAAATCCTGGCTTTATTCCATGGAATATCCTGAGCTGGGAGGGTCCCAATGGGATCATCCAGGCCAATTCCAGCTCTTCCTCAGGAGTGGAGCCTGCAGGGCTCCAGATTCCTGCAGGGATCCCTGGATTTGTGTTTTTTTAACCTGTTTGGAATCCAGAACATTCCCAGGTGTGGCTTCCCCGCTCCTCCTGGATCCAGGTGGATCCAGGCACTTTTGGTGCTCAATGGCCAGAGAGGGCTGAGGAAGGAAGGGGAAATTCCTCCTGGAATATCCCCCCGGAGCCACTCTGAGGGCTCTGGAGGCAGGCTGGGAGAGCTGGGAATGTCCAGCTGGAGAAGGGAAGGATGCAGGGAGAGCTCAGAGCCCCTCCAGGGCCTGAAGGGGCTCCAGGAGAGGGACTGGGGACAAGGGCTGGAGGGACAGGACACAGGGAAAAGGGATCTTGGGAAGGAATTCCTGGCTGGGAGGGGCTGGGGTGGAATTCCCAGGGCAGCTGGGGCTGCCCCTGGATCCCTGGAAGTGCCCAAGTCCAGGCTGGATGGGGCTTGGAGCAGCCTGGGACAGTGGGAGGTGTCAAGGTTGGAACAGGATGATCCTTAAGGTCCCTTCCCACCCAAAGCATTCCATGGATCCATGCCAAAACCAGGAAACTCGGAGCCATCCCAAGCCCTGCGGCGGAGGGCAGGGATAGTTGGGATCTCGGGAAGGAATTCCCAGCTCTGGAGGTGGCGAGCCCTGGCACAGATTCCTGGAGAAGCTCCTTGTCCTTCCTCGGATCCTTCCCAAGCCGCTTCCCCCGGCAGGATCCGAGCCAGACGGAATTAAACATTCAGGATTTGTCAGAGCAGCCGTTCACTTCCAGGCGTTCCATAATTCATCAGGGCCCTGCTCCCTCCCTTCCCTGGCATTTCTGCTGATGGAAAAAAGGGAATTTTTCTGGGTCAGCCGTAATTTTATCAGCCCGGAACATCAGCTCCGCCTTCCGACCCCAGCCAGGCCGGTTCCGTACCTGGAGCTCGCTGGAATCCCAGGATAGGGAGGTCCGGGATACTCCAAATCCTGGGATTTGCCCTTGTGGTGTGTCCCAACTTCCAGGGATGCCTCCTGTATCCCTGAGGTGATTCCAGGGTCACGCTGAGGGGGTGATGGTGAATCCCGTAAATCCGGCCAGGCTTTGCCAGCACTGCAGTTTTCCAAGGGAAAGAATTCCAGCTGTTTGTGCCAAGAGCATCCTCCAGTCCAGGAATTCCTGTTCTCCCTCCTCTGCTCCCTCAGCCTCTGGATAATGTTTGATCCTGAGTTCTGCTCCTGAAGCCAGGGAGAGGCTCTTATTTGGGAATGGCATCTCCATCCATCCCTCCAGGCATCTATCCGTCCATCCATGGATCCATGGATCCATCCGTCTATCCATCCATCCATCCATCCATCCATCCATCCATCCATCATCCATCATCCATCCATCCATCATCCATCCATCATCCATCATCCATCATCCATCCATCATCCATCATCCATCCATCATCCATCCATCATCCATCCATCATCCATCATCCATCCATCATCCATCCATCCATCCATCCATCATCCATCCATCATCCATCATCCATCCATCCATCATCCATCATCCATCCATCATCCATCATCCAACCATCCATCATCCAACCATCCATCATCCATCCATCCATCATCCATCCATCATCCATCCGTCATCCATCATCCATCCATCATCCATCCATCATCCATCCATCCATCATCCATCCATCCATCATCCATCCATCATCCATTCATCCATCATCCATCCATCATCCATCATCCATCATCCATCCATCCATCATCCATCCATCATCCATCATCCATCCATCCATCCATCCATCCATCATCCATCATCCATCCATCCATCATCCATCCATCATCCATCATCCATCCATCATCCATCCATCCATCCATCCATCCATCATCCATCCATCCATCCATCATCCATCCATCCATCCATCCATCATCCATCCATCATCCATCCATCCATCATCCATCCATCCATCATCCATCATCCATCCATCCATCATCCATCCATCCATCCATCCATCATCCATCCATCCATCATCCATCATCCATCCATCATCCATCCATCCATCATCCATCCATCCATCATCCATCCATCATCCATCCATCCATCATCCATCCATCATCCATCCATCATCCATCCATCCATCATCCATCCATCATCCATCCATCATCCATCCATCATCCATCCATCATCCATCCATCATCCATCATCCATCCATCCATCCATCATCCATCCATCCATCATCCATCCATCCATCATCCATCCATCCATCATCCATCCATCATCCATCCATCCATCATCCATCATCCATCCATCCATCATCCATCCATCCATCATCCATCATCCATCCATCCATCATCCATCCATCCATCATCCATCCATCCATCCATCCATCATCCATCCATCATCCATCCATCCATCATCCATCCATCATCCATCCATCCATCATCCATCATCCATCCATCCATCATCCATCATCCATCCATCCATCCATCATCCATCCATCCATCCATCCATCATCCATCATCCATCATCCATCCATCATCCATCCATCATCCATCATCCATCATCCATCATCCATCATCCATCCATCATCCATCATCCATCATCCATCCATCCATCCATCATCCATCCATCCATCATCCATCCATCCATCCATCCATCCATCCATCCATCATCCATCCATCCATCCATCCATCATCCATCCATCCATCCGTCGATCTCCATCCATCCCTGGAAACTGACAAGAGCCAAGTCCTGGCACCTCCATCCCGCTTTTCTCCCCACTTCCAGACACCCCTGGAAAGGCGGGATAAGGAAAACAGCGGAATTCCACCCCTTTCCATGGAATCATCCTGCTGAACCCTTCGGGAAGTGTCCAAGGCCGGATTGGACGGGACTTGGAGCACCCTGGGATCCTGGAAGGTGTCCATTCCCATTTGGAACCTGCAGCTTTTCCATGGATGTCCAGATCCCTGCTTGGGCAATCCTGATTAATTCCACCTCCTTCTTCTTGCTGCTCCTGCCTGGAGCATCCTCTGGAATGCGGAGCCTTTTTCCCTCTCCCTGAAACTGCAGCTTCATCCGGAATTGCCTCGTGCTTTGGAATCGGAGCTTCCAAAATTCCCTAATTATCCCCTTCCCTCCGTTTGCCCGTAACAACTCCGGGTTCGTTTGCACCTGGAATTCCTGGAGAAATCTGGGACACTCCAGCAGCTCCAGCTCAGCAGCCTCCAGGAATTAAAAGTTGCTCCGTCCAAGTTTCTTCCCCCTTTTTCTTCAGGAAACTCCAGCAAAAATTCCCATGAAGGGACTTTCCTTTGGAATGCGAGCGGAGCGGGATAACGAGGGAAGCCAGCCCCTGGAAATATCCTGCTGGGAAAATCCATCGGGGATATCCTGCCGGGAAATTCCATTCGGGATGAGGTTTCTGAGGTGGCACTTTGGGTGTGCTCAGGCTCTCGCTCGGTGTTTGGATCGGTCACGCTCCAAGTTTTGATCCGGGAATGAAAAATTCCACAAAATCTGATGTGGCCAGAGCCGAAGGGCCCTCACGGGATTGGGCACCGAGGATTCCGGCACGGAATCCCGGAATGGTTTGGATGGGAAGGACCTGAGGGCTGATCCCATTCCAACCCCGACCTTCTACAATCCCAGATTGCTCCAAGCTCCATCCAACATTTTTTTTTTGATACTTTCAGGTATGGAGCAGCCTCAGCTCTCCAGGGAATTCCATCCCAGCCAGGAATTCCATCCCCAAATCCACGTAGGGAGGCTTCGGACAACAGGGATTCTCCAGCTCCGGAGTCAATTCTTTCCGTTCTCCTGCTCCTGCTCCGGATAATTTTCCGTGGATGGAAGGAGGATCCCTCCGGAGACACAAAGGACTCGAGCCGGGCCAGGATCTCCACAGCTGGAGAACAAAGGACGGCACCGAGCTCCGTTTCCATCCTGGAGACTCCAGGGATGGATTAAACCCTTGGGAATCCGTCTCTTCGTGCTCCTGTCGGGCAGCTCCCGCCTCTTCTCCGTGGGATTGGTTTTCCAGAGATCAGAAATCATCCGTGCCCCCTGCTCTGGGTTTGGAATGTGGCTTCGGGACAGATCCCGAGGAAAACGGGGACAAGGAGGAGAGGGAACCCGCTGGAGCAAAAGCTCCTGGGCTTTGTGCACATTCCCTAAGGACTGGGATCTCTGCCCGGTGTTATCCCTGCTTTCTGCACGAGGAAAACTCGGAAAGGCTGTCCCAAAAGTTTGGGAATGGCTCTGTGGGGATGCTGCTCCATAGCCACCGGGTCACGGCTGCCTCTCGGATTCATCCCTTTGCTTCCCTCTCCTGGGTGTGATTCCCATTCCCGCATCCCTCGGGAGTGTCCCGGAGCGGCTTTTCCTGCTCGAATCCCCAAAAATTTGGGATCTCAATTTCCCTCCATCCGGCCTCTCCCATGGGAAAACATCCCAGGAATTTTCTCCCATCCTGGATGGGTTCTGAAGTTCTCCCAGGGGACCAGGAGACAGTGGAAAACAACAGAATTCCAACAGGATCCCGCTATTCCCACCCAGGTCATCCCAGCTCACCCCAGGATTTCCCAGGATGGGATTGGATGGATTATTTTGTGCCATGGGAATCTCCTGAGATTTTTTCCGGGATGTGGAGGCCCCACAGTTTTTGATCCTTCCCTCGTGTGGAGCTTTTCCAGTGGGAATTTCCACCTGGGAATCACCCAGCCGCACCTGGATGCTTTGGATGTGTCCTGGAGAGATTCCCAGCCTGGAAATTCCCAATCCAGGAGCCTGGGGACAGGATTTTTGGGATGACGTGTCTTCTCCCTCATCCAACCCTGCCCTTTTCCTTGGATACTCGGCACCCTGGGAATGCTGCCGGGGCCCCTCCGGAGCTGGGATGAACCCACCGGGATGCAGAGGCACCAAACAAGGATCGTATTCCCGGGAATCAGCCGCCGGTGACAGCCACGGGGACAGGGAACAAAAGGAGCCGCTCGGACGTGACTCCCTCGTCATTCCGGAGGGTCTGGATCAGGTCCTGGATCAGGTATCCCGCCTTTTTCCAGGCCTTTGATCAACGGCCTTCATCAGCCGCACGTGAATTATTCACGGAGCGCCCGGATCGGCTTTCCCAGCCCCGGTGCTCCCGAGCCTCCTCCTCCTCCTCCTCCTCCTCCTCCTCCTCCTCCTCCTTCTCCTCCGGAGCTCCAGCCCTGCCTCGGTTTTATGGGAATTCCTACTCCGGACATTCCCAGCATTCCTGGAGGGATGTTCCCAATCCTCTCCCTCCTCTCCCTTCCTCCTCCTCCAGCTCATTCCTGGACAAGGAGGATGGGCTGGAATTACGGACCATGGGATTTCTCTTCCCACGTGTCACCGGCGTTCCTGGAGGGTTGTTCCCAAAATTCTCCCTCCTCTCCCAGCGGATTCTAGGGGAGGGGCCGGAGTTCCAGCACTGCCCTGTTTTCATGGAATTTTTCTTCCCATTGAATTCCTGGAGGGATCTTCCCAGAAATATCCCAACCTCATCCAACTTATTCCCAGAGGTTTAGTGGGATTTCCTATTCCAGGTATTCCCGGCATTCCTGGAGGGATGTTCCCAACACCAGCTCCTCTCTTCTCCTCCCCACCCTCCCATCCGGGAATTCCTTCCCAAGCTCCCAGCCCCAGCTCCCCTTTCCCAGTGGGAAGCCATTCCCTGGCTCCTGGCCCTGCGGCCCTTTCCCAAATCCCAGCTCTCCCGGAGCCCCTGGAGCCTCGGGAAGCGGCTCCCAGCATTCCCGGGATCCTCCTCTTTCCCAGGTGTCCCCATGGATCCACGTGGGAAGGGAGCTGAAATCCCGTCCCATTCCAAGCCTGACAGCTCCCGCTATCCCAGGCGGCTCCAAGCCTCCTCCAACCTTTCCTTGGACACTTCCAGGGACGGGGCAGCCACGATTTCCCTGGACACAATCAATCCAACACCTGCGGGATTTGGGAAATCTGGGAAAACTCATCCCAGCATCAACCTCCAGCCAGATTATCCACCCCAAAAAATTCCAATTTCCTTTAAAACACAGAAATTTCATGGAGGGAAAAAAAAAACAAACCCTGGCGTGAGTCGGGAAAAACCTCGGTGCTGAGCACTGCAGAATTCCTGGGGTGAATTCCTGGGGTGAATTCCTGGAAATTCCCAGGAAACTCCTCTGAAGGGAAGGAGGGACTCACCTGTTGGAGAAGACCTTGCTGTAGTTGAACACCTGGATCTCCAGGAGCTCATTCCCGTCGATGCTGCTCGCCACCGGCCAGCGGAAAGTCTGGGAAAAGGAGGAGAGGGATGAGCCGGGATGAGCTGGGATGAGCCAGGAGTGGTCTGGGAAAAGGAGGAGAGGGATGAGCCAGGATCATTTTGGGAAAAGGAGGAGAGGGATGAGCCGGGAGTGTTCAGGGAAAGAAGGACAAGGATGATCCAGGACTTTTTTGGGAGAAGGAGGAATTGGATGAGACAGAAGCATTTTAGGAAAAGGAAGAGAGGGATGAGCCAGGATTAGCTGGGAAAAGGAAGAATTGGATGAGCCAGGATCATTTTGGGAAAAGGAGGAGATGGATGAGCCAGGATCATTTTGGGAAAAGGAGAGGGATGAGCCAGGAGTGTTCAGGAAAAGAAGGACAAGAATGATCCAGGAGTTTTTTGGGAAAAGGAGGAGATGGATAAACCAGAAGCATTTTGGGAAAAGGAGGAACTGGATGAGCCAGGATCATTTTGGGAAAAGGAGAGGGATGAGCCAGGAGTGTTCAGGAAAAGAAGGACAAGGATGATCCAAGAGTTTTCAGGAAAAGAAGGAGATGGAGGCCAGGATTATTTGGGAAAAGGAGGGGAGGGATGAGCTGGGATGAGCTGGGAGCAGTTTGGGGAAGGAAGAGAGGGATGAGCCAGGAGCGGTTTGGGAAAAGGAGAGGGAAGAGCCAGGATTAGCTGGGAAAATGGGGAATTGGAATTAGCCAGGATCATTTTGGGAAAAGGAGAGGGATGAGCCAGGAGTGTTCAGGAAAAGAAGGACAAGGATGATCCAAGAGTTTTCAGGAAAAGAAGGAGATGGATGAGCCAGGATTATCTGGGAAAAGGAGGCAAGGGAAGATCCAGGAGCAGTTTGGGAACAGGAGGAGCGGGATGAGGCAGGAGAATTCCAGGAGCTGCAGCGGAGGGGATGAGGATGGAGAGCGGCCGCTTTTCCCAGGAAAAGGCAGCAGGGCTGTTTTATTGGGATGTCCTTAAGGATGAGCCCAGTGCCAGCTCTTATGGATACACACATGGAAAAGAGAAATGCATCCTTTGGATGAGGATCCAGGGAATGCAGAGCCGGGCTGGGAGAGCCGGGAATGTGCAGCCGGATCAGGGAAGGATCCCGGGAATGCTGGGAGCCGCTTCCCGAGGCTCCAGGGGCTCCGGGAGAGCTGGGATTTGGGAAAGGGCCGCAGGGCCAGGAGCCAGGGAATGGCTTCCCACTGGGAAAGGGGAGCTGGGGCTGGGAGCTTGGGAAGGAATTCCCGGAGAATCCCTGGATTCCTGGGAATGTCCAAGACCAGGCTGGATCACCCTGGGGTAGTGGGAGGTGTCAGGGTAGGAACGGGATGATCCTAAAATTCCCTCCACACCCAAACCATTCCATGATCCCATAAAATACAACCCTTTCCCTATTTTCTTCTTGCTTCCCAAGGCAAATCCCTCTCTCTTCCCAACCCCCTGCATTCCCGGTTTTCCAAGCCCCAGGACCTCCAGAATTCCCACATCCCCCCTTCCCAAGCCTCTCCTTTCCCATTCCCGGGTTGGGAATGCGCCAGAGGAGCGGATCCGGGATCCGGGATCGCTCCCAGGAGCGGCAGAGCGGAATCGAGCACCACGGGAAGAGAATTTGCTCATCCAGCAAATTCCCGGGAAGGAGCCGGTGCCTCCTCAGCACTTCCCGACGCTCATTCCCGAGCTATTTATTCCCGGCTTCCATTTGCCTGCAGAACCAAGGAAGCCAAGGAAGGAAAAATCGTGGGGATGGAGAAGGAAATGGGAAACGGCGCCAACGGATCCGGCATCGCTCCGGATCCCGCAGCGGGATTTATCCCAGGCTCTCCCTGAGGGGGTGGGATTTTGTCCTTCCCCCGCTTTTTCCCCCTTTGGTTGGTTTTCCAAAGGTTTTGATGCTCCAGGGATCGGATCCGGTGCTAAAATCCCCCGGAAATCCCAAGGTTGTGGAATCAAGGAGCTGCTCAGGTTGGAAAAATCCTCGGAGATCGCCAAATCCAGGAATTCCCAGCGCCCCTTGACCCGTGTCCCCGCATCCACGTGGATTCCCTCCAGGAATGGGGGTTCCACCTCCGGACAGCCCTTTCCCGGCAGGAATTCTGCAGGAATGCCCCCCTGGCCCCAGGAAATGGCCCGGCTCGGAGCAGCCTGGGATCAGGGAAGGGAACGGGATGAGCTGCGAGGTCTCTTCCCACCCAAAATTCCATGAATCCCCTGGAATCGATGGGAGCAGCTCGCCCCTCGGGGCCTGTCCGAAATTATCCCGGGAAACTTCAGCTCCTGGGAATTCGGGCTCCCCCATTCCCGGGGATTCCCACCCCTCCCAGGCTGGGGGAGATCTCCGGGATGAAATCCCTGGGGATGCAGCGCGGAGCACGAACATTCCCGGTTAATCGGGGAGCTGTGCCCAGCCTCTGGAATATCCAGCAGAGGATTTGCGGAATCCGTCAAGGAAGGAAGGGAAAAATAATTGGAAAAGAGACGGAGCGAAACGGAACAAATGGGAAACAGCGGAGCGTGAAAGGCAAATCCTGCCCGGAGGCGGATCCCGATTATTGGGAAGAGGGGGAGGGAAAAGAGGGAATTAGCATGGATTCCTCCAGCTCTGAGATCACAGAATCCAGGGATTACTGAGGTTGGAAAAGCCCCTCTGGGATCATGGAATCCAAGACGCGGGAAGCGGGAATAGGAGAATTCCCGGAGCGCTGCATCCAGGAATTCCTTGGAAAACTCCAGGGATGGAGATTCCCGAACTCCCCGGGAGCCCCTTCCGAGGTCTGAGAGCCTTTTCCATGGGGAATTTTTCCCAAAATTCCACCTCGGCTTCCCTGGCCCAGCCCGGGGCCGTTTCCCCTTGTCCTGTCCCTGTTCCCGGGATTTGGGATCTGCCACGGATAATCCAAGCGGTTTGAGCTTCAAATATTCTGTGCCGGCACGGATTCCCTGGATATTCCCCCCGGCGGGAAGGATTGGATCCTCTGGGTCCAGGAACGGCTGCTCCAGGAGGGATTCGCTTCCCTAAAAGTGCCGGAATTCTGGGCCGGACACGGCTCCCGATCCAACACGATCCCAACCATTCGTGGTGAATGGAACGAGGCGGGGAAAAAATCCCACAGGGAGCCAGGGAAGGGAAAAATTCCCAAAAATCTGGGATGCTCCAAGCCTGGAAGTGTTCAGGGAATGGTTTGGGCGGGAACTCAAATCCCATTCCATGGGCAGGGAGCGTTTCCCTATCCCAGCTTGCTCTGAGCTTTTCCCTGGACACTCCCAGGGATCCAGGGGCAGCCACAGCTCCTCTGGGAATTCCGTGCGTGAAGGAAAAAGAAGGAATTTCAGGGGGGGAATAAAATCCTGACTTTTTCCTCCTGAGACAACGGAAAACGGAGCCAAAATCCCGTCAGGATTTTCCCAGCTTGGATAAACAAATTTTTTTCCTGGAATTCAGTGCGGAAAACATGGAAAATTTTAAGTTTTCCATTCATCCCCGGCTTGGAAAATTCCCTAGGGATTTGATTTTCCCGCCCATGTCCAGCCAGGAATCCAGGAGAAACCTTGGAGCAAAGGACGAAGAACAAAACTTGGGAGCCGGGGATTTCACCTGGACGGGGAATCCCGGGAAAGCGAGCGGGATTCCTGGGATAAAAAAGGATGGAAAACTTCTCCTACCTCCTCAAACCTGGCCTCGTCCTCGCAGTTTTCCAGCACTCGGGTGTAGAAGGAAAGTCCTGGAGAGGAAAAAGAGGGAAAACCTGGATAAAGGGCTGGGAGACGCTGGGATTTTGGGGAAGAGCCGGGTGGAAAAGCTCCACCGGAATTCCACGCCCTGGGAGAGGCCCTTTGATCCCTGCTCCAACCCTTCCCAATCCCAAATTTTCCTGGTGGTGGAATCTTTATCCGCCGCTCCCCGGGGGTATCCATGAGTGATATCCCTCATTTTCCTGCCCCGTTCCCGAGTGGAAGCCTCTCCTGGCAGCTCCTTCCCATCCATTAATTCCCGGCTCCCTAATTAGCCCCGGACACGAGCGCAATTAAGCCAGAGCGAAGTGGGAATTCCCATGGGAAAGTGACTCTGGAGCAGAGCTCGGATCCTGCTGGAGCTTCCCAAAGAATGGGCCGGGGGATGAAAGTTCCGTTTTCCTGCCTTTTCCCCCAAGGCAGGCTGAAAAACCGGAATTCCCGGGAAATCCCGGAGCCATCCCTGGTTTGTTTCCATGTGCGGAGCAGGGAGGGGAAGAAACGGATCCGCGACGGATCCAGGAGCCCTTTGGATCCAATCCCGGGATCCAATCCCATTCCCAAATCCCCGGTGGGAAACCGGGAGAATCCCAACGGCAAAGCTGGGAATGCGGGAGTCAAATCCAGAGCTGCTGCTGGGGAGGAATCCCCGGAATTCCAGGATGGGAGCGGATTTTGGCCATGGAATCCATCTTTTCCCTCCGCTTCCAGAGCGGGATCCACTGCCCACCCACCCCGGAGGCTTCCATGAATCCGGAATTCCGTTTGTGCCTCGGTTTCCCCGGTTTGGAGCTCCCAGGATTCCCGGGAGAGGAGGAGCAGCATCGCTCCAAGGCCCGTTGGCCTCGGGAATGCTTCATCCCGGATTTCGCTCCTCGGGATGCGCCTCCGGAGGGAAAGGCCGGACGGGGCCGGGATTGGGAAGGGAATTCCGGCTCCAGGCTCAGGGATCCGGGAAAAGAGGAGGAATGAGGAATATCCAGCTGGGAGCCGTGAGAGGGCTCCTCATTCCATGGGAGAGGCTCCAGAGCTTTTCCAGAGGCGTTTTTTCCCAATGGATTTTGGGACTGAGCTCCAACCGGACGCATTCCAGGCCTGGAATTCCATCCTATCCCATCCCAGGCCCGGATTGAGGAAGGAATCATGGAAACACGGAATGATTTCGGCTGGAAAAACCCAGTCCAGCATTCCCTGATTCACGTCCCCGGGCGCCGCATCCGCAGGGATTTCAATCCCTCCGGGAACGGGGATCCCGCTGCCCCTGGGCGGGAATTATTCCCAAGGAATTATTCCCAGGGCAGCGTCGCTTTGATCCAAGAGCCAGAATTCCATCTGGGATTTGAGGAATGGCTTGGAGAGGACAAGGAGCCAGCAGCACCGAGCTGCCCAGAATTCCCAAATTCCCATGGAATTTCCCAGAATTCCCCGGAATTCCCAGAGGGCAGCGGAGTATTCCCAGGGAAACCAAGCCAGGGAGGAACAGGATGAGCTCCGGGATCCCTTTCATCCCAAACCATTCCATGATCCCAAGAGCTTGGAAAGCTCCCAATGTCCTGTTCCTGCCGCTGTCGGAATCCGCAGGGAGCCGGGAAGATCCCTAAGGATCATCCCATTTATTTGTCCTTATGGATTATTCCCGGCCCCTCATCCCGGACCGGCTCCTGTGTCCCATGGAATATTCCAGCCCAGATTCCAGCCTGGATTCCAGCCTGGATTCCAGGCCCAGAGCTCTCCCGCATCCCAAAACATTCCATCGGCGTGTCCAAGAGGATCCCGGCCATCATCCCTGGAATTCCCACGGAGCCGCTCCCTCGCTTTCCCCTGGGAATTTGGGAAAGATGCTGGGAGCCTTTGGAGCCAAAGGTTTTTCCCTGCGGATCCGAGGTTTGGATCGAGCCCAAATCCCTCTCCAGTCACATCCGAGGGATGGATCCACCCGGATCCGCTTCCCGGATCCAGCCCCACCTGGAATCGCTTCCCGAGCTGCTTCCAGCCCCTTGGAGCAGCCGGATTTTTCTGGCCAGGGACTGGAGGAGCCTGGGAAAAGGAATTCCCACCTGGAATGTGCATCCCTACGTGACACTCAACCCCCTTTTCCGCAGGAATTCACGGAAGGGAAAGACCGGGAAAAACCCTCAGGACCCTGCTCCAGCTGCCCTGGATTCCTTGGAATTCCATCCCGGAATGGTTCGGGCGGGAAGGGACCTTCAATCCAATCCCATTCTGATCCCGACACTTCCCGCTATCCCAGGGTGATCCAGCTTCTCCCTGGACGCTGCCAGGGATCCAGGGATTCTCTGGGAATTCCAAGATCCCAGGCCGAGCTCCCATTTCCCAGTGGGAGCCGTTCCCTGGCTCCTGTCCAGACCCAAATCCCGACATTCCCAAATTCCTCCCGGGAATTCGGGCCGGATCCGGGACGGGGAATGTTCAGAAGCGGAAATTTGGGATCGCCCAGGGCTCCACAGTGGATTTTCCGGGAATTCCGGCCCTCTCCCAGGGATTCTTTTGGCGCTGGAAGCGCGGCGGGGAGCTGAGGGTTAATTGTCCCTGGTTAATGATCCCAAGGTCATTAAGAGCTGGGAAAGCTGATCCGGGCTGGCCATGGAATTCCTGGAATTCCGCTGCTCCTGCCCTCATCCCGCTCCGCCTCCAGGGATTCCCAGCCTCTGGAAGAGCTGCGATCCCATCCCGAGCTTTTCCCAAGTTTTCCCTGGGAAAACTCCGGCGGCTCCCGAAATTCCCGGGAATCCCGGGAGGATTTTCCCTCCTTCCCACGGGAATCTTTGGAGCCGCCGCGGATCCCGGTGGGAACGGGAAGCTGCGGAATCCTCGGGAGAAATCCGGGCTGATCCCGGATCCCGGGACAAGGGGAGGATTCCTTCGGGATCTTCTCGATCCCGCAAACTGGGAATTTCACCCCGGGAATTCACCCCCTTTTCCCTGGATCAACCCGGGGGGAGGATCCCAAAAATCCGCCGCTCTGGGCTCGTGCGTGGGGAAACTGAGGCAGGGATGGATGCAGGGACTCCCCAAATCCTGACGCCAAATCCCGATCCCTAAAACCTGTCCCCATTCCCGCTCCCCCAAATCCTGATTCCCAAAGTCCTGATCCCCAAAATCCTGATTCCCAAATCCCACTCCTCCAAATTCTCCCCCCCAAATCCTGCTTCACAATCCTCCTCCCAAAATCCTGCACCTCCAAACCCTGCCCCCAATTCCTGACCCCAAATCCCGCCTTAAAATCCTGATCCCAATTCCTGTCCCCCAAATCATGCCCCCACATCCCTCCCCTCTGAATCCTGCCCCTCAATTCCTGTCTCCAAATCCCGATTCCCCCCAATTCCTGTCTCCAAATCCCGATCCCCCAAATCCCTCTCCAATTCCCGAGCCCAAATTCCTGATCCCAAATTCTCGGTCCTCAATTCCTCTCCCCCCATTCCCACTCCCCTGTTCCTGTCCCCAAATCCTTCTCCTCCAATTCCCGATCCTCCAAATCCCTCTCCTGCAATTCCTGATCCCCAATTCCCGATCCCTAATCCCTCTCCCCAATCCCCAATTCCCAATCCCCAATTCCCGATGCCCCAAATCCCTCTCCTCCAATCCCCTCTCCCTTCTCCCCTCTTCCCAATCCCCTCTCCCCAATCCCCTCTCCCCAAATCCCTCTCCCCAAATCCCTCTCCCCAAATCCCTCTCCCCAAATCCCTCTTCCCAATCCCCTCTCCCCAATTCCCTCTCCCCAGTCCCCAGATCCCTCTCCCCGGTTAATTCCCGGTACCCCGGAACGCCGCCTTGGCGATGCGATCTCCTTTGCCGCGGAGGCCGGAGACGGAGCGGAGCTGCAGCACCAGAGCCATGGGGGGCCGGGATGGGGCCGGGGCCCGGGCCCGCCGCGGTTCGGGGCGGTCCCGGCGCGGTTCGGGGTGGTCCTGACGAGGTCCCGGCGCGGTTCGGGGCGCTCGGGGCTGTCCCGGTGCCGGTCCCGGCGCTCGGTGCAGAGCTCGGGGTGGTCCTGGGGCGGTCCCGGTGCCGGTCCCGGTGCTCGGTGCAGAGCTCGGGGTGGTCCCGGCGCGGTCCTGGAGCGGAGCCCAGGGTGGTTCCGGGCCGGTGCCGGTGCCGATGCGGTCCCGGCGCGGTCTCGGCTCGGAGCCCGGCGTGGAGCGAGGTGCGCGGTGCGGTCCCGGTGCAGAGCCCGGTACCTGATGCGGTGCCGGTCCCAGTGTCCGAGGTGGTCCCGGTGCCGGTGCTGGTGCCGATGCCGATCCCGATCCCGATGCCGGTGCCGATGCCGGTCCCGGTGCGGCGCTCCGGAGCTGAGCTCGGTGCCGGCGCGGAGCTCCCCCCACTCCTAGCGCTGAATTATTCAACAGCGGGGCCGCCCCTCCCTCTCCCTCCTCCCCTCCCTCTCCCTTCCCTCCTCCCCTTCCCTCCTCCTCCTCCTCCTCCCCTACCGCGCTCAATTCGGCTCCCCTTTCCTTTCCTTTCCTTTCCTTTCCTTTCCTTTCCTTTCCTTTCCTTTCCTTTCCTTTCCTTTCCTTTCCTTTCCTTTCCTTTCCTTTCCTTTCCTTTCCTTTCCTTTCCTTTCCTTTCCTTTCCTTTCCTTTCCTTTCCTTTCCTTTCCTTTCCTTTCCTTTTCCTTTCCTTTCCTTTCCTTTCCTTTCCTTTCCTTTCCTTTCCTTTTCCTTTCCTTTCCTTTCCTTTCCTTTCCTTTCCTTTCCTTTTCCTTCCTTTTCCTTTCCTTTCCTTTCCTTTCCTTTCCTTTCCTTTCCTTTCCTTTCCTTTCCTTTCCTTTCCTTTCCTTTCCTTTCCTTTCCTTTCCTTTCCTTTCCTTTCCTTTCCTTTCCTTTCCTTTCCTTTCCTTTCCTTTCCTTTCCTTTCCTTTCCTTTCCTTTCCTTTCCTTTCCTTTCCTTTCCTTTCCTTTCCTTTCCTTTCCTTTCCTTTCCTTTCCTTTCCGCACCTTTCCGCACCTTTCCGCACCTTTCCGCACCTTTCCTTTCCGCACCTTTCCTTTCCGCACCTTTCCTTTCCGCACCTTTCCTTTCCTTTCCGCACCTTTCCTTTCCGCACCTTTCCTTTCCTTTCCTTTCCTTTCCGCACCTTTCCTTTCCTTTCCTTTCCTTTCCGCACCTTTCCTTTCCGCACCTTTCCTTTCCGCACCTTTCCGCACCTTTCCGCACCTTTCCGCACCTTTCCGCACCTTTCCTTTCCGCACCTTTCCTTTCCGCACCTTTCCTTTCCGCACCTTTCCTTTCCGCACCTTTCCTTTCCGCACCTTTCCTTTCCTTTCCTTTCCTTTCCTTTCCTTTCCTTTCCTTTCCTTTCCTTTCCTTTCCTTTCCTTTCCTTTCCTTTCCTTTCCGCACCTTTCCTTTCCGCACCTTTCCTTTCCGCACCTTTCCTTTCCGCACCTTTCCTTTCCGCACCTTTCCGCACCTTTCCGCACCTTTCCGCACCTTTCCTTTCCGCACCTTTCCTTTCCGCACCTTTCCTTTCCGCACCTTTCCTTTCCGCACCTTTCCTTTCCTTTCCTTTCCTTTCCGCACCTTTCCTTTCCTTTCCGCACCTTTCCTTTCCTTTCCTTTCCGCACCTTTCCTTTCCGCACCTTTCCTTTCCTTTCCTTTCCTTTCCTTTCCTTTCCTTTTCCCGGTTTTTCCCCTTTTTCCCTTTTTCCCCCTTTTTTTCCTTTTTTTCCTTTTCTTTTCCTTTTTTCCTTTTTTCTTTCCTTTCCTTTTTTTCCCTATTTTTCCATTTTTTTTCCTTTTCCCCCCTTTTTCCCCTTTTTCCCCCCTTTTTTTTTTCCCCTTTTTTTCCCTTTTCCCCCCTTTTTTTTTTTTTTTTTTCCCTTTTTTTTTCCTTCTTTTTCCTTTTCTTTCCTTTTTTCCCCCTTTTTCCCCTTTTTTTCCTTTTTTTTTCCCTTTTTTCCTTTTTTTTTTTTCCTTTTTATTTACTTTTTCCCCTTTTCCCCCCTTTCCCCCCCCTTTTTTCCTTTTTTTTTTTTCCCTTTTCTTTTCCTTTTTTCTTTTTTTCCTTTTTTCTTTTTTTTCCTTTTTTTCTTTTTTTCCCTTTTTTTTCCCCTTTTTTTTCTCCTTTTTTTCCTTTTTTCCTTTTTTTTTCCTTTTTCCTTTTTCCTTCACTTTCCCTTTCCCCTTTCCCCTTTTCCCCATAAAATCCCCATTTTCGGCTTTGCCTCCGGAATTCCCGGCGATTCTTTGGGATCGTTTCAATCCCCGGAGCCAAAACCAGCTCAAATCCCAAAAGAAACCCCAAAATCAGGAGAAATCCCCCCAGAACTGGGCTCCAGCCAAAGCTGCTCCTCAAACGGGGGAAAACCGGGAAAAGGGGGGGAAAAACGGGAAAAAAGACAGGAAAACGCCAGGAAAACACCAGGAAAACGCCAGGAAAAGGGAAAATTGAGGGGAAGGGATAAAAATGGGTGGGAAAACCATGAAAATGGGGGGAAAAAACAGGAAAAAACCCCAGGAAAAAACCAGGAAAAATGAAAAATGAGGGAAAGGGGTAAAATGGGTGGGAAAACCTGGAAAATTGAGAAAAAACCCAGAAAAAAAAAAAGAAACAGGAAAAAACCTGGAAAAAAACAGGGAAAAAACAGGGAAAAAACAAGAAAAAGGCAAACCGAGGGAAAGGGGGAGAAAATGGATGGGAAAACCAGGAAAAAAGTGGGAAAATAGACAGGAAAAAAACCAGGAAAAGGGAAAATTGAGGGGAAGGGGGTAAAAATGGTCGAGAAAAGCAGGAAATGTGGGAAAACCCCAGGAACACCCCAGGAAAAAACAGAAAAATTAAAAACTGAGGGGAAGGGGATAAAAATGTGTGGGAAAAGCGGGAAAAGTGGGAAAAGCAAAGGGAAATGAGGAAAAGAGAGGGAGAAAAGGAGGAAAATGTGGGAATGGAGGAAAAAAAACCAGGAAAAAAAGGAAAATAAAATAAAAAGAGGAAGAAAAACTTGGGAAAAAAGGAGGAAAATGAAGGGAAAGGCACGATGGATCCGGGAATTCTCCGGGATCTTTAATGGGAAGGGCGGGATCTCCCCCTGGAGCGGGATCTGATCCCCGAGTTCCTTCCCGGCTTTCCGGGATGTTCCCGCCTGGAACGGGCGATCCCAAATCCTCCCTCCGGCTCTCGGACGGCTCCGGGATCAAAGCTGCGATTCCAAGGGAGGCATTTCCCGGCTTTTCCATGGATTTTTGGCTCCCTCGGGCTGGCTGTGCCGAGCGGGGCCTTTGGGGGGCGGCAGCAGCTCGGGAATTGCATCCCTGGGAGCGCGCGAGGGAGGAATTCCTTCCCGAGATCCCAGCCCGGGATCCCTCCCCTGGATCCCGACATTCCCGGATTCCTTGTGGGATTTTTGTGGGTTTCTCGTGGGATTTTTCCCGGGAGATCCCTCCCGATCCCGGCGCGAGTCTGGAATATCGGGATCAGCCGGAGCCGGGGTTGGGGCGGGGAAAATCATGGAAAGGAACGGTTGGAAACGGCAAAGCGGGAATTTGGGAAGGAATTCCCGGCTGGGCTGGAATTCCCAGAGAATCCCTGGCAGCGTCCAAGGAAAGGTTGGAGCAGCCCGGGATTGGGGTTGGAATGGGATGGGACAGAAGATCCATGGATCCCATGGATCCAGCCTGGGACAGCGGGAGGTGTCGGGGTTGGAATGGGATGGGATTTAGGCACTCTCCCACCCAAACCATTCCAGAATTCCATGAAATTTCCCAATCCCAGCTCTATTCCCGGTTTCCGGGCCCCCAGGGTGGAATTTTCCTCCCCGGGATTCCCTGGAAAAGGGAGAGGTTCCAACTCCCCCCGGACTCGGTGCTGTCTGAGCTCTTTTCCAGCCTGGACAATTCCATGAATCCATGGGGTTTTCCAGGCCCGAGGGGTGATTCCGATGGACAGCGCAGCCAAATCCCTCCGGATCCCTGGATTTGGGATGAAATCCTCGGATTCCTTGGGCACGGCTCGGAACTCCTCCTTCGGGCTCATTTTTTTTGGGACACGATTCCCGCACGGATCTCTCCCAGCCGCGTTTGAAGTCCCTGGCAGGTGACGGATGCCGGTGACGTCAGCAGGAAAAACCTGGAAAAATCCCAAGGAAAAGCTCCCTTTGAAATTCCTTTTTTAAATTTTATTTTTGGAAATTTTTGGGTTTTTTTAGGATCATAAACAGGGCAGGAATGAGCTGAGTCGAATCCTGGCGGGAATTCTGCCAAGTGCTCGGATGCTCCCGGGATGAATCCCGAAAGGAAGAGATGGGTTGGGCGGGAAGGGATCTTCAATCCCAAATTATTCCAAAGGCAGGGAAGCTTCCCATGATCCCAGAATCTCACCCAGCCTGGCCTGGAACAATCCCAGGAATCCAGGGATTCTCTGGGAATTCCTTCCCAAGCTCCCCTTTCCCAGTGGGAAGCCATTCCCTGGCTCCTGGCCCTGCGGCCCTTTCCCAAATCCCAGCTCTCCCGGAGCCCCTGGAGCCTCGGGAAGCGGCTCCCAGCATTCCCGGGATCCTTCCCTGATCCGGCTGCGCATTCCCGGCTCTCCCAGCCCCGGGATTGGATCCAGCCCCATCCCGACTCCTCCTGGAGAAGGAATTTCGGGATCCAGGGGCTTCACTGGGAATCTCACAGGAGTGAACTGGGAGTAAAAGAGGAGTAAAACTGGAGTAAAAAAGGGGTAAAATAAATGTAGAAGAGGAGTAAAAGAGGGGTTAAATAGGGGTAAAGTAGGAGTAAAGCAGGAGTAAAAAAGGAGTAAAAGAGGAGTAAAAAAGGGATAAAAGAGCAGTAAAACAGGAGTAAAAGACAAGTAAGAGATGAGTAAAACAGGAGTAAAAGAGGGGAAAAACAGGAGTAAAACAGGGGTAAAAGAGGAGTAAAAAAGGGGTAAAATAGGTGTAGAAGAGGAGTAAAAGAGGGGTTAAATAGGAGTAAAGTAGGAGTAAAACAGGAGTAAAACGGGTAAAAGAGCAGTAAAACAGGAGTAAAAGATGAATAAGAGACAAGTAACATAGAAGTAAAAGAGGGGAAAAACAGGAGTAAAAGAGGAGTAAAATAAGAGTAAAACGGGTAAAAGAGAAGTAAAAAAGGAGTAAAATAGGAGTTAAAACAGGTAAAAGAGGAATAAAAAAGGGGTAAAAGAAGTGTAAAATAGGAGTAAAAGAGGGGTAAAGTAGGAGTAAAGTAGGAGTAAAAGAGGGGTAAAATAGAAGTAAAACAGGAGTAGAACAGAGATAACAGAGGAGTAAAATAAGAGTAAAACATGGGTAAAATAGGAGTAAAATGTGAGTAAAAGAGGGGTAAGAGGGCAGTAAAAAAGGGGTAAAATAGGAGTAAAATGGGAGGAAAAGAGGAGGAAAGTAGGAGGAAAAGAGGGGTAAAATAGGAGTAAAAGAGGGGTAAAGTAGGAGTAAAGTAGGAGTAAAAGAGGAGTAAAAGGGGACTAAATGAGTTCTAAAAGGGAGGGGATGAGGGATAGAAAAGGGAAGTTAAATTTCCTTTTTAGAGGAAACTTTTCCTTTGGAGAAACGGAAACCAAAGGATGTGAAAAGGGACAAATCCGGAGCTCTGGAGGAGCTCTCCGGGGCCGGAAAACCGGGAGAAAAGGGCGGGAATGCAACCCCAGAATTCCCTGCGCTCCCATGGAATTTCCAAGCCTTGCCCATGGAATTCTGCCCCTCTCTGGATCCCATCCCGGGCAGGGATGAGGCTCCTCCCTTCCCGGGGATTTGCGGCATCAAGGACAAATTAATGAGCTGCTTTAATTAATTATTCCCCCCCCGCCCCAGAAGCACGGGGGAGGGCGGGATCCAGATGTTCTCCATAGCTGGGCACAGAAAATCCCGATCCCGGCCTCGGGAAAGAACTGGGAGAGACCGGGAAAGAGGATGTGCCTGCCCAGATCCCGCTGGGAATGAGCCTGGCCCATTCAAATCCCAATTCCCAGAGCCGGGAATGGCCGGGAAGGGTCTGGAAATTGCTGCTGGTGGATTCCAACGGCCCAAACGTGTAATTACAGGGATTAGAGGGATTAGGGAAAAGCAGGACACGGCAATTCCATTAATTCCACCCATTGGCACTCCGAGGCCGGAGGGGAGCATCTGGGGACAGCCTGGAATGGTTTTCCAGGAGGATTCTCCATCCTTTATCCCAGCCCAGACACGGATCAAAAGCACGAAAAAAATTGGATCCGGGGAATGCTGGGAGCCGCTTCCCGAGGCTCCAGGGGCTCCGGGAGAGCTGGGATTTGGGAAAGGGCCGCAGGGCCAGGAGCCAGGGAATGGCTTCCCACTGGGAAAGGGGAGCTGGGGCTGGGAGCTTGGGAAGGAATTCCCGGAGAATCCCTGGGAGCGTCCAAGGAAAGGTTGGATGAGGCTTGGAGCAGCCTGGGATGGTGGGAGGTGTTGAGGATTCTGGGATTGAGGACACTCAGGATCCACAGGATCCATCCCAAGGGATTTTTATGGGATTCAAGGATGGGAAAGGGAAGGGAGACCCTTCCTGGAGTTCCCAATTCCCAGGGAATTCCTGAAGTTCCTTCTCCAGGAGGAGTCGGGATGGGGCTGGATCCAATCCCGGGGCTGGGAGAGCCGGGAATGTGCAGCCGGATCAGGGAAGGATCCCGGGAATGCTGGGAGCCGCTTCCCGAGGCTCCAGGGGCTCCGGGAGAGCTGGGATTTGGGAAAGGGCCGCAGGGCCAGGAGCCAGGGAATGGCTTCCCACTGGGAAAGGGGAGCTGGGGCTGGGAGCTTGGGAAGGAATTCTGCCTGGTGGGTGCCATGGATTGGGAATGTCAGGGTTGGATAACACGGATTGGGAAGGTTCAGACTGGAAGACATGGATTGGGAATGCTGGGATTGGGGACATGAATTGGGAATGTTGGGATTGGTGCCATGGATTGGGAATGTTGGTGTGGGGTGACCTGGGCACCCCCAATCCCAGTTTGGATCCCCCTCTCCTATCCCCGTGGATTTTCCCACTGTTCCCGCTCCAAGGATTCCTGCTCCGGGCCAGGGGTGCCTGTGAAGCATCCCGGGAACGCCGCCCTCACCCCGTGCTGAGGTTTTCCAGAGTTTTCCATTGGATTTTCCCGTCCTGCCCCGAGGGCGGTGGATGCCGAGCTCAAACTCTCCCGCGGCTGGAATTGGATTAAGCTCCGGAATAAATCCTGTGAGAGCTTCCCTAATTCCCGACAGACTCCCTAATGCCGTTATCTCCCGGGAAAAAGCTCCTTATCCATCCCTTTGGGAAGCAGATGGCGGCACTGGACAGTCGGGACACCGGATCTGACACGAGCGGAAAACAGGGATGGGGCTGGAAAATCGGGAAGGGGCCCCGGAGGTGAAATCCAAATTTCAAACAGGCAGAGGAGGAGGTGGGAGCCCATCCGGAATTTCCGGATCGGGAATGTCGACTCCCACCCTGGATCTTCCCCTTTGCAAATTGGATCTGGGAAGGTCCAGGCTGGATCGGATCCGGGCTCTGGATCCTGGCTCTGTTCCAGCCTTTGGAACAGGGAACAGCCGTAATTCCTCATTCCGACTGCTCCGACTGCTGGGGCCGGATGGTCCATGGAATCCCGGAATGGTTTGGGTGGGAAAGGACCTCAAATCCCATCCCATCCCAACCCCGATCCCAGGCTGCTCCAACCTTTCCTTGGGCACTCCCAGGGATTCTCTGGGAATTCCTTCCCAAGCTCCCAGCCCCAGCTCCCCTTTCCCAGTGGGAAGCCATTCCCTGGCTCCTGGCCCTGCGGCCCTTTCCCAAATCCCAGCTCTCCCGGAGCCCCTGGAGCCTCGGGAAGCGGCTCCCAGCATTCCCGGGATCCTTCCCTGATCCGGCTGCACATTCCCGACTCTCCCAGCCCCGGGATTGGATCCAGCCCCATCCCGACTCCTCCTTGAGAAGGAATTTCGGGATCCAGGGGCTTCACTGGGAATCTCGGGACTCCAGGAAGGGTCTCCCTTCCCTTTCCCATCCCTGAATTCCATAAAGATTCCTCAGAATGGATCCTGAGTGTCCTCGATCCCAGAATCCCAGGATGGTTTGGTATGGGATCCAGGGATTTTAAATCCCATCCCATCCCCACCCCGATCCCGGGCTGCTCCAGACTTTCCTTGGGAATTCATCCCAGGGATTCTCTGGGAATTCCTTCCCAAGCTCCCAGCCCCAGTCCCCCTTTCCCAGTGGGAAGCCATTCCCTGGCTCCTGGCCCTGCGGCCCTTTCCCAAATCCCAGCTCTCCCGGAGCCCCTGGAGCCTCGGGAAGCGGCTCCCAGCATTCCCTGGATCCCTTTTCCCAATCCAGCTGCACGTTCCCGGCTCTCCCAGCCTGGGATTGGATCCAGCCCCATCCCGACTCCTCCTGGAGAAGGAATTTCGGGATCCAGGGGCCTCACTGGGAATCTCGGGACTCCAGGAAAGGTCTCCCTTCCCTTTCCCATCCCCGAATTCCATAAAAATCCCCCGGGATGGATCCTGAGCGTCCTCGATCCCAGAATCCCCAACGCCTCCCAACATCCCAGGCTGCTCCAAGCCTCATCCAACCTTTCCTTAGGCACTCCCAAGGATTCCTTGGGAATTCCAGCCCGGCTGGGGATTCCTTCCCAAGCCCCCCTTTCCCAGTGAGAAGCCATTCCCTGGCTCCTTGGCTCCTCCTGTATCCCATTCCCACATCCCATCTCCGTCCCTTTCCGCGGCTGGAAAAGGGATGTGTGGGATCGGGAGCGGCCGGAGGAGGCTGGGATCGGGGAAAGGTTCCCGATCCCCCAAAACCGGAAGGAAAACCGGACGGATTTGTCCCAGAAACAGCGGGAAATGAGGAAAACATTCCTGGCTGAGATCCCAGGAATCCCGGGAAGCGTCCAAGGCCAGGCTGGACACCGGGGCTTGGAGCAGCCTGGGGTCGCCATGGGATTGGGATGGGATTGGGATCAAAGGTCCCACCCAAAGCATTCCAGGATTCCCTGGATCTGTGCACGGCAGGGTGGGAACGGAGGGACGGGGACATTTCGGGCCGTGCCAGGACCCAGATCCAGAGGATCCAAACCCGGAGGTGAGGGATCCAAATCCAGAGGTGGGGGGTCCCAATCCAGAGGATCCAAATCCAGAAGTGAAGGACCCAAATCCTGAGGTGAAGGATCCAAATCCAGAGGGAAGGACCCAAATTCGGAGGATCCAAACCCAGAGGTGAAGGACCCAAATCCAGAGGATCCAAATCCAGAGGATCCAAATCCAGAGGATCCCAAATCCAGAGGATCCCAAATCCAGAGGTGAAGGACACAAATCCAGATGTGGAGGATCTGAACATGGAGGTGGAGGACACAAACCCAGTGGATCCCAAATCCAGAGGTGAAGGACCCAAATCCAGAGGTGGAGAATACAAATCCAGATGTGGAGGGTCCAAATCCAGAGGGAAGCATCCAAATCCAGAGGATCCAAATCCAGAGGGAAGGATCCAAATCCCAAGGGAAGGACCCAAATCCAGAGGACCCAAATCCAGAGGGAAGGACCCAAATCCAGAGGATCCAAATCCAGAGGGAAGGACCCAAATCCAGAGGATCCAAATCCAGAGGGAAGGCTCCAAACCTGGGGGTGCAGGACCCAGATCCGGATGTGGAATATCCCTGTGGGATGTCCGGCCATCCTGGCCCAGGTGAATTCCCAAAAACACGCCGGGATCCGGAGGCTCTGGGATTTTTCCTGCCCATTTTCCCATCCTCAGCTCCTCTCACCAGGAGAGAGCCGGATCCAGACCTGAGCTGATCCCATTTTTCCCTGCCCCAGAATTCCCCCTTTTCCCGGGAATCCCTTCCCCCAGGACCATTTTCCACAGGTTTTATCCCGGCGTCCAGGCCCAGCCCACCGGAGCTGTTTACGATCCCTAATTAAATTTCGGGAAGCGCCTGCAGCCGTCTCTGTTTTCCATCAGGCAATTCCTGACGGCCCTCTCCCGGCCATTCCCTGTCCTCGGATTTCCTGGAAAACCGTCAAGGGCAGCCTTGGCCTCCGGCTGTTCCAGGGATGAGGAGCAGCAGCCGGAGCAGGAGCCGGGGAGGGATGTGGGACACGGGGGGTGCGGGATCCCTGGGAATCAGGGAATGGTTTGGGTGGGAATCAGGGAATTTGGGTGGGAATCAGAGAATTTGGGTGGGAATCACGGAATTATTTGGGTGGGAATCAGGGAATGGTTTTGGGTGGGAATTGTGGAATTTGGGTGGGAATCAGGGAATGGCTTGGGTGGGAATTGTGGAATTATTTGGGTTGGAATCGGAATGGTTTTGGGTGGGAATCAGGGAATGGTTTGGGTGGGAATCAGAGAATTTGGGTGGGAATCACGGAATTATTTGGGTGGGAATCAGGGAATGGTTTTGGGTGGGAATCAGGGAATGGCTTGGGTGGGAATTGTGGAATTATTTGGGTGGGAATCAGGGAATTATTTGGGTGGGAATCAGGGAATTTTGGTGGGAATCAGGGAATGGTTTGGGTGGGAAGGAACCTCAAAGCCCTTCCATGGGCATGGAAAATTCCCGCTATCCCAGGTTTTCCCACATTTCTGCCTCCTCCAGGTGGGGACAGGTTGATCCCTCTGGGAAAGGTTTTTTTTCCCCCATGGATTTTCCTCTCCACTTTTCCCTGTTTTTCCCACCTCTCCGGCCGGAAGTTTCTCCAAACCCTGGTCCGGGCTTCGGGAAGAGGAATTCCCACAGCAGAACTCCAGGAGGGAAAAGGCAGGGATGGGTGGGATCTTGGGAAGGAATTCCCGGCTGGGAGGGTGGGGAGGGGCTGGGATAGAATTCCCAGAGAATCCCTGGGTCGGAGCACCCTTGGATGGTGGAAGTGTCGAGGTTGGAATGGGGTGGGATTGAAGGTCCTTTCCCACCCAAAATGTTCCGGAATTCCGTGAAATCCCGAGGCCTGCAGGGGATTTTCCACAGGTTCCTCCCTCCTGGGAATGCTGGGATGGGCACGGATTTGGTGCCGGATGCATCCAGGAATGGATGCAGGAATGCGCCGGCGGAGGCAGGAAAACATCCCAGAGACCTTCCAGAGTCCGGAATTCCAGGAGGGCCCTTCCCATCCCCTCGGCATGAAAATCCCGGGATTTTCAAGCATCTCCCCCCTTCCCCCTTCCCCACTTCCTTCCACCCCCAGGGAAAACCATTCCCAGGATCCAGGGGATCCCGTGGCTTTCCCGGCCTTCCTGGAGGTGTGGGGCGTTCCGAGGGAAGGCGGGAAATCCGGGATTGGGATGATCCCTGCCCATCCCAGCGTGGGGACAAGGACAGCCGGGAGCTCCTGGTGGTTTTCCCATCGATCCAGAGGAGCCGGAGAGCCTCGTCCGTGACCACAGCCCGGCTCCCAGGGCTCGGCAGCGGAAAACGTCGATAGCGGAATATTGGGAATGTTCCCAAGGGCCGCGCTTCCCTTCCCAAGGTCAGGGACATGGCCCAGGGTCACCGTCCCCTCCCTTTTCCCGGGAAAATAAAACATTCCCTGAACTCCTGGAGATCCGGATGGGGACGTGGCGGGATGGGAATTCCCGGATTCCAGCTGGGGAAGAGCCGCCGCATCCGGCCACGAATCCCGGGATTCGGGCTGGGAAAAATCCTGCTGGGAAATGGATGTGGGGAAGGCCGGGAAAATCCGTGGGAAAAATTCCCCTCCCGGAGGGATCGGCCGTTCCCGCCCGGAGGAGAAGCACGGATGGAAATGCGGGAAAATCCGGCTGGAATGGCCGGGAATGTCCCAGTCCATGGCATGGGATGGGGCTGGAGAGGCTCTGGGCTCCCTTCCCACCCAAAATCCCAAGATTCCATCAGGGAAGCGCAGCTTGATCCAGGAAAAGGAGGGACAGGGCTTGGAATTTTCCTCTGGAACCTCTCCAAGCTCATTCCCGGCAGGAATTCCCGGATTTATCCATCGGCACGGGGGATGCTCCCGGGAATGGCCGGGAGGAGCGGCAGAGCCCGGGAGGAGATTCCAGAGGGCAGAATTCCAATTGCCCGGGCCCACGGTGCCCGAGGAATTGCTCCGGGAAGCGGCTGAAATGCGGAGCCATTCCAGGATGGAATTCCAATCCCAGGATGGCCAGGGATGGGTTCCAGAGGGATCCCAGGCCTTGGATTGGCCCCGGGATCGGCTCGGGATCCCAACAGGGCCGGGAAGGAGGAGAAGCCAGAGGAACCCCGGAGCTGCTCCCGGGAGAGGCGGGAATGTGCGGCCGGATCGGGAAAAGGGATCCCGGGAATGCTGGGAGCCGCTTCCCGAGGCTCCAGGGGCTCCGGGAGAGCTGGGATTTGGGAAAGGGCCGCAGGGCCAGGAGCCAGGGAATGGCTTCCCACTGGGAAAGGGGAGCTGGGGCTGGGAGCTTGGGAAGGAATTCCCGGAGAATCCCTGGGAGCGTCCCAGGAAAGTCTGGGATGGGGTTTGGAGCCTCCTGGGATCGGGGGAGAGGTCGGGGCTGGATTGGGATGGGATTGAAAGTCCTTTCCCACCCAAACCATTCCTTTGATCCCGAAATCCCGGCTGTGCTGGCTCTGGGAATTCTGCATCCGCGCAGCCCAGGGAAAACATTCCTCCCCCATCCCGGTTATCTCCCGGAGGCAGAGCTCTCCCACATCCCTGGAAATCGGGAAAATCCTGGGATTTTCCTTGTTTTGGCTGCTCGGCTCCGTGTTTACCTCGCTCCGGCTCCCTCCGCATTCCCGGCTCCGGATTTTTTTGGGACAGGGAGAGGATGAATCCCAACTCCCACTCTCCCGGCGGCTCCCGGTTTTCCGAGGCTCGGCAGCTCCTAAAAATTCCGGCTGGGGAAGGGAATTCCCGGAGCTCCCGGTGGATGTGGGGAATTTTTTATTTTTTAATTTTTTTTTAATTTTTTCCAGGAGGGAAAAAAACCCCTGGAAAAGGGAGGATTTTGCAGCTGCTTCTCCCGTCAGCTCCGAATCCAAAATTCCCGCAGGAAAGGGGCTGGGAATGTCCTGCGGGATCGGCGGGGATCACAGATGGGTGCTGCAATGCGAGGTTTTTCCCGGGAATATTGGATTTCCAGGGAAATCATTTTTGAAACTGATCATTCCATCCCCGGATTCCTCATCCCTGGGGTCTCCTTATCCCTGGGATCCTTGGGAAGGCCCCGTTCCCATAAAAACTCGGGAGCGGGGCTTCCTGGGGTGGATTTGCTCCCTCCTGGGTTTCATCCAGGCCGGCTCTGCTCCCTCTTCCCTGGAAAACAGCTCGGGAAGGGCTGGGATCCCAAATCCTTCAGGATTCCCCCGGAAGGGCCGGGAGCAGCCTGGGAAGAAATTCCCAGCAGGAATCCCGGGCTCCTTTTTTCGGGACTCAGATCCCAAATCTGCTGCGTGGACACGGCGGATCCGCGATTTGGGATCCGGGATCATTCTCAGCCCTTTTCCCTGCGGCTTCCCGGAGATCCCGAGGCCCTCATTCCCTGAATTCCCCGGGATTTGGGGCAGGATCTCCCTCCTGCCTCCTGCTCCGGGCCAAATTCCCGCTGCGATCCACAGGGACGGAACCCCCAGGGAAATCTGGGATGAAGCCTCTTTCCCAAGATTCCCGCCGGGATCTGGATATTTCCAGGCGCGATTTGAGGCTTCCCTGGATTCCCGATGTTGGAATTGTCCGGACGGGAGTCGGGATTTTCTGCTCCGCTTCCCATTTGGGAAATCCTGGAGCCGGAGGGATTTTGATCCCACCCAGCGCTGCTTTTCCCCTTCCTTTTCCCCACAAATTCCAGGGATCATCCCTAAGATCCGGGATCGGATTCCCTTTCCCAGCCGGGGAATCCAAGTTTCCTCTCCGCTGATTTTTTTGGGAGCGCGGCACACCCGGAATTTCGGGAGACGCTTTATCCACGTCATTCCCACTGCTGGGAACGGACAAATCCAGGCCCTGAATGGCTCGGAGAGAGAATTCCTGGGATTTACTGCCTCCGGCCAAACCCCTGAGTTCTCCCAAAAAAAAAAAACAAACCCAAAAAAACCCCAAAATAAACAGGGAAAGCCAAGCAAATATCCCCGGGAATAACAAAAAAATCCCAGATCCCGGGATGGGAGCTCGGCATTCCCGATGTGGGAATAACTTCCAGCGCTCCGAGGTATTTATAGCATCCAGCTCATGAGTTTTTCATTAAAATTCCATTTCCTCGTGCTCCAGATGGCACGGACCTGCAGCTCCCTGCTTTCCTCGGGATCACGCGGCTCCGGCCGGGACGGGGTTGTTTGGAAAGGGTTTGTTTGTTTTCTGGGATAAAGTTCTGGATTGGGATTCCCGGTTGGATTTTGGGGGGAATTCTTCCTGGCCCAGAAGGGGCAGATCCGTAGGGATCGCATCCATCCCGAGGGAAGGGAGGGTGGGAAAAATCCCGTCGGGAAAAGGAAAACTTTTGATAAATTGGGATCGATGGAACAGCGGGAACAATGGGAATGGCCGGGATGGATCCCGGCTGCCTCCCTGCCACGGGGACATCCCAATATCCCAGTGGGATTGGCGGGATGGCTTTCCCAGTGTTGCCTTTTCCCAGGATCTGTGGAGCCCCTCGGAACACCTGGGAAGTGACTCTGGAAAATGAGGAAATTCCCGGTTCCCGGAGCTGGTTCTGCTGGGATGGAGGAAAAGTGGGAATTCCTGGCTCAGGTGATTCCCGACTTGCAGAGCTGCTCCCGGTCTGGGATCCAACATCCCCAGGATGTGGAGCTGTGGGAGCGAGGCCAGAGGAGACCCCGAGCTGATCCTGGGGCTGGGAGAGCCGGGAATGTGCAGCCGGATCAGGGAAGGATCCCGGGAATCCTGGGAGCCGCTTCCCGAGGCTCCAGGGGCTCCGGGAGAGCTGGGATTTGGGAAAGGGCCGCAGGGCCAGGAGCCAGGGAATGGCTTCCCACTGGGAAAGGGGAGCTGGGGCTGGGAGCTTGGGAAGGAATTCCCGGAGAATCCCTGGGAGCACCCAAGGCCAGGGTTTGCGGTGACTCATCCATCCCATCCATCCCATCCCATCCCATCCATCCCATCCATCCCATCCCATCCCATCCATCCCATCCCATCCCATCCATCCCATCCCATCCCATCCCATCCCATCCCATCCCATCCCATCCCATCCCATCCCATTATCCCATCATCCCATCATCCCATCATCCCATTATCCCACTATCCCAACCCGAAGGCTCTCCCACCCCTGCCAAGCTCAGTTTTCCCGAGGGAGGAGCCTCTCAGGAATTCCCTGGATATCCGGGAGTGCCCATTCCCAGTGGGATATCCAGGGATCCCAAGCTGCCGGCACCCCCAGAGCCATGTCCTGGGATCAGGGATCCGTCGGAAGCCCTGCCTTGGGATACCTGGAGCCGCCTCCACCGGCGCCTTTCCTTTGGCCAATCCCCAAATCCAACCCAAATCCCTGGAATTGCAATTCCAGAGCTCCCTCAGTGCAATTCCCGGGATGAGAGCCCATCCCACAACCCTCACTCGGAGATGGGATAACAGGGAAATTCCCAACGCTTTCCATTCCCATTTTTCCGCTCCCAAGGGTGGCGACAGAAAGAAAATTCCCGCAGGACCTTCCCGAGGGGAGGGCTCGGGAATTGCTGAGCTGGGAGCGGATCCACGGCCTTGGAGCGCCGGGAATCTGCACTCAGCCAACCCCGATCCCACGGGAATCGCCGCCTGCCGGGGCTGAAATCCATTAGGATCCCGCAAAAGCCAAGAACTGCAGCTTTTTGGGAATGACTCGGCAGCTCCGGCGGAAGATCCGGAGCGCGTTCCGGCTTTTTAGGAGCCATTTCGGGCGGATTTTTTCCCGTTTTTGTTTTTTTTCCCTTTTAATTCCTTTTATTTTTGGCAGCGGGGAGGGAGGGAAGGGCCCGGCTGGAGCCCGGATCCATTTGTGGTTTTCCAGAGGCAGCAGCGGCCGGAGCTCAGGAGTCTCCGGGGAATGACTCGTGTCGGGAAAAGGGGAGCGGGGACAGGGGGAGGGAGGGGAGCAGGATCCAGAGGGATGGGAGAGGGGAAACCTGGGATGGGGAAAACTGGGATGGGGAGAGGGGAAAACTGGGATGGGGAGAGGGGGAAAAAACTGGGATGGGGAGAGGGGAAAACTGGGATGGGGAGAGGGGAAAACTGGGATGGGGAGAGGGGGGGAAACTGGGATGGGGAAAACTGGGATGGGGAGGAGGGGGGAAACTGGGATGGGGAAAACGGGGAGGGGGAGAGGGGGAAACTGGGATGGGGAGAGGGGGGAAACTGGGATGGGGAGAGGGGAAAACTGGGATGGGGAGAGGGGGAAACTGGGATGGGGAGAGGGGGAAACTGGGATGGGGAGAGGGGGAAACTGGGATGGGGAGAGGGGGACACTGGGATGGGCAGAGGGGGAAACTGGGATGGGGAGAGGGGGAAACTGGGATGGGGAGAGGGTGAAACTGGGATGAGGAGAGGGGGAAACTGGGATGGGGAGAGGGGAAAACTGGGATGGGAGAGGGGAAAATTGGGGAGGGGAAAATTGGGAAGGGGAAAACTGGGATGGGAGAGGGGAATTGGGATGGGGAGAGGGAAATTGGGATGGGAGAGGGGAAAACTGGGATGGGGAGGTGGGAATTGGGATGGGGAGAGGGAAATTGGGATAGAGAAGCTGGAAACTGGGATGGGGAGGAGGAAACTGAGATGGGGGAGGGGAGTGGGATGAAGAGAGGGAAACTGGGATGGGGGAGAGGGAAACTGGGATAGTGGGCTGGGAACTGGAATGGGGAGAGGGAAACTGGGATGGGGAAGATGGAAATGGATAGGGAGAGGTAAATTGGGATCAGGAGAGGGGAAAACTGGGATGGGAGAGGGAAACTGGGATGAGGAAGGAGGAAACTGGGACAGAGGAACAGGGAGCCGGGATGGAGCAGCAGGACACGGGAAAAGGAGCTGGAAAGTGGGAATGGAGCGTGCTCCAAACGCCCCCAGCTCCTGGCACAAGAATGAATCCCTGTTCCCGCTGGGATGGGATCCGCTCTAGGGCCGGAATCCCTGCTCCCACCTCCAAAGATTCCCGGAGCGGGACAGGAGCTGCGGGATCCGGGAGCACCGGGATCCTGCGGGAATAACCGCAGTGGGGAGCGGCATTTTTGGGAATAAAGATCAGCGGGATTCTTCCCAGCAGGAAAAGTTCCTCTGCCTTTTCCCGGTTCCTGGGGACGCGGCAGCTGCCGCGACAGCTTGTGTTGGATCCGGCTGCTCCCGGCTTGGCTCGGGATGCAGCTGGGAAATCGGGAATGGCCTGGCAGCCACAGCATCCCGGGAAACTCAGCCCGGCCATTCCCAACCTGCAGAAAACTGGGAATCGCATCCCAACCATTCCCGACCTGCAGAAAACTGGGAATCGCATCCCAACCATTCCATTGGCATTCCAGGAATCACATCCCAACCATCCCAAGAACATCCCAGGAATCACATCCCAACCATTTTATCGGCATCCTGGGAATCACATCCCAGCCATCCCGACAGCCACAGCATCCTGGGAAACGCATCCAAACTTTCCCAACAGTATCCCAGAAATCCAACACCCCCCATAACCCACACCCCATAACCCCCACCCCCCATAACCCACACCCCATAACCCACACCCCATAACCCACACCCCATAACCCCCTGCACCCCATAACCCACACACCCCATAACCCACACACCCCATAACCCACACCCCATAACCCACACCCCATAACCCACAGCACCCCATAACCCACACCCCATAACCCACACCCCCCATAACCCACACCCCATAACCCACACCCCATAACCCACACCCCATAACCCCCTGCACCCCATAACCCACACACCCCATAACCCACACCCCCCATAACCCACACCCCATAACCCACACCCCATAACCCACACCCCATAACCCACCCCCCATAACCCACACCACCCCATAACCCACACCCCATAACCCCCTGCACCCCATAACCCACACCCCATAACCCACACACCCCATAACCCACACCCCCTAACCCACAGCACCCCCTAACCCACACCCCCTAACCCACTCCACCCCCCTACCCCCACCCCCTAACCCACCCCCCCTAACCCACACCCCACAACCCACAGCACCCCATAACCCACACCCCATAACCCACACACCCCATAACCCACAGCACCCCATAACCCACACCCCCCATAACCCACACCCCATAACCCCCTGCACCCCATAACCCACACACCCCATAACCCACACACCCCATAACCCACACCCCATAACCCACACCCCATAACCCACACACCCCATAACCCACACCCCATAAGCCACAGCACCCCATAACCCACACCCCATAACCCACAGCACCCCATAACCCACACCCCATAACCCACAGCACCCCATAAACCCACACCCCATAACCCACAGCACCCCATAACCCACCCCCCATAACCCACACCACCCCATAACCCACACCCCATAACCCACACCCCATAACCCCCTGCACCCCATAACCCACACCACACACCCCATAACCCACACCCCATAACCCACAGCACCCCATAACCCACAGCACCCCATAACCCACACACCCCATAACCCACACCCCATAACCCACACCCCATAACCCCCTGCACCCCCTAACCCACACACCCCATAACCCACACCCCATAACCCACACCCCCATAACCCACTGCACCCCATAACCCACACCCCATAACCCACAGCACCCCATAACCCACACCCCATAACCCACACACCCCATAACCCACACCCCCCATAACCCACACCCCATAACCCACAGCACCCCATAACCCACACCCCCCATAACCCACACCCCCCATAACCCACACCCCATAACCCACACCCCATAACCCCCAACACCCCATAACCCACAGCACCCCATAACCCACACCCCATAACCAACACCCATTGATCCCAGTGACACCTGAGGCCTGTCCCTGTCCCTGTCCCCATCCCTGTCCCAGTGACCCCATGATCTGTCCCTGTCCCTGTCACCCCAGTGACCCCAGTGACCCCAGTGACCCCAGTGACCCCAGTGACACCCTGCTCCAGTCCCTGTCCCTATCCCTGTCCCACCATGTCCCACAGGGAATGTTCCAGGCTCCTTTTCCCTGCAGGAACCCTCCCAAACACAGAACCCAACTTTTCCCGGAGCACTTTGGGTTTTCCCAGTGCTTCCCTGTCCCTCTGCATCCACAGAGCCCAGAAACATTCCTGGGAAAAGGGAAAAGAACACACCAGGGGACACGGGAGGATAACCCTGGAATGGGGGGAGATCCCTCGGGAATCGATTCCATGGGAATATCCAATCATTCCCATCCTCTGGAGCTCTTCCAGCCGTGCCAGCCCCTCCAAGCCCCTTTGGGATGGGGTTGGTGTCACCCCTGTCCCGAAGGCTCCTCAGGGACGGGAGGAGCTCTGGAGAGCTGTTGCCTTTGGAATTCCCTGGTTGGAATTCCCGGAGGGACTCTGGAATTCCCTCAGGATGGTGTCAGGGCTGGTTTGAGGTGCCAGGACAGGTGTGAGGGACAATTGTCCCCGGTTTCGGGTGACGGCAGCTGGCAAATCCCAGCCTGGGCTGGAAAACATTCCCTGCTCCAGCTGGTCCTGGGCTGATCCCAAAATCTGGGCAGCAGGAAAGGTGGGAATTCTGCCCCTGTGCCTCAGCCAGGTGAGACCCCACCTGCAGAGCTGCTCCAGCTCCAGGATCCCAAAATCAGCGGGACACGGAGCTGTGGGAGCGAGGCCAGAGGAGGCCCTGGAGCAGCTCCTGGGGCTGGAGATCTGGGAACGTGCAGCCGGATCAGGGAACGGATCCAGGGAATGCTCGGAGCCACTTCCCAAGGCTCCAGGGGCTCCGGGAGAGCTGGGATTTGGGAAAGGGACGCAGGGCCAGGAGCCAGGGAATGGCTTCCCACTGGGAAAGGGGAGCTGGGGCTGGGAGCTTGGGAAGGAATTCCCAGAAAATCCCTGCAAGGGTCCAAATAAAGATGGTGGGATGGGATAATGGAACGGGGTGGGATAATGGGATGGGATAAAGGGATAATGGGATAATGGGATGGGGGCACAGGTTGGAGTGTGGGTGGAGACTCAGCTCTGGGACAGGGCTGGAATTTGTGCTTTGGGATCTGTTTGGATGGGGATTTGCACTTTGAGACCTCTTAGGGTCAGGATTTGGGCTTTGGGATCTGTTCAAGTTGGGATTTGTGCTTTAGGATGTGTTCGGGTCAAGATTTACCTTTTGGGATCCTCTCCCGGGTCTGCCTTTTGGGATCTCTTTGGGTCAGGATTTACCCTCTGGGATCTGTTCAGGTCAGGATTCACCCTTTGGGATCCGCTCCCCTTTTGCCCCCCTTTCCCCTCCCGCCCTCACCTCCCTCTCCCCTCCCTCCGCTCTCCGGGGCTCGCTCTCCCCACCCGCTCCGCCCCCTCCCCTCGCCACACCCGGGGGGTCCCCGGGGGGCTCCGGTGCTGAAGGACAGCCCCGCCCTCTCCCCCTCCCTCCCTCCTCCCCATCCCTCCCTCCCCATCCTCCCTCCTCCCTCCGCTCCTCCGCCGCCTCCGCCGCCTCCCCCGGCCGCCCGCCGTGCCCGGGCGCTGCCGCCATGCCCCAGCCGGCCCCGCCGCTCCCCGCAGCCGCCTCGGGCGCACCATGAAGCGGCAGAACGTGCGCACCTTGGCGCTCATCCTCTGCACCTTCACCTACCTGCTGGTGGGAGCCGCCGTCTTCGACGCGCTCGAGTCCGAGGCGGAGACGGCGGAGAAGCGGCGGCTGGAGGCCAAGAGCCGGGAGCTGAAGAGCAAATACAACCTGAGCGCCGAGAGCTTCCGAGAGCTCGAGCGGGTCGTGCTCAAGCTCAAGCCGCACAAGGCCGGCGTCCAGTGGAAATTCGCCGGCTCCTTCTACTTCGCCATCACCGTCATCACCACGATAGGTACCGGCTGAGCCGCCGCGCGTTCCCCCCCGCCCCGCCCCGCTCGGGTTTTCTGGGGGGGTTTTGGGGTTTTGGTTTTAACTCTCCCTAAAGATTGGGCTCGGGGGATCCGCCCGGGAAGTGCGGGGAAATCCCTGTTTGGTCCCTGAGGGAGCTGCTGGGTGCTCTGGCGGTGGGATCGGGGTGATCCCTTGTGCTCGGTTCTGTCGGCACCGGGAAAATCCATCCCGCGCCTTCTGTCTCGCACCCCGCTGTTTTCGGGGCGATCCCTCTGCCCGGATTCCGGTCTCACATCCTTTGGGATCGAAGCGATCCCCCTGCCGGGACCCTCCTGTCCCCAAATCCCTTGGGATCGGGGTGATCCCCCTGCCGGGACCCTCCTGTCCCCAAATCCCTTGGGATCGGAGCGATCCCCCTGCCCGGAACTCCCTGTCCCAAATCCGTTGGGATCGGGGCGATCCCTCCCCGGCTCCTCCAGCACAGGGAAAAACCTGCCCGGGCCCCCCCGTCCCCAATCCCGCTGTTTTCGGGTCGATCCCTCTGCCCGGATTCCGGTCTCTGATCCCTCGGGATCAGGGCGATGCCCCTGCCAGGACCCCCTTGTCTCCAATCCCTTAGGATCGGGGCGATCCCTCTGTTCGGTTCCGCCGGCACCGGGAAAATCCCTCCGGCACCTTCTGTCCCCAAATCCCTTGGGATCGGGGAGATTCCTCCCCGGCTCCTCCGGCACCGGGAAAACTCCGCCCGGAACCCCCCCGTCCCAAATCCCTTGGGATCGGGGAGATCCCCCTGCCCGGACCCCCCTCTTACCCAAATCCCTTGGGATCGGGGCGATCTCTCTGCCCGGAACCCCCCCGTCCCAAATCCCTTGGGATCGGGGAGATCCCCCTGCCGGGTTCCCGGATCTCCCATCCCTTGGGATCGGGGCGATTCCCCCAAATCCCCCCCAAATCCCCAATCCCGCCGCGCCGGAACTTCCACCGCCTCTCCCAGCGGGAAATCCCCGCCCGAGCCCCGGGATCGGGAACTCTCCCCAGCCCTGGGATGGTCCCCAAGCCGCTGTCACCTCCCGCCGGTGGCTCTGCTGCCCCGGACCCCCCTGGGGGACCCCCAGCCCGGGGAGGGGACAGGGACGTGTCCCCAAAGGGTCCCCAGCTCCGAGGGGACAGGGACGTGTCTCTATCCCAGCTGTGAGGGGACAGGGACGTGTCTCTATCCCAGCCCTGAGGGGACAGGGACGTGTCCCCGAAGTGTCCCCAGACCGGGGGAGGGGACAGGGAGGTGTCCCCACCCTGCCAGGCTCTCCCAGAGGATGTCACCGCTGTCCCCTGCAGTGAAAGATGCCCCCAGCCGTGACCCCACCCCGGGAAGTGGCACTGGGACACTTTGGGACCTGCCCCTCTGTCATCTGCACTGTCACCCTTCTGTCACCCTCATTGTCACTTCCCTGTCACTCCCATTGTCACCCTTCTGTCACCCTCATTGTCACCCCCTGTCATCCCCCATTTCCACCTCCTGTCACCCTTCTGTCACCCACACCGTCACCCTTCTGCCACCTTCAATGTCACCCCTCTGTCACCCCCAACGTCACCCCTCTGTCACCCTCATTGTCACTTCCTGTCACACTCATTGTCACCCCCCTGTCATCCCCCATTGCCACCTCCTGTCACCCCTCTGTCACCCTCAATGTCACCCCTCTGTCACCCTCATCATCACTTCCCTGTCACCCGCACTGTCACCCCCCTGTCAGCTTCATTGTCACCCCTCTGTCACCCGCATTGTCACCTCTGTCACCCGCATTGTCACTCCCACTGTCACCCCATTGTCACCCCCTCTCACCCCTCTGTCACCCACATTGTCACTCCCATTGTCACCCCCATTGCCACTTCCCTGTCACCCTCTGTCACCTCTCTGTCACCCCTTGTCACTTCCCTGTCACCCTCTGTCACCCCCATTGTCACCCCCTGTCACCCCCACTGTCACCCCCACTGTCACCCTCTGTCACCTCTCTGTCACCCCTTGTCACTTCCCTGTCACCCTCTGTCACCCCCATTGTCACCCACTGTCACCCCCTGTCACCCCCACTGTCATCCTCTGTCACCCCTGTGGCCTTTGGGTCCCCTCCGGGGGTGGCCGGGGTCACCCGGTGTCCCCTGGTCCCCAACTGCCCCAACCTCAGCGCTCTGGGGACAGCGAGGGGACAGCGAGGGGACGGAGGGGGACACGGGGGGGACACAGGGGGGACACGGGGGGGACAGCGAGGGGACACGGGGGGACACGGGGGGACACAAGAGGACAGCAAGTGGACAGCAAGGGGACAAGATGGGACATGGGGGGGGACACGGGGGGACACGGGGGGGACACGGGGGGGACAGAGAGGGGACAAGGGGGGGGCAGAGAGGGGGACACGGGTGGGGACACGAGGGGGACACAGGGGGACACACAGGAGACAGGCCACCATTCCCATGGGTCCCATGGAGCAATGGGATAATGGGATAATGGGATAATGGGATAATGGGATATGGGAGAACACCAGGTTTGGGACAGTTTTTGGGGTGTCCTTGAGTCCCAGGGCTCTCACAGGGATTTTGGGGTTCCTGTGAATTCCCAGGACTGGGATATGGATTTTAGGATTCCCGGGATTGGCACATGGATATTGGGTTGCTGCTTGATTCCCACATTTGGGATGTGGCTTTTGGGATGCTTCCCAGGCCCAAAATCCCGGTGTCGGGATTCAAAATAATTCCCGGAGCTGAAACACCGGGCTCGGGGTGTTTGTTATTCCCGGAGCTGGTATCCCGGTGTTCGTTATTCCCGGGGCTATTATCCCGGTGTTCGTTATTCCCGGAGCTGTTATCCCAGCGTTCATTATTCCCAGGGCTGTTATCCCGGTGTTCGTTATTCCTGGAGCTGGTATCCCAGTGTTCGTTATTCCCGGGGCTGTTATCCCAGTGTTCGTTATTCCCGGGGCTGTTATCCCGGTGTTCGTTATTCCCAGGGCTGTTATCCTGGTGTTCGTTATTCCTGGAGCTGTTATCCCGGTGTTCGTTATTCCTGGAGCTCTTATCCCGGTGTTTGTTATTCCCGGGGTTGTTATCCCGGTGTTTGTTATTCCCGGGGTTGTTATCCCGGTGTTGGTTATTCCCGGAGCTGTTATCCCGGTGTTCATTTTTCCCAGGGTTGTTATCCCAGTGTTTGTTATTCCCATTATCCCAGTGTCAGTGTCAGGCTGTTCATTATTCCCAGGGCTGTTTTCCCAACGTTTATAATTCCCATTATCCCGGTGTTTGTCATTTCCGGAGCTGTTATCCCAGCATCAGTGTTCGTTATTCCAGGGCTTTTATCCCGGTGTTTGTTCTTCCCACCCTCAGGCCGTTCATTATTCCTGGGGCTGTTTTCCCAGTGTTTATTATTCCCATTTTCCGGTGTCAGGCTGTTCATTATTCCCAGGGCTGTTATCCCAGTGTTTGTTATTCCCAGGGCTTTTATCCTGGGAATTCTGCTATTCCTGTTATCGCCAGGGCTGTTATCCCGGTGTCAGTGTTCGTTATTCCCGGGGCTGTTATCCCGGTGTTTGTTATTCCTGGAACTCTTATCCTGGTGTTTGTTATTCCCACCCTCAGGCTGTTCATGATTCCCGGGGCTGTTATCCCAATGTTTATTATTCCCATTATCCCGGTGTCAGGATGTCCCTTATTCCCAAAGCTGTTATCCTGGTGTTAATTATTCCCGTTATCCTGGTGTTTGTTATTCCTGTTATCCCAGTGGTTTTCATTCCCATTATCCCGGTGTCAGGGTGTTTGCCATTCCCATTATCCCATTATCCAAGTGTTTACAATTCCCATTATCCCGGTGTTTTTCAATCCTGTTATCCTGTTGTTTGTCATCCCCGTTATCCCGGTGTTTGCCATTCCCATTTTCCCATTATCCCAGTGTTTTCCATTCCCATTATCCCGGTGTTTGCCATTCCCGTTATCCTGCTGTTTGCCATTCCCGTTATCCTGGACAGGACGGGGAGAACCGGGAATCTCCAGAGGGATCCAGCAGGATCCAGCCCATCCCAAAGATCCTGGAATGCCGGAGAGGGACACGGATCCGCTGGGATCCGCTGGGATAGATCCCAAGGAACAGCGGCCAGGGCTCGGGATGAGGATTCCCGGGATCCCAAACCTGCGGCCCAGCCAGGAATCGCAAAGGGAACGGCCCCAAATGGCTTTTCCCATCTCCTGCCCGGAATTCCCAGGGATGAGGGGGGAAGGGGCTCTGACATCCCGATGTGCGGGAAGATCGGTTTTCCCAAAATCCCATCCCCGCCGGCAAAGCTGGGATGAGGCTGGAATGACGGGAGATCCAAATCCAGGCCCGCCAGGGAAAAGGGGGGAAAAAATCCTGATATTCCCATGGGATTCGGATTTCCAGGGCAGGAAAAAAGGGATTTTTCTTCCCAGGAATTCACCACCCAGCTCTTGGCGGGACAGGGAAAAGCCAGACTGGGATCGGGAAGCGGGGCTGGATCCCGGTGGGATGGGGGAAGGAAAATCTGGGATCCCAGATCCCGCTGGGAAAAGTTGGGATCTATTTTGGGTTGGGGTTTGGGGTGTTTTTCCCCTTTTATCCATGAAAAAAGCCAGGAGAGGAGCAGCTCCCGGCACTGCTCCAGAGCTTTCCCACAGCTCAATCCTCATCCCAAAATAACCCGAGCCAAAAAAACCCAGATCCCAAAAAGACCTGGATCCCAAAAAGCCCCATCCCAAAAACCCCCGATCCCCAAAAAAACTGATCCCCAAAAGAACCCGATCCAAAAAAACCCAATCCCAAAAAAACACCAATCCCGAAAAAACACCAATACCAAAAAACCCCGATCCGAAAAAAAATTTGATCCCAAAAACCTGATCCCCAAAAAAACAATCCCAAAACAACCTGATCCAAAAAAAAAAACTGATCCCAAAAATCCAATCCCAAAAAAACCTGATCCAAAAACAACTTGATCCCCTAAAAAAACTGATCCCAAAACAATCCAATCCCAAAAAACTGATCCCAAAAAACCCAATCCTGAAAACACGATCCCTAAAAACCCCGATCCCAAGGAACCCAAATCCCAAAAAACCCATCCCAAAAAACCCCATCCCAAAACAACTGATCCCCCCAAAAAAATCCCAAAACAACCTGATCCCCAAACAAGCTGATCCCAAAAATCTGATCCCCATAAAACCTGAGCCCACCAAAACCTGATCCCAAAAAACCCAATCCAAACAATCCCGATTCCAACAAACCCAATCCCAATAAACCTGATCCCTAAAAGACCCGATCCCAAAGAACTGGCTCCCAAAAACCCGGTCCCTCCCCAAAAAATTCCAAAAAGACTGATCCCAAAAAAACCTATCCCCAAAAAAACCTTATCCCAAAAATCCCCATCCCAAAAATCCCAATCCCAAAAAGCCCGATCCCAAAACAACCCTATCCCAATAAACCTGATCCTGAAAACCCGATCCCAAAGAACTGACCCCCAAAAAAATGATCCCTCCCAAAAAAATCCCGAAAAGACCGATGCCAAAAAAAAACAAAAAAAAAAAATCCCAATCCCAAAAATCCCCATCCCAAAAATCCTGATCCCAAAAACCCCAATCTCAAAAAACCTGATCCCCCCAAAAAAACAATCCCAAAAAGACCGATCCCAAAAAACAAAAAAATCAATCCCAAAAAAATCTTGATCCTAAAAATCCTTACCCCCCAAAAAAACTCAGTCCCAAAAATCCTGATCCCAAAAACCCCGATCCCAAAACAACCGGATCCCTTCCCGTCCCTCTGTCCCCTCTGGGTGAAAGGCACCAAATTCCCTGGATTTGGGGATGAGGGGAAAAACTCTGGGAAAAAAAATTATTTCCCCCCAAAAATTTGGGGGAATTTCCAGGATAAGGAGCCCCTTCCCTCCCATCACCCCCTCGGGATATTCCTGTTCCTGTTCCTCAAAGAAATCCCAAAATTTCCATGGAAATCGCTGGAATTCCCAAAAAATTTGAAGGAATTGTTGGGATAAAGGACGTGGAGTGCTTTGGGAATGGTTCCCCGCCTCGGGATATTCCTGTTCCCATTCCACAAAAAAAAAAATCCCAAAATTTCCATGGAAATCTGTAAAAGCAGATCCGGCTTTGGAATTAACAGGGAAGATGGGGAATATTCCTGGAATTCCTGTTCCCTGCCGGCTTTTCCTGGGAAAGCCATCCCGGCCATCCCGGGGCTTGTTGGAGTGGAAAATCAGGATGGCTTCCCTCCCTTTTCCCTGCTCCACATTCCTGGATGTTCCTCCCGGATCGTCCCCGCCGGGAATGGGGGTGGATGAGGAGGTGGGGAATTCCCTTTGGGAATCTCCTTTGGGATCGGAGGCGCTTCCCGGCGGGATGGGGATTGAGGGGTGACAATCCCAGCCTGGATTCCAGGGAATGGCATCCCAAGGACACTCCAATGATTCCGAGGCCTCCTGGCTTTTCCCATGGGATTCGGGGCAGGGATCGGGATCGGGACCCTCTGGATCCTCCCTCTCCCATCCCCCGATCCCGCCCAGGCCGTGAATTCCCGGGTTTTTTTCCATCCAGGACATAAAATTCCAGCCCCTGGCCTTTCCCAGCTGGTTCCTCCTTAAATCCTGACCGGGAACAAGGAATGCCGACCATGGGCCAGGGAGATCCGGGCCAGGAAAAACCATCCCAGATTTCTGGGATTTTCCCGGTTTTTCCCGAGCACTGGGGCTGGTGGATCAGGCTTGGGGTGGATCCAAGAGCCTTTGGAATGGGATTTCTGGGATGGCTGGAATCAGCAGCTCCCAGGACAAAGGGACTGGATCCATTCCTCATTCCCGTCCTGCATTCCCATCCCTCATCCCCATCCCATATCCGCATCTCGCATTCCCACCCCAGATCCCCATCCCATAATCTCCATCCCAATCCCCATCCCGCATCCCATCCCAGATTCTCATCCCACATTCCCATCCTATATCCCATATCCACATCCCAATCCACATCCTGCATTCCCATCCTCATAACCTCATCCCACATTCCCATCCCAATCTCCATCCCATATCCCCACCCCATATCCCCACCCTGGATCCCCATCCCACATTCCCATCCTATATCCCATATCCACATCCCAATCCTCATCCCAGTCCTCATCCCACATTCCCACCCCATATCCCAATCCCCATCCCATATCCCCATCCCACATCCCCACCCCATATCCCAATCCCCATCCCATATCCCCACCCCACATCCCATATCCCCATCCCAGATTCCTATCCCACATTCCCACCCCACATCCCCATCCCACATCCCCGTTCCCAAGGATCCTTTGGAATCTGGTCCCCCTTCAGAGAGGCTCAGGACACCCCGGATGCTCCCAATCCCAAAACCCCAATCCCAAAACCCCAATCCCAAACTCCCTTCCTGGACCGGGATCCCCCTTCCCGGGAAGAACCTGGCCACCGACCCCCCCCCACCCCCGTTTAGGGACACGAATCCATCCCAAAATCCATAAGGAATGTTTCATTCCCGCCAGAGCACCCCCCAGAACGCCGGGATCGCACCCCGGGGGTGTCCCAGCCCATTCCCGGTGTATCCCGCCTTATCCAGGGGCTCGGGACCCCCCTTCCTGCTGCGGGACCCCCCTTTTTCCAGGGAAAGGGGAGGGCTGGGAAGGGCCTGGCGAGGCCCCAGAATCCAAGGAAAAATTGCCAGTTTTGGCACAAACAGGGATCTTGGCCGGCGCCGGGATTTTCCATGACTCCATCCCGACCCCCCCGGCCGCACTGGTGGGGGGGAGGGGAGGGATCAGGCACCCCCCACATCCCAAAAATTCCAGGGAGGGGGAAGGAATCCCAGTGCGGGTCCGAATCCCTTTGGGAATGAGCCTGGAATTTGGGATGTGGGAATAAAGGGAGGAGTTCAGGGTCTGGCCCCACATCCAGCCCCACCCCCCACCCCACCCCAAATCCCATCGGGAATGGGGATTCCTGGGGATCCTGGATCCTTGGGATCCCATGGGGGGCTCCCAGATGGATCCAGCGGCGGCTCCATGGAATGAGATCTGGAAAAGGGGGAGATGGAGCCGAGGGGATTTGGGGATGTGGAAAGAGAGAGGGATGGAGGGAAGGATGGATGGATGGATGGATGGATGACGGATGATGGATGGATGATGGATGGATGGATGATGGATGGATGATGGATGGATGATGGATGGATGGATGGATGATGGATGATGGATGGATGATGGATGGATGATGGATGATGGATGGATGATGGATGGATGATGGATGGATGATGGATGGATGGATGGATGATGGATGATGGATGGATGATGGATGGATGATGGATGGATGATGGATGGATGGATGATGGATGGATGATGGATGGATGATGGATGGATGATGGATGATGGATGATGGATGATGGATGGATGGATGATGGATGGATGATGGATGGATGATGGATGATGGATGGATGATGGATGGATGATGGATGGATGATGGATGATGGATGGATGATGGATGGATGATGGATGGATGATGGATGGATGATGGATGGATGATGGATGGATGATGGATGATGGATGGATGATGGATGGATGATGGATGGATGATGGATGGATGGATGATGGATGGATGGATGGATGGATGATGGATGGATGATGGATGGATGATGGATGGATGATGGATGGATGATGGATGGATGGATGATGGATGGATGGATGGATGGATGGATGATGGATGGATGATGGATGGATGATGGATGGATGATGGATGGATGATGGATGATGGATGATGGATGGATGGATGATGGATGATGGATGGATGATGGATGATGGATGGATGATGGATGATGGATGGATGGATGGATGATGGATGATGGATGATGGATGGATGATGGATGGATGATGGATGGATGATGGATGGATGGATGATGGATGGATGGATGATGGATGGATGGATGGATGATGGATGAATGGATGATGGATGATGGATGATGGATGATGGATGGATGGATGGATGATGGATGGATGATGGATGGATGGATGATGGATGGATGGATGATGGATGATGGATGGATGATGGATGGATGATGGATGGATGATGGATGGATGGATGATGGATGGATGGATGATGGATGGATGGATGGATGGATGATGGATGAATGGATGATGGATGATGGATGATGGATGATGGATGGATGGATGGATGATGGATGGATGATGGATGGATGGATGATGGATGAAGGATGGATGATGGATGATGGATGGATGATGGATGGATGGATGATGGATGGATGATGGATGATGGATGATGGAGGGAGGATGGATGATGGAGGATGGAAGGAGGGATGATGGATGGATGATGGATGGATGGTGGATGATGGATGGATGGATGATGGATGGATGATGGATGGATGGATGATGGATGATGGATGGATGATGGATGATGGATGGATGATGGATGGATGATGGATGGATGGATGGATGATGGATGGATGATGGATGGATGATGGATGATGGATGGATGGATGATGGATGGATGGATGATGGATGATGGATGGATGGATGATGGATGATGGATGATGGATGATGGATGGATGATGGATGATGGATGGATGATGGATGGATGGATGATGGATGATGGATGATGGATGGATGGATGATGGATGGATGAGGGATGGATGATGGATGATGGATGATGGATGGATGGATCCATGGATGGACAGCTGGCTCCATGGCTCCATGGGTGGATGGATGCATGGATACAAGGATCAGCTGGAACAAGAGCAGTCGGGATTCTGGGAATCCCAGGGGTCCCTCCAGGTCTTCATTCCCACTTCAGCCCATCCCAGATCCCATCCCCTGCTCCAGCTGCAGGAGCTGCCCTCAGCCCCATCCAGGGATTTTGGAATCCCAGCCCCATCCAGGGATTTTGGTGTCCCAGCCCCATCCAGGGATTTTGGTTGCCCTGCAGGACCCGGGTGTGTCCCATGGCCACATCTCTCAGTGCCAGCTCCATGTTATCCCATGGAATTCCACAGCCGCTCTTCCCGGGAATGCCAGGGTCTCCCGGGGGACAGCTGCGTCCTCTGCCCTGGCCTGGGGACAGCGGGACAATGATCCCAACTGGGAACAGCGGGATCCTTACTGGGATCCGTGGGATCCTTACTGGGAGCAGTGGGACTGGGGAAGGGCTGGCACCAGGAGGCTCCTTCCATCCCCCTGTCCCGATCCCTGAATCTCCCTGTTCCTCTTCCCTGGATCCCATCCCCTGCTTCCCTAAATCCCTGCCCCATTCCCCGCACCCCCTGCCCCATTCCCTAAATCCCTGTCCCATTCCCCAAATCCCTGCCCCATTCTCTGCCCCATTCCCTAAGTCTCTGTCCCATTCCCTAAATCTCTGCCCCATTCTCTGCCCCTTCCCTAAGTCTCTGTCCCATTCCCTAAATCTCTGCCCCATTCCCTTGCCCCATTCCCTGCCCCATTCCCGCCCCATTCCCTGCCCCATTCCCTAAATCCCCGCCCCATTCCCAGCGCTCCCTCTCCCGCAGCTGTCCCGCTAATCCCGGCCATCCCTCTCTCCCCGAGCCGGGATTGGCTCCAGGCCCGGCTCCAGCCCCGCACCTGCTCCGGCCCCGGCTCCAGCCCCGCTTCTCCAGCCCTAAAAAGGCCAGAATTCCTTCGGGAAGTGTCATCCTCCCTCCCTGGGGACACGATCCCTGCTCCCGCCGCATCCTGAGCCCGGGACACGGGAAGGGTCGGGAATGGGGGCAGGAGGTGGGAAAGGAGCCAGAATTCCTGGCTTTATTCCCGCTGCGTTCCCAGAGGGACGTGCCCTTCTCTCCAGCACCATTCCTCGCCACCCGCGGCTCCCGGGGGGATTTGGGGGTCACCCCCCGCGGGGTTTTCCAGGGGTTTTTCCCTCTTCCCGCTGGCTGGATGTGCCATTCCCGAGCTTCCCCCCGTCCTCAGACGTGCCGGAGCTCAGGCGGCTCCTGCGGAAACCGGGAGCGGGGGGGGATCGGGGGATTGAGGGACAGCTCGTGAACTCCCTTCCCTCGGGAAAGAGGGATAAAAATAACTCCGGGAGGCCGGAGAGGGACGGAGAGAGAGCCTGGAGAGGGCTGGAGAGGGCAGGGAAAGGCAGGGAAAGGAGGGAAAAAGGCAGGGAAAGGTGGGGAAAGGCAGGAAAAAGGCAGGGAAAGGTGCGGAAAGGTGAGGAAAGGTGCGGAAAGGTGCGGAAAGGTGCGGAAAGGTGCGGAAAGGTGCGGAAAGGAAAGGTGCGGAAAGGTGCGGAAAGGTGCGGAAAGGAAAGGTGCGGAAAGGAGCGGAAAGGAAAGGTGCGGAAAGGAAAGGTTCGGAAAGGAAAGGTTCGGAAAGGTTCGGAAAGGAAAGGTTCGGAAAGGAAAGGAAAGTTTCGGAAAGGTTCGGAAAGGAAAGGTGCGGAAAGGTGCGGAAAGGAAAGGAAAGGTGCGGAAAGGAAAGGAAAGGAAAGGTGCGGAAAGGAAAGGAAAGGTGCGGAAAGGAAAGGTGCGGAAAGGAAAGGAAAGGTGCGGAAAGGAAAGGTGCGGAAAGGAAAGGTGCGGAAAGGAAAGGAAAGGTGCGGAAAGGTGCGGAAAGGTGCGGAAAGGTGCGGAAAGGTGCGGAAAGGAAAGGTGCGGAAAGGAAAGGTGCGGAAAGGAAAGGAAAGGTGCGGAAAGGTGCGGAAAGGTGCGGAAAGGTGCGGAAAGGTGCGGAAAGGAAAGGTGCGGAAAGGAAAGGTGCGGAAAGGAAAGGTGCGGAAAGGTGCGGAAAGGTGCGGAAAGGTGCGGAAAGGTGCGGAAAGGTGCGGAAAGGAAAGGAAAGGTGCGGAAAGGTGCGGAAAGGTGCGGAAAGGTGCGGAAAGGAAAGGAAAGGAAAGGAAAGGAAAGGAAAGGAAAGGAAAGGAAAGGAAAGGAAAGGAAAGGAAAGGAAAGGAAAGGAAAGGAAAGGAAAGGAAAGGAAAGGAAAGGAAAGGAAAGGAAAGGAAAGGAAAGGTGCGGAAAGGTGCGGAAAGGTGCGGAAAGGTGCGGAAAGGTGCGGAAAGGAAAGGTGCGGAAAGGAAAGGAAAGGAAAGGAAAGGAAAGGAAAGGAAAGGAAAGGAAAGGAAAGGAAAGGAAAGGAAAGGAAAGGAAAGGAAAGGAAAGGAAAGGAAAGGAAAGGAAAGGAAAGGAAAGGAAAGGAAAGGAAAGGAAAGGAAAGGAAAGGAAAGGTGCGGAAAGGTGCGGAAAGGTGCGGAAAGGTGCGGAAAGGAAAGGAAAGGAAAGGAAAGGAAAGGAAAGGAAAGGAAAGGAAAGGAAAGGAAAGGAAAGGAAAGGAAAGGAAAGGAAAGGAAAGGAAAGGAAAGGAAAGGAAAGGAAAGGTGCGGAAAGGAAAGGTGCGGAAAGGAAAGGTGCGGAAAGGAAAGGTGCGGAAAGGAAAGGTGCGGAAAGGAAAGGTGCGGAAAGGAAAGGTGCGGAAAGGAAAGGAAAGGAAAGGAAAGGAAAGGAAAGGAAAGGAAAGGAAAGGAAAGGAAAGGAAAGGAAAGGAAAGGAAAGGAAAGGAAAGGAAAGGAAAGGAAAGGAAAGGAAAGGAAAGGAAAGGAAAGGAAAGGAAAGGAAAGGAAAGGAAAGGAAAGGAAAGGAAAGGAAAGGAAAGGAAAGGAAAGGAAAGGAAAGGAAAGGTGCGGAAAGGTGCGGAAAGGTGCGGAAAGGAAAGGAAAGGAAAGGAAAGGAAAGGAAAGGAAAGGAAAGGAAAGGAAAGGAAAGGAAAGGAAAGGTGCGGAAAGGAAAGGAAAGGAAAGGTGCGGAAAGGTGCGGAAAGGTGCGGAAAGGAAAGGTGCGGAAAGGTGCGGAAAGGTGCGGAAAGGTGCGGAAAGGTGCGGAAAGGTGCGGAAAGGTGCGGAAAGGAAAGGAAAGGAAAGGAAAGGAAAGGAAAGGAAAGGAAAGGAAAGGAAAGGAAAGGAAAGGAAAGGAAAGGAAAGGAAAGGAAAGGTGCGGAAAGGAAAGGTGCGGAAAGGAAAGGAAAGGAAAGGAAAGGAAAGGAAAGGAAAGGAAAGGAAAGGAAAGGAAAGGAAAGGAAAGGAAAGGAAAGGAAAGGAAAGGAAAGGAAAGGAAAGGAAAGGAAAGGAAAGGAAAGGAAAGGAAAGGAAAGGAAAGGAAAGGAAAGGAAAGGAAAGGAAAGGAAAGGAAAGGAAAGGAAAGGAAAGGAAAGGAAAGGAAAGGTGCGGAAAGGTGCGGAAAGGTGCGGAAAGGTGCGGAAAGGAAAGGAAAGGAAAGGAAAGGAAAGGAAAGGAAAGGAAAGGAAAGGAAAGGAAAGGAAAGGAAAGGAAAGGAAAGGAAAGGAAAGGAAAGGAAAGGAAAGGAAAGGAAAGGAAAGGAAAGGAAAGGAAAGGTGCGGAAAGGTGCGGAAAGGTGCGGAAAGGTGCGGAAAGGTGCGGAAAGGTGCGGAAAGGAAAGGAAAGGAAAGGAAAGGAAAGGAAAGGAAAGGAAAGGAAAGGAAAGGAAAGGAAAGGAAAGGAAAGGAAAGGAAAGGAAAGGTGCGGAAAGGAAAGGAAAGGAAAGGAAAGGAAAGGAAAGGAAAGGAAAGGAAAGGAAAGGAAAGGAAAGGAAAGGAAAGGAAAGGAAAGGAAAGGAAAGGAAAGGAAAGGAAAGGAAAGGAAAGGAAAGGAAAGGAAAGGAAAGGAAAGGAAAGGAAAGGAAAGGAAAGGAAAGGAAAGGCAGGAAGATGCTCAGGGAGGTTTTTGGGAAGGCCCCCGTGGGCACTGCTGGAGGCTCCATCCCAAAACAGCTGGAAGGTGTGGGGGAGGTGTGGGAATTGTTGGGAAGGGCGGGATGAGTGATTGGGATGTGACTCGGGGGGAGCAGCAGGAAAAGGGGGAGAGGGACACCGGGAACTGTGAAAGGGACACCGGGAACAGGGATGGACCAGGGGAGACTCAGGTGATGATTTCTGGTGATGTTCCCAGGTGTTCCCCAGATGTTTCCCAGGTGTTCCCCAGGTGTTCCCTAGGTGTTCCCCAGATGTCTCCCAGATATTTCTCAGGTGTCCCTCAGATGTTCCCCAGGTGTTCCCAGGTGCTGCTCTCCATAAATTCCCTCTCCATCTATTCCCTCTCCATGAATTCCCTCTGCCGTGATTCCCTCTCCATGGATTCCCACCCATGGATTCCCTCTCCATCGATTCCCTCTCCATGAATTCCCTCTGCCGTGATTCCCTCTCCATGGATTCCCTCTCCATGGATTCCCTCTCCATGGATTCCCGCCCATGGATTCCCACCCATGGATTCCCACCCATGGATTCCCTCTCCATGGATTCCCTCTCCATGAATTCCCTCTGCCGTGATTCCCTCTCCATGGATTCCCTCTCCATGGATTCCCTCTCCATGGATTCCCGCCCATGGATTCCCACCCATGGATTCCCTCTCCATGGATTCCCACCCATGGATTCCCGCCCATGGATTCCCACCCATGGATTCCCTCTCCATGGATTCCCTCCCCATCTCCCACATGGAGAGGATCCCACGGCAGCTCCTCTCCGGAGGAGATCCCACGATCCCGGTTTTCCCCTGGCTCCAGCTCAATCCGTGTGTGCCCGGGGGTGGCAGCGAGGGGGACACGGGGTCGGGATGAGGGACACGGAGTCGGGATTAGGGACACGGGGTTGGGATTAGGGACACGGGGTTGGGATTAGGGACAGGATTGGGATTAGGGACAGGATCGGGATTAGGGACAGGATTGGGATTAGGGACAGGATTGGGATTAGGGGTAGGATCGGGATTAAGGATAGGATTGGGATTAGGGACACAGGGTCAGGATTGCAGACATGGAGTTGGAATTAGGGACAGGATCAGGATTAGGGACAGGATCAGGATTAGGGACAGGATCGGGATTAGGGATGGGATTGGGATTAGGGACACAGGGTCAGGATTAAGGACACAGAGTCAGGATTAGGGGCACGGAGTTGGGATTAGGGACACAGGGTTAGGATTAGGGACATGGAGTCTGGATTGGGGACACAGGGCTGGGATTAGACACAGGATTGGGATTAGGGATAGGATCAGGATTAGGGATAGGATTGGCCATAGGGATTGCCAAAATCCTCGGTTTCCTCATCCTTGGCCCTGGAGATTGCCAAAATTCCAGATTTCCCTGCTCTTGGCCCTGGAAATCCCCAAAATCCTCGATTTCCTCGTCCTTGGACCTGGAAATCCCAAAAATCCCTGATTTCCCCAACTCCAGCGAGTCTGGGATGGGAATTTTGGGAACTGGGATCTCCCATTCCCACTGGTCCCCACCCAAACCTCGTCACTGGCACGCCATTCCCAGAGAAGCTGTGGCTGTCCCCGGATTCCCAGAAGTTCCCAAGGAAATGTTGGATGGAGCTTGGAGCAGCCTGGGAATAGCGGAAGGAGTCGGGGTTGGAGCAGGACAAGCTTCCCACACAAAGCATTCCAAGAATCCATGATAAAAGACACTCAGAATCCATCCCAGGGGATTTTTATGGAATTCAGGGATGGAAAAGGGAAGGGAGACCCTTCCTGGAGTTGGGAATTCCCAGTGAGGCCCCTGGATCCCGAAATTCCTTCTCAAGGAGGAGTCGGGATGGGGCTGGACCCAATCCAGCAGAGCCGGAGAGGGATTTGGCCTGGAATACCAGGATAGGAAACAGCTCCCACTCCCCCAGGGTTGGGATTTTGGGATCACAGGAAAGAATTCCAAGCTGGGAGGCTGGAGAGGGGCTGGAATTCCCAGAGAATCCCTGGGATCATCTAAATCTGTGCCGTATCACTGCGGGACGGCGGAACGCGTCACGCCCGCAGCGCGACTCTCCCGGGATATCCCATCCCATCCCATCCCATCCCATCCCATCCCATCCCATCCCATCCCATCCCATCCCATCCCATCCCATCCCATCCCATCCCATCCCCTCCCATCCCATCCCATCCCATCCCATCCCATCCCATCCCATCCCCTCCCATCCCATCCCCTCCCATCCCATCCCATCCCATCCCATCCCATCCCATCCCATTATCCCATTATCCCATTATCCCATTATCCCATTATCCCATCCCATCCCAATATCCCATTATCCCATTATCCCATTATCCCATTATCCCATCCCATCCCATCCCAATTATCCCACCCCATTATCCCATTTTCCCATCCCATTATCCCATCCCATAATCCCATCCCATTATCCCAGTATCCCATTATCCCATCCCATCCCAATATCCCATTATCCCATTATCCCAGTATCCCATCCCATTATCCCATTATCCCATTATCCCATTGTCCCATTATCCCATTATCCCATTATCCCATTATCCCATTATCCCATTATCCCATCCCATCCCAATATCCCATTATCCCATTATCCCATTATCCCATTATCCCATCCCATCCCAATATCCCATTATCCCATTATCCCAGTATCCCATCCCATTATCCCATTATCCCATTATCCCATTATCCCATTATCCCATTATCCCATCCCATCCCAATATCCCATTATCCCATATCCCATTATCCCATCCCATCCCAATATCCCATTATCCCATTATCCCAGTATCCCATCCCATTATCCCATTATCCCACTATCCCAATCCCACACCGACATTTTTCCCGTTTCCCGCTCAGGCTACGGTCACGCTGCTCCCAGCACGGACGGCGGGAAGGTTTTCTGCATGCTGTACGCGCTGCTGGGGATCCCGCTGACGCTGGTGATGTTCCAGAGCCTGGGCGAGCGCATCAACACGCTGGTGCGGGCGCTGCTGCGGCGCCTCAAGCGCCGGCTGGGCATGCGGCGCCCCGAGGTGTCCATGGCCAACATGGTCAGCATCGGCCTGGTGTCCTGCGTGGGGACGCTCTGCATCGGCGCCGCCGCCTTCTCGCACTACGAGAACTGGAGCTTCTTCCAGGTGAGGAAATAAAAAAACAGAGTCGATCTTCTTCCTTTATTTTATATTTTTTTAGTTTTTTAATTTTTTAATTTTTTAATTTTTAAAATCTTTAATTTTTTAAATTTTTAAATTTTTAATTTTTTAAATTCTTAAATTTTTATTTTTTTAAATTTTTTTTTTATTTTTAATTTTTTTTTTATTTTTAATTTTTTTATTTTTTTACTTCATTTTATTATTTTTTATTTTTTCATTTTTATTTTTTATTTCTTTAGTTTTTTTACTTTATTTTTTTATTTCTTTAGTTTTTTATTTCTTTAGTTTTTTATTTCTTTAGTTTTTTATTTCTTTAGTTTTTTTACTTTATTTTTTATTTTTCTTTTTTATTTCTTTGTTTTTTTTTAGTTTATTTTTTTTTTTTTTTGTTTTTATTTTTTTATTTCTTTATTTTTTTACTTCATTTTTTTATTTCCTTATTTTTTAATTCTTTAGTTTTTTATTTCTTTAGTTTTTTACTTTATTTTTTATTTTTATTTTTTATTTCTTTGGGTTTTTTTTTACTTTATTTTTTATTTTTTATTTTTTGTTTTTATTTTTTTATTTCTTTACTTTTTTACTTCATTTTTTTATTTCCTTATTTTTTAATTCTTTAGTTTTTTATTTCTTTAGTTTTTAATTTATTTTTTATTTTTTATTTTTTATTTCTTTGGTTTTTTACTTTATTTTTTATTTTTTTATTTTTGATTTTATTTTTTTTATTTCTTTATTTTTTACTTCATTTTTTTATTTCCTTATTTTTTATTTCTTTAGTTTTTTTACTTCATTTTTTATTTCTTTATTTCTTCATTTCTTTATTTTTTTACTCCATTTCTTTATTTCTTTATTTCTTTATTTTTTACTTCATTTTTTTATTTCTTCATTTTTTCATTTCTTCATTTTTTTACTTAATTTTTTTATTTCTTTATTTTTTATTACTTTATTTTTTTACTTAATTTTTTATTTATTTCTTTATTTTTTTACTTCAATTTTATTTCTTTATTTCTTTATTTTTTACTTTATTTTTTTATTTTTTAATTTTTAATTTTCAGGTATTGATTTATTTATTAATTTCAATTTCTTATTTATTTTTTTATTATTTTTTAATTATTGTATATTTATTTATTTATTTATTATTTTCTATTTTTATTTTTTATTATTTATTAATTTCTTTATTTATTTTTATAATATATTTATTTCGGTTTTTTGGTTTTTATATATTTATTTTATTATTTATTTTAATTTTTTTTAATTTTTTATTCATTTTTAATTTCTTTTTATTATTTTATTTTTTTATTTATTTTATTTTGGGTTTTTTATTTATTGTATTATTTATTTATTTATATTATTTATTTATTATTATTTATTTTTTGAATTATTATAATTAAATTAAATTAAAAATTAATTTAATTAATTTAAATTAATTTTAAAAAATATTTTAATATTTTTGTATTTATTATAGATATATAATTTTAAAAAGTTTCAATTAAAATTTTAAATTTTAAAAACGAAAGAGATTTCCATCAATTCCTCCCTCAGAGCTGCGGTCAGCGCTGTCTTCATCTTTTATTATTATAATGATGTAATAATCGAATAATAGATTAATAGAACACTATAATAATATATTAGCATAATAATATAACAATATTATAATTTTATATTATAATATTATAACATTTTTATATAGTAACATATTAATATAACAATATCATGATATTATAATGTAACAATATAATAATATAGTATAGTATAGTATCATATCATAAATCATGTAACATAACTTAATGTATTGTATTGTAATAAAGTATAATAAGATAAGATAAGATAAGATAAGATAAGATAAGATAAGATAAGATATGATATGATATAATATAATATAATATAATATAATATAATATAATATAATATAATATAATATAATACGATATAATAATATAATAGTATTATACATACTATAATATAACCCTAATATATAATAGTATAACCCTAATAAATAATAATAATAATAATAATAATAATAATAATAATATAACCCTAATACATAATATTATATATATAAAACATGACCATACTATAATATAACCCTATAATATAATATTATAACCGTAATATATAATAATAAATATATAATATATAATAATAATAATAATATGTATAATATAACCCTAATATATAATATTATATATATAAAATATGACCATACTATAACCCTATTATATAATATTGTTGCCCTAATATATTATATATAATAATATACTTATATATTAATATATTTATATAATAATATATATAATATAACCCTAATATATATTATATATATAAAACATGACCATACTATAATAAAACCCTATAATATAATATTATAACACTAATATATAATAATATGTAATAATATATATAATAATATATAATATAACAATATAATATAATATAATATAATATAATATAATATAATATAATATAATATAATATAATATAATATAATATAATATAATATAATATAATGTAATATAATATACTATAATGTAATGTAATGTAATGTAATGTAATATAATATAATATAATATAATGTAATGTAATGTTATGTAATGTAATATAATGTAATATAATGTAATGTAATATAATGTAATATAATGTAATATAATGCAATGTAATGTAATATAATATAATATAATATATATAAAACATGCCCCTACTCTAATACAACCCTATAATACAATCTACATGCCCCCTGTCCATTCTCTATTACCCACTATGCAACATTTAACCCCTTCCTGCCCACCCCAGGCCTACTACTACTGCTTCATCACGCTGACCACCATCGGCTTCGGCGACTACGTGGCGCTGCAGAAGGACCAGGCTCTGCAGACGCAGCCCCAGTACGTGGCCTTCAGCTTCGTCTACATCCTGGCGGGGCTGACGGTCATCGGCGCCTTCCTCAACCTCGTGGTGCTGCGCTTCATGACCATGAACGCCGAGGACGAGAGGCGCGACGCCGAGCAGCGAGCGCTCCTGGGCCACGCGGTGCCCGGCCCCGCCGCAGCGCCCCCGGCCGAGAGAAGGTTCCGGAACGTTTACGCCGAGGTCCTGCACTTCCAGTCGGTTTGCTCGTGCCTGTGGTACAAAAGCCAGGAGAAGCTGCAGTATTCCATCCCCATGATTATTCCCAGGGATTTGTCGGGGTCGGATACGGCCGTGGAGCGCTCTTCGCCCGCTCGTTGCGTGGAGACTCCGGAGCATCGCTGCTTCTGCCGCTCCCGCCGTTCCGCCATCAGCTCCGTGTCCACCGGGCTCCAGAGCCTGGCGGCGTTCCCGGGATTCGCCAAGCGCCGCAGCTCCGTGTAGCCCCTTCCCCATCCCCGACCCAGCCCGGATCCCTCCCGGAGCGGGATGAGACCGCCTCGGGCTCCGGGACCGCGCCGGAGCGGGACCCCTTGGCTCCGGAATGGATTTTAATTTATCTTGGATTTTAATTTCAAACCTCTTGGATTTCCATTTCAAACCTCTTGGATTTTAATTTAAAACCTCCTAGATTTAAATTAAAACCTCTTGGATTTTTAGTTTCAAACCTCTTGAATTTTTAATTTCAAACCTCTCTTGGATTTTCATTTCAAAACTCTTGGATTTTAATTTCAAACCTCTTTTGGATTTAAATTTCAAACCTCTTGGATTTTAATTTCAAACCTCTTGGATTTTTAATTTCCAACCTCTCCTGGATTTTAATTTCAAACTTCTCTTGGATTTTTATTTCAAACCTCTTGGATTTTAATTTCAAACCCCTTTTGGATTTTTAATTTCCAACCTCTCCTGGATTTTAATTTAAAACCTCTCCTGGATTTTAATTTAAAACCTCTCCTGGATTTGATTTTAAAAGCTCTTGGATTTTTATTTCACAAAAAAAACCCCCAAAACAATCCTTGAAAATGTGAAACTGGGGAGAGCCTCGGAATCCGGCGGGATCGAGGGGCAGCCAGTCCTGCCCTTTCCGCGCTCTGGATCCTCGGGAATTCCCCGGGAAGCGCGGAAGGCCACGGAAATCAGGCTAAGAGGGGCTTAGCCGGAGCTTTTCCACATCAGCCGCCCGGAAAAGCAGCCGGAGTCACGTAGGCCGCTCCAAAATCTGGGATTTGGGGCCGGATTAACCCTTTGGAGCCGGGGCAGAGCTGGGAGTCCTCAGGATTTAGCGGGAATCATCCATGGGAGGCTGGTTCATCCCGCAGGAATTCCGTTTGCATCCTCCCCGAGGCTCCGGGGGTGGATTTGTTCCTCCTGGGAAGGAGTTTTGGGGAAATCCGGGATATTTTCCCTTGGGATCCCCTTTTCCATCCTCACCGAGGCCCCAGGGGTGGAATTGTTCCCCTCAGGGAGGTTTTTTTGGGAATTTTTCCCCTGGGATCCCCCTTTCAATCCTCCCTGAGGTTCCAGGGATGGAATTCTTCCCCTCAGGGAGGTGTTTTTGGATAATCCGAGGTATTTTCCCCCTGGGATCTCCCTTTCCATCCTCCCCAAGTCTCCAGGGATGGAATTTTTCCCATCAGGGAGTTTTTTCTGGGAATTTTTCCCCTGGGATCCCCATTTCCATCTTCCCCAAGGCTCCAGGGATGGAACTGTTCCCATCCAGGACATTTTTGGGGGGAATTTTTCCCCTGGGATCCCCCTTTCCATCCTCCCCGAGGCTCCAGGGATGGAATTCTTACCTGGGAAAGTGTTTTGGATAATCTGGGATATTTTCCCTTGGAATCACCATCTCCATCCTTCCCAAAGCTCTGGGATGGAATTGTTCCCATCCAGGAGGGTTTTTATGGGAATTTTTCCCCCTGGGATCCCCCTTCCCATCCTCCCCGAGGCTCCAGGGATGGAATTTTTCCCATCAGGGAGTTTTTTCTGGGAATTTTTTTCCCTGGGATCCCCATTTCCATCCTCCCCAGGGCCCCAGGGATGGAATTGTTCCTCCTGGAAAGGGGTTTTGGGGAAATCTGGGATATTTTTCCCCGGGATCTCCATCTCCACTCTCCCCGAGGATCCAGGGATGGAATTGTTCCCGTCCAGGAGGGGTTTTTTTTTGGGAATTTTTCCCCTGGGATCCCCATCTCCATCCTCCCCGAGGCTCTGGGAATGGGATTTTTTCCCTCAGGGAGGAATTTTGGGATCCCCCGGGATCCCCGTTTCCCATCCTCGCCGGGACTCCGGGGGTGGAGTCTTTCCCTCAGAGAAGCATCTGGGGGAAATTCGGGATATCACAACACTTTTCCATCCTTGCCCCCACACCCCACCACCGCCCTCACCCCTGGGATACTCCCGGAATTCCCTGGGATACCCCGGGGGTCGCTTCTGTCACCGCCGCCCCCACGGGGAAGCAAAAATTCCCTCTTTTCCCATTCCCACTTTTCCAGGATGGGATTTTCCCCTCCCGGCACCCAAAGCGCCCTCAAGGAGGAATCTGGGGACGTTTTGTCACTTTTCTGGAGAGGAAAATCCATGGATTTCTGATCCTTGAGATTCCAGAGGGTGTCGGTTACCGACGGCGCTGCCCGTGGAATTCCGGGAATATCCGTCGGAGACGAGGCTCGGGGGACGCTTCCCGACGATTCCAGGGAGGAATTCCCGATTCCCGCCGGGAAGGGCTTCCCTGGGTCTGACGCCAAAGCCGATCGGTCCCGCTGGACCCAATTCCTTGGAGAGAGAAATAAAGGATTGCCGGAAGCTCGGGAGAGTCTGGGATCTTCCCACGGGATATGGGGAGGGAGGAGGGGCTGGGAAAGGAGGATCCCGATCCCCTGGGATCACAGCTTTGCTTCCAGTAATTCCCTCGGGATCTGGGAGAGGAGGATCCCGATCCCCGGGATCACAGGATTGCCTCCAGTAATTCGGGATCTGGGAGAGGAGGATCCCGATCCCCTGGGATCACGGCTTTGCCTCCAGTAATTCCCTTGGGATCTGGGAGAGGAGGATCCCGATCCTTTGGGATCTTGGCATCACCTCCAGTTCTTTTCCTCGGGATCTGGGAAAGGAGGATCCCAATCCTTTGGGATCTCAGCTTTGCTTCCAGTCCTTCCAGCTGAGGACTGGGAGAGGAGGATCCCGATCCCCTGGGATCGCGGGATCGCAGGATCGCCTCCAGTAATTCCCTCGGGATCTGGGAAAGGAGGATCCAATCCTTTGGGATCTCAACACCATCTCCAGTAATTCCCTCGGGATCTGGGAAAGGAGGATCCTGATCCTTTGGGACTTGGGATTCTTCCCTCAGGATCGGAGGATCCCAATCCTTTGGGATCTCAGTTCCTTTCCTTGGGATCTGGGAAAAGAGGATCCCGATCCCCGGGATCTCGGCTCCTTCCCTTGGGATCTGCGGGGGGTGGAGGGCTCGGAGAGGAGGATCAGGATCCTCTGGGATTCCCCCTCGCTGCCGCTCCAGCAGGGACCGGGAAACGCTGGATTTTCCTTGGGATAAGACTCGATCCCATTCCTGAGCTTTCCCGGGATGAGGGAGAGGAAGGGAGGAGAAGATGTGGCTTGGAGCTCATCCAGAGATTTCCTTTGGGAAAAGGAATTCCTGGAGCAAGGCCAAGCTGGACAGGGCTTGGAGCAGCCGGGGATGGAGGGAAGTGTGGGGGTGGGAATGGGATGGAATTCCAGAGCCCTTCCGCTTTGTCCTGCCCTCCGGCCCTTTCCCAAATCCCAGCTCTCCCGGAGCCCCTGGAGCCTCGGGAAGCGGCTCCCAGCATTCCCGGGATCCTTCCCTGATCCGGCTGCACATTCCCGGCTCTCCCAGCCCCGGGATTGGATCCAGCCCCATCCCGACTCCTCCTTGAGAAGGAATTTTGGGTTCCAGGGGCTTCACTGGGAATCTCAGGACTCCAGGAAGGGTCTCCCTTCCCTTTCCCATCCCTGAATTCCACAAAAATCCCCCGGGATGGATCCTGAGTGTCCTCGATCCCAGAATCCTCAACACCTCCCAACATCCCAGGCTGCTCCAAGCCCCATCCCAGCTTTCCTTGGGCGCTCCCAGGGATTCTCTGGGAATTCCTTCCCAAGCTCCCAGCCCCAGCTCCCCTTTCCCAGTGGGAAGCCATTCCCTGGCTCCTGGCCCTGCGGCCCTTTCCCAAATCCCAGCTCTCCCGGAGCCCCTGGAGCCTCGGGAAGCAGCTCCCAGCATTCCCGGGATCCTTCCCTGATCCGGCTGCGCATTCCCGGCTCTCCCAGCCTGGATCCAGAGCATCTCCATGTCCCTTCTTTCTTTCTGCCCCTGGAATTTAGCTCGCAGGGGGTATCCATGGATCCATCCATCTATCCATCATCCATCATCCATCCATCCATCCATCCCTGGATCCTTTAATCCCATCCCACTTTCCACGCCCAAATTCCTGACGGAGAAGGGTCCGGAGCCAGGAGTTTCCCAGGGCCGGGACACAAAGCTCTGTCCCCTCCACAAACCATTCCCGAGGGATCCAGAGGGATCCACAGGGACACAGCGAGAGCGGAGGAGCCTCCAGGCAGATTCCCAGAGTTCGGACTCCCAGATTCAGGAATCCTGAGCCATTTTTTTTCTCCTCTTAAAGCCGTGAAATTTTCCCTGCCAGCCTTATCCCAAATATTTACAGTCAATTGGAGCCACTCGAAATTCCTGCCCAGTGCCAGGGGAAACTCATCCCAGTTCTCATCCCAGTTCTCATCCCAAAGCTCATCCCAAAGCTCATCCCAAAGTTCATCCCAAAGCTCATCCCAAAGCTCATCCCAAGGCTAATCCCAAGGCTCATCCCAAGGCTCATCCCAGGGTTCAGCCCAAGGCTCATCCCAAGGCTCATCCCAAAGTTCATCCCAAAGCTCATCCCAAGGCTCATCCCAAAGCTCATCCCAAAGCTCATCCCAAAGCTCATCCCAAGGCTCATCCCAGGGTTCAGCCCAAGGCTCATCCCAAAGCTCATCCCAAAGCTCATCCCAAGGCTCATCCCAAAGCTCATCCCAAGGCTCATCCCAAGGCTCATCCCAAAGCTCATCCCAAAGCTCATCCCAAGGCTCATCCCAAAGCTCATCCCAAAGCTCATCCCAAAGCTCATCCCAAGGCTCATCCCAGGGTTCAGCCCAAGGCTCATCCCAAAGCTCATCCCACTTCTCATCCCAAGGCTCATCCCAGGGCTCATCCCAAAGCTCATCCCAAAGCTCATCCCAAGGCTCATCCCAAAGCTCATCCCAAGGCTCATCCCAAGGCTAATCCCAAGGCTCATCCCAAGGCTCATCCCAAGGCTCATCCCACTTCTCATCCCAAGGCTCGTCCCAGGGCTCATCCCAACTCCTCTGGGAACGGGAAGGAAATGTCATTATCCCGGCAGGAAAGGGGGTGGGAAACAGGGAAAAATTGGGAAAACTGAGGAAAAAAAAATAAAGGAAAAACGGGGCTGGTTTGGGATCCGAGGACGTTTTTGGAGATCCGGAATTTAATTATTTAAAAAAAAAAAATCCTTATTCCGTGTTTAAATTTTTTCTTGGAAAATTCCTTTTTCCCAAGGAATGAAAAAAACTCTGGGAGATGACGCTGGGAAGGAAAATCCTGGAATTTTGGGTCCTTCCAGGGTCACATTTGGGTCCTTCCAGGGTCATATTCGGGTTCCCCCCCAGATGATTCCCCCCCTTCCCCAACTCTCCGACACCCCCCAGCATGGGAAGGGTTAATCCCATCCCCCTCCCGGCCTTGGAAAAAAACCTGGATTGGGAATTTCACTCCCACTGCCCCTCCCCTCGCGTCTGCCGAGGGTCACGGCCTCTGGAAAAGGGATGGGAATGGGAATGGGAATGGGAATGGGAATGGGAATGGGGAATGGGAATGGGAATGGGGAATGGGAATGGGAATGGGATGGGAAAGGGATGGGAATGGGAATGGGAATGGGAATGGGAATGGGAATGGGAATGGGAATGGGATGGGAAAGGGATGGGAATGGGAATGGGAAAGGGAAAGGGAATGGGAACGGGAATGGGATGGGAATGGAAAAACAATTCATCTCTGGCTGCGGGGGAGGCCCAGGGGGGATGGGGGGAATTATCCCGGGTCTATCCCGGGTTTATCCCAGGTTTATCCCAGGTTTATCCCAGGTCTGTCCCAGGTTTGTCCTGGGTTTATCCCAGGTTTATCCCAGGTCCATCCCGGGTTTATCCTGGGCAGGTTCATTCCCGGTTTATCACAGGTTTATTCCAGATTTATCCCAGGTTTATCCCAGGTTTATCCCGAATTTATCCCAGGTTTATCCCGGGATGGTTCATTCCCGGTTTATCACGGGTTTATTCCAGATTTATCCCAGGTCTATCCCAGGTTTATCCTGGGTTTATCCCGGTTTATCCCGGGCAGGTTTATCCCAGATTAATCCCGGCTTTATCCCGGGTTAATCCCGGCTTTATCCCGGGTTTATCCCGGTTTATCCCGGCCGGGCCCTGCAGGTCCCGAATCCCGGGATCGGCTCCCGGCGATCCCGGTCCCGCTCCGCCAGCGCCACCTGCCGGACACGGGGGGACACGGGACTGGAATTCCCGGGATGGGAATCACCGGGACAGAATTCCCGGGACAGAATCACCGGGACAGAATTCCCGGGACAGAATCACCGGGACAGAATTCCCGGGACAGAATCACCGGGACAGAATTCCCGGGACAGAATCACCGGGACAGAATCACCGGGACAGAATTCCCGGGACAGAATCACCGGGACAGAATCACCGGGACAGAATTCCCGGGACAGAATCACCAGGACAGAATCACCGGGACAGAATTCCCGGGACAGAATTCCCAGGACAGAAATCCCGGGATGGAAACCACCGGGACAGAATTCCCAGGAGAAAATTCCCAGGAGAGGATTCCCAGGAGAGGATTCCCAGGAGAAAATTCCCAGGAGAGGATTCCCAGGAGAGGATTCCCAGGAGAAAATTCCCAGGAGAGGATTCCCAGGAGAGGATTCCCAGGAGAGGATTCCCAGGAGAGGATTCCCAGGAGAAAATTCCCAGGAGAGGATTCCCAGGCCAGCGGCGCGGTCGGGAGGGGGTGGCTTTATGCAAATTAGGGGGCGTGTTTTCACACCAGCCCCTCCCATTGCCGCGTGGGCGTGGCCAGCCAGAGCCGGGCTGGGTTTCCCTTGGGGGCGTGGCCATGGGCGTGTCCCTGTTGGGGGCGGGGCCAAGGCTCGCGCTCCTGCTCCTCCCCGGCTCCATCAAAGCCCTGGCGGCCGAGTGAGACCCCAAAAATCCCCCGGGACCCCCCGAACACACCCGAACCTCTCCGAACCCCCCCGAGCCTTTCCGAACCCCCCGAAGCCTCCCGAACCCCCCCGGGACCCCCCGAAGTCACCCGAGACCCCCCCGGGACCTCCCGAACCCTCCCGATCCTCTCCGAACCCCCCCCCCGGGACTCCCGAATCCACCCGAACCTTTCCGAACCCACCCGGGACCCCCAGAACCTCCCCGAACCCACCCGGATACACCCGAACCTCCGGAACCCACCCGAACGCACCCGGGACCCCCCGAACCCTGCCGAACCTCCCCGAACCCACCGGAATCCCCTGGGACTCCCGGGACCCCCCCGAGACCACCCCGGGACCCTCCGAATTCACACGGGACCCTCCGAACTCACCCGAACCCCCCCGGGAACCCCCGAACTCACCCGAACCCCCCCGGACCCCCCCGGGACTCCCGAACCCACCCGAACCTCCCCGAACCCACCCGGGACCCCCCGATACCACCCCGGGACCCTCCGAATTCACACGGGAACCCCCGAACTCACCTGAACCCCCCCGGGAACCCCCGAACTCACCTGAACCGAACCCCCCCGGACCCCCCCGGGACTCCCGAACCCACCCGAACTCACCCGAACCCCCCCGGATCCCCTTGAGTGGCCTTGGGGTCCCCTCCCTGCCCCCCCCTCCCCGGGATTTGGGGTCACCTCGGGGTCCCCACCCCACATCAGGATCCTTTTTGGGGGGAGATCCTTTTAAGGGGGATCTTTTTGGGGGGGATTTTGGGGGGATTCTTTTAAGGGGGATCCTTTTTGGGGGGATCATTTTTGGGGGATCCTTTTTGGGGAGATTTGGGGGGGATCCTTTTCAGGGGGATCCTTTTTGGGGGAATCTTTTTTGGGAGGATTTTTTGGGGGGGCCCTTTTTGGGGGGATTTTTTTGGGAATTCCTTTTTGGGGGGAGGATTTTTGGGGAGGATTTTTGGGGAGGGATTTTGGTGGGGGATCCTTTTTGGAGGGATTTTGGTGGGAGCTCCTTTTTTGGGGGGGATCCTTCTTGGGGGGATCCTTTCGGGGGGATTTTTGGGGGATCCTTTTTAGGAGGATCCTTTATAGGGGGGGGATTCTTTGGGGGGATTTTGGGGGGGATCATTTGGGGGGGATCCTTCTGGGGGCCTCCAGCTCCTTTTGGGGCTGGAGAAGGAATTTGGGGTTTTCCAGCCGATTTTGGGGTGCTGCCTCCCCCCTCCCCCCCCCCAGATCCCCTTGCGGCTCCTCCCGCACCCCAAAATCCCGGGAAGGGCTGGAGTGACGTCATTCCCACCCCATCGCCATCCCAAAATCTTCCCGGGCAGGGCGGCCGTTCCTGCTTTCAATCCCATTCCCAATTCCAGCCCCATTCCCAATTCCAGCCCCATTCCCAATTCCAGCCCCATTCCCGATTCCAGCCCCATTCCCGATTCCAGCCCCATTCCCGATTCCAATCCCAATCCTGCCTGTGATCCCCCCCGTTCCAGCTTCCAGCCTCTAATTCCATGTTCCAGCCCCCATTCCAGGTTCCATCCCGCCATTCCAGCTTTTCCAGCCTCATTCCGCATTCCAGCCCCCCTTTCCCATTTCCCTCAGGCCGCCGGGACGGGATGTTCCCGGGGGAGTTTTCCTGCCTCCCTCTCCAGCTTTTCCAGCCCCAATTCCCACAGGATTCCCGTTTCCAACCCTTTTTCCTTCCCACCATCCCCCTTTCCCAGCTTTTCCAGCCCCAGTTCCCACGGGAGAATTCCCATTTCCTTCCCCCCATCCCATTTTTCCAGCTCCCAGCTCCCGTTCTCCCAGCCCGCCGCGCTTCCTCATCCTCCAAATCCCGGGATTCGGCCCCGCTCCACAGCGGAATTCCCGGGAATGGGAAGGGCTGGGGGAGAGGGAGGGTGGTGGCGGCGATCGGGGATGAGGGATCAACGCCAGGAATGTTCCTTGGGATCGGCATCCCGGGGGTTAGGATTGGGAATTCTGGCTGGGAATATTCCCTTGGGATCAGCATCCCAGGGATTTGGGATCGGGAATTCTCCTGGCTGGGAATGTTCCCTTGGGATTGGAATCCCAGGGTTTGGGATTGGGAATTCTCCTGGTCAGGAATGTTCCTCGGGATCAGCACCCTGGGGTTGGGATTGGGAATTGTCTCAGCTGGGAATGTTCCTCGGGATCAGCATCCTGGGAATTCGGATTGGGAATTCTCCCAGCTGGGAATGTCAGCGAGGGGTGGAGCGGCTGTGCCGGCTCTTCCCGGTGGGATACGGACCCACAGAGCCTCGGATCCATTCCCGAGGGATCGGGGTGGGATTGGGGTGGGATCGGGATGGGATCGGGATGGGATCGGGATGGGATCGGGGTGGGATTGGGATGGGATTGGGATGGGATTGGGGTGGGATTGGGGCTGGATCCCCCCACTCCCAAATTTGTGTTCCCAATAAAGGCCCTGTGCTCATTCCATGTGGGGGGTCCGGCAGAAATTTGGGAATTCTCAGGGATGGCAAAGGACAGGGACAGGATCCAGGTCCGTGGGATGGGGACAGCCCCTGGCACCGGGATCTGTGTCCTTGGGACCAGGATCCGTGTCCCACAGGATCAGGACAGGTCCTGGCCCCAGAATCTGTGTCCTGGCACTGGGATCCATGTCCCATGGGATGGGAACAGGTCCTGACACTGGGATCCGTGTCCCTTACACCGGGATCAGAGTGCATGGGATGGGGACAGGCCCTGGCACCCGGATCCGTGTCCCTGGCACTGGGATCCGCATCCCACGGGATCAGGACAGGCCTGGGCACCCAGATCCGTGTCCCACAGGATGGGAACAGGCCCTGGCACTGGGATCCGTGTCCTGGCACCGGGATCTGTGTCCCATGGGATGGGGATGGGTTCTGGCACCGGGATCCATGTCCTGGCACTGGGATCCATGTCCTGGCACCAGGATCCATGTCCTGGCACCGGGATCCATGTCCCATGGGATGGGGACGGGTTCTGGCACCAGGATCCATGTCCTGGCACCGGGATCCATGTCCTGGCACTGGGATCCATGTCCTGGCACTGGGATCCGCCTCCCCCGGGACAGGGAGAGACCCCCAAACCCGGGGGGGCTCCCGCCGGATCAGATTTGGGACCGGCGCCGGATTCCTCAACTCCACAATTCCACAGCGACCAAACCGAGGCCGTTTCCCCTCGGGATTATCCCAAAAAACTCCGGGATCAGAGCCAGGGGCTTCAGCGGCTTCGACTCTACCTTTATTTCCCGCCCGGGGCCCCGGCGGCTCCCGGCGGCAGCGGGAAGGGTCGGGAAGGGCGCGGTGACAATTCCCCCCTGGAAGGGGGATCCGGAGGGGCGGCGGCATCGCCCGGCTACTCTCTGGGAAGGAGGGGAAAAAATCGGGATGAGCCCGGCGTTATCCCCCGGCGGGGATGTTTTCTGGGAAGCGGCCGGACTCACACGGCGTTCTCCTTGAAGCGCTGGAGCGCCTGCTCGGCCACCATCTCCATGAACCTGGGATCATCCCACGGGATCTCCCCGGGCACGCTCAGCTCCAGCGGCTCCGAGTCGAAGAGCTGCACCGTCACCTGCGTGTCCGGCGGCGCCGACGGGTCCTCGGCATTGGGAGCCTTGGACAGCACCTGGAAGCGCCGCGCCGGGGTCATCCCGCGGGATGATCCCGAGCTCCGAGGTGGGAACGGCCCCGGGAGGGCCCCTGAGCTTGGCTCCCGTCCCGGCGTTCCCGGCCGGAGCACAAAGGGCTCTTTGTGGCCGTGTCCCACTTTCCGCCTCTCCCGGCGTTCCCGAGGCCGAGGCTCACCGTGGTAACCTGCAGGAAGCCGTCGGATCCCATGGAATGGTTGGCCAGGCGGGACACCCAGCCGAACTGGCGGTTCAGCCGCTCCAGGAGGCCGGAGGTGTTGAGCATCTCCTGCTGGAATTCCCGGAGCAGGGAATCGTAGCGGCGCGTGAAGCGCTCGGCCACGCGCACGGCGTCCTCCAGCTGCTGCCGCAGCTCCTGCTGGGACGGGTCCTCCTGCCCGCAGTCTGGGATAACAGCGGGAAAACAACGGGAAAACAACGGGAAAAACAAGGGAAAAACAACGGGAAAACAACGGGAAAACAAGAGGATAATGGGAACGTGGGATGGGATGGGATGGGATGGGATCCATGGGATGGGATCCATGGGATGGGATGGGATGGGATGGGATGGGATGGGATGGGATCCATGGGATGGGATGGGATGGGATCCATGGGATGGGATGGGATGGGATGGGATGGGATGGGATGGGATGGGATGGGATGGGATGGGATGGGATGGGATGGGATCCATGGGATGGGATCCATGGGATGGGATGGGATGGGATGGGATCCATGGGATGGGATCCATGGGATGGGATGGGATGGGATGGGATGGGATGGGATGGGATGGGATGGGATGGGATCCATGGGATGGGATCCATGGGATGGGATGGGATGGGATGGGATGGATGGGATGGGATGGGGTCAGAATGGCCCTAGGGGTTCATCCCATCTCATTATCCCATCCCATTATCCCATTATCCCATCCCTTCCCCCAGAGCCAATGGATGCATCCCAAATCCTCAATCCCCCCGCCCCGAGCCATCCCATGGCCCCCAAACCCTGAATTGTTCCTCCCATTCCCAGTTCCCATCCCCTTTCCCATTATTCCCATCCCCACCCCCATTCCCATTATTCCCATTATTCCCATTATTCCCATTATTCCCATTATTCCCATCCCATCCCCACCTCCATTCCCATTCCCATCCCATTCCCATCCCATTCCCATTCCCATTATTCCCATTCCCACTCCCGTCCCCATTCCATTCCTGTCCCCTTTCCCAGTTCCCATCCCCTTTCCCATTATTCCCATCCCCATTCCCATCACTCCCATCATCCCCATCATTCCCGTCATTCCCGTCATTCCCGTTATTCCCGTCATTCCCGTTATTCCCAGCTCACCGAGGGCCAGGATCTCCCGGCACTCCTCGCACTCATCCCGCATCCGCAGGCACCCGGCCGAGTTCCGCCGGATCTCCCGGCAAACCATCCGGTCGTTGCTGAAATTCCGGGATTCTGCGGGAATTCCGGGCCGGCCTCAGCTCCCCAAATCCCCCCCAAGCCCGGGAGCTCCCCCCAGGTGCCGGAAAATTTGGGAATTTTCCTTGGAATTTGGGCCCCTCCCGTCCCCGGGGCTGCGTCGGCAGACGGTGACGGCACAGGTGGCAACATTCCCAGAAAAAACATGGGATGCGATCCCAAAAAACCCCAAACAGCACAAAAACATGGGATGTGATCCCAAAAAACCAGAAAAATATCGGATGAAATCCCACGAAAACACCAAGAGCAAAGAAACATCGGCTGCGATCCCAAAAAATCCACAAAAACATCAGATGCAATCCCAAAAAAATAACAAACACCACAAAAACATCGGATGAAATCCTGAAAAAACCACAAAAACATCGGCTGCAATCCCAAAAAACCCCAAACAGCACAAAAACATGGGATGTGATCCCAAAAACCCACAAAAACATCGGCTGAAATCCCAAAAGAAACCCAGACACCACAAAAACATCGGATGAAATCCCGAAAAACCCCAACAGTGAAAGCATGGGATGCGATCCCAAAAAAACACAGGAAACAGGGAAAGAACATCGGCTGCAAATCCCAAAGAAAATAACGAACACGACAGAAACACGGGATGCGATCCCAAAAAAACAACAAACACCGAAAGAACATTGGATGCGATCCCGAAAAACCACAAAAACATCGGCTGCCATCCCAAGGAAAAAAAAAACCCCAAGCACCTGCAGTATTCCCGAAAAAATCACCTGCAGCATTCCCAAAGAAAAAAAAAGCCGGGAATTTTCCCCCAAGAAACCGTCAGCAATATTCCCAAAAAACCCCAGCGGCATTCCCAGGAAAACCAGAATCCTGCAACATTCCCAAACTAAAAAAGACGGGAACATTCCCAAAAAACCCAAATTCTTGCAACATTCCCAAAAAAACCCATCAGCAAAATTCCCAAAAAACCCAAACTCCCCAAGATTCCCAAAATTCCCCGTTCCCCCGACAGCTGCCAGGACTGAGTGGAGCCGACATCCCAAAATCCCGGCCCGCAAACGGCGGGATCCGGCCATTCCCGCTTTTTCCATTCCCGCTTTTTCCATTCCCGCTTTTTCCATTCCCGCAATTCCCAGGCCCGTCCCATCAGGACTGAGCTCATCCTCGGAATTCCCAAGGATTTCCCAGGAATCTCATCCCTAAACCCACCGGAGTTTGGGCATTTTTGGGAATCTCATCCCTAAAACCGCTGGAGTTTGGGGATTTTTTGGGAATCTCATCCCTGAATCCACCAACATTTTGGGATTTTCAGGAATCTCATCCCTAAAACCGCTGGAATTTGGGGACTTTTTGGGAATCTCATCCCTAAACCCGCTGGCGTTTAGGGATTTTTGGGAATCTAATCCCTAAAACCGCCAGAATTTGGGATTTCCTGGGAATCTCATCCCTAAAATCACTGACACTTCAGGATTTTTGGGAATCTCATCCCTAAACCTGCTGACATTTTGGGATTTTTTGGGAATCTCATCACTAAACCCACTGGAGTTTGAAGATTTTTTGGCAATCTCATCCCTAAACCTGCCAGAATTTGAGGATTTTCGGGAATCTCATCCCTAAACCTGCCAGAATTTGGGGATTTTCGGGAATCTCATCCCTAAACCTGCCAGAATTTGGGGATTTTCGGGAATCTCATCCCTAAACCTGCCAGAATTTGGGGATTTTCGGGAATCTCATCCCTAAACCTGCCAGAATTTGGGGATTTTCAGGAATCTCATCCCTAAACCTGCCAGAATTTGAGGATTTTCGGGAATCTCATCCCTAAACCTGCCAGAATTTGGGGATTTTCGGGAATCTCATCCCTAAACCTGCCAGAATTTGGGGATTTTCGGGAATCTCATCCCTAAACCTGCCAGAATTTGGGGATTTTCGGGAATCTCATCCCTAAACCTGCCAGAATTTGGGGATTTTCGGGAATCTCATCCCTAAACCTGCCAGAATTTGGGGATTTTCGGGAATCTCATCCCTAAACCTGCCAGAATCTGGGGATTTTTCGGGAATCTCATCCCTAAACCTGCCAGAATTTGAGGATTTTCGGGAATCTCATCCCTAAACCTGCCAGAATTTGGGGATTTTCGGGAATCTCATCCCTAAACCTGCCAGAATTTGGGGATTTTCGGGAATCTCATCCCTAAACCTGCCAGAATTTGGGGATTTTCGGGAATCTCATCCCTAAACCTGCCAGAATTTGGGGATTTTCGGGAATCTCATCCCTAAACCTGCCAGAATTTGAGGATTTTCGGGAATCTCATCCCTAAACCTGCCAGAATTTGGGGATTTTCGGGAATCTCATCCCTAAACCTGCCAGAATTTGGGGATTTTCGGGAATCTCATCCCTAAACCCGCCGGAATTTGGGATCCCGCGGCCCCGATCCCGCTTCCCAACCTTTTACCTGTCCCGAATATTCCCGAGGGATCGTCCCAGTTCCCGCGGGCGTTTTCCAGCATGCGCTGGCTGAACTGGAAGAGCGGCTGGAAGAGCTCCTGGAATCCGTGCGGGGGCTGCCGGAAAAGCGGGAAGAGCTCCCCGGAAAAGCGGCGGAAGCGCCGGCGCTCCGCCGGCTCCTCCCGGAATCCTCCGAAGGGAGCCTGGAAAAAGGGATGGAGCCACCCCTGGACCTGGGAGCTCTCCCGGAAAATCTCGTCCATCCCGTCCTCCAGAATTCCGAAGCGCTCCTCCAGCTCCTCCAGCTGCCGCTCCTGGCGCTGGTCCCGCTCCAGCAGCGATTCCAACCGCTCGCCCTCCGACCACACCGACACCGGAGACGAATTGTTCAGGAATTCCTCCAGCTGCAGCGGCACCGGCATCAAAATCCGCCCCTTCCCGGCGCCATCCAGCCGGGAATGGGATCCCGGAAAATTCCGCCTTTCCTGGTATCCCCCAGTGCTGTTTTCCCAGCGTTTTCCTGTGGTTTTCCCCTTTTTTCCCAGCGTTTTCCTGTGGTTTTCCCGGTTTTCCCCTTTTTTCCTGCTGTTTTCCTGTGGTTTTCCCCTTTTTTCCCAGCGTTTTCCTGTGGTTTTCCCAGTTTTCCCCTTTTTCCCAGCGTTTTCCTGTGGTTTTCCCAGTTTTCCCCTTTTTCCCAGCGTTTTCCTGTGGTTTTCCTGGTTTCCCCCTTTTTTCCCAGCGTTTTCCTGTGGTTTTCCTGGTTTCCCCCTTTTTTCCCAGCGTTTTCCTGTGGTTTTCCCGGTTTTCCCCTTTTTTCCTGCTGTTTTCCTGTGGTTTTCCCAGTTTTCCCCTTTTTTCCCAGCGTTTTCCTGTGGTTTTCCTGGTTTTCCCTTTTTTCCAGCTGTTTTCCTGTGGTTTCCCTGGTTTTCCCTTTCTTTCCCAGCGTTTTCCTGTGGTTTTCCCAGTTTTCCCCTTTTTCCCAGCGTTTTCCTGTGGTTTTCCCGGTTTTCCCCTTTTTTCCTGCTGTTTTCCTGTGGTTTTCCCAGTTTTCCCCTTTTTTCCTGCTGTTTTCCTGTGGTTTTCCCGGTTTTCCCCTTTTTTCCTGCTGTTTTCCTGTGGTTTTCCCCTTTTTTCCCAGCGTTTTCCTGTGGTTTTCCCCTTTTTTCCTGGTGTTTTCCCGGTGTTTTCCTGTTGTTTTCCCCCCAGTGTTTTCCTGGTGGTTTTCCCGGTGTTTTCCTGGTGTTTTCCCCAGCAATTCCTCCTTTTCCTCACAGACTTTTCCTGGTGTTTTCCTGGTGGTTTTCCCTGTGTTTTCCTCTTGTTTCCCTGTTGCTTCCCCATTGTTTTCCCCTTGTTCTCCTGGTGTTTTCCCATTGTTTTCCCACTGTTTTCCTGGTGTTCTCCCCATCATTTTCCCCCTTTTTCCCCACAGAGTTTTCCGGGTGTTTTCCTCATTATTCCCCTGTTATTTCCTCATTATTTTCCCATTATTTCCCACTTCTTTCCCCCCTTGTTTCCCCCTTATTTCCCCATTCTTTTCCCTGTTGTTTCCCAGTGTTTTCCCCTTTGTTTTCCCATTGTTTCCCCCTTCTTTTCCCCATTTCTTCCCCATTATTTTCCCATAATTTCCCCATTATTCCCGTTATTTCCCCATTCTTTTCCCCCTTTTCTTATCATCATTTTCCCCTTGTTCTCCCCATTATTTCCCCCATAATTTCCCCACTTTTTCCCCTCAATTCCCCCATTATTTTCCCCGTTTTTCCATAATTTCCCCATTATTTCCTCATTCCCTCCCCATTATTTCCCCCCTTTCTTCCCCATAATTTCCCTATAATTCCCCCATAATTTCCCCCGTTCTTTTCCCATAATTCCCCCATAATTCCCCCATTATTTCCCCCATTTTTCCCCCATTCTCTCCCCATTTTTCCCCCATTAATTCCCCCATTATTTCCCATTATTACCCCATAATTTCCCCATTACTCCCCCATAATTTCCCCATAATTCCCCACCATTCCCCCATAATTTCCCCATTCTCTTCCCATTCTTTTCCCATAATTCCCCAATAATTCCCCCATAATCTCCTGGTTATTTCCCAGTTGTTCCCCAGTTGTTCCCCGGTTGTTGCCCAGTTGTTCACGGGTTATTTCCCGGTTGTTCCCCAGTTATTCCCCGGTTATTTCCTGGTTATTTCCCGGTTGTTTCCTGGTTATTCCCAGGTTGTTTCCCGGTTATTCCCCGGTTATTTCCCGGTTATTTCCCCCATAATTTCCCGGTTGTTCCCCGGTTATTCCCTGGTTATTTCCCAGTTATTTCCCCATAATCTCCTGGTTATTTCCCGGTTGTTTCCCGGTTGTTCCCCAGTTCTTTCCCATTTTTTTCCCAGTTATTTCCTGGTTATTCCCCGGTTATTTCCCAGTTGTTCCCCGGTTGTTTCCCAATTATTCCCCCATAATTCCCCATTTGTTTCCCGGTTGTTCCCCGGTCATTCCTCGGTTATTTCCTGGTTGTTCCCCAGTTATTCCCCGGTTGTTTCTCGGTTATTTTTCTGTTGTTCCCTGGTTATTTCCCGGTTGTTCCCCCATAATTCCCCGGTTGTTTCCCGGTTGTTTCCCGGTTGTTTCGGGCTGACCTGGCGGCCCAGCAGCCCGGCCCCGCTGTGGCAGGTTCGCGCGTACAGGCGGAGGCAGCGCTGCCTCAGGCAGGGCTTGCAGCGCTCCCAGAGCTCCCGCGCCTCCGGCCCGCAGCGCTCGCCCCGCAGCTCCAGCTCCTGCTCCTTCTGCCGCGCCACGCGCAGCGCTTCCTGCCGGGAATGACGCCGGATCAGACACACCGCGTTCCCGCAGCCACCGCGACGCATTCCCGGAGCCCCGGGATGGCATTCCCACAGTTCTGGCATGGCATTCCCAGAGTCCCGGGATGGCATTCCCAAAGTCCCGGGAGCTGCTGATTCCCGGCACGGCATTCCCAGAGTCCCGGCACGGCATTCCCGGAGTCCTGGGACGGCATTCCCATAGTCCTGGGAGCCGCTGATTCCCAGCACTGCATTCCCGGAGCCCCGGGATGGCATTCCCAGAGTCCCGGAACAAACCGATCCCAATCACAGCATTCCCAGAGTCCTGGGATGACATTCCCAGAGCCCCGGGAGCTGCTGATTCCCGGAACGGCATTCCCAGATTTCCAGGATGCACCGACCTCCAGGATGGCATTCCCCATTCCCGGGACATTCAATCCCTGACACAGCATTCCCTGTTCCCTGACTCAGCATTCCCTGTTCCCAGAATATCCAATCCCTGTTCCCTCACACAGCATTCCCTGTTCCCAAAATATCCAATCCCTGTTCCCTGACACAGCATTCCCTGTTCCCAAAATATCCAATCCCTGTTCCCTGACACAGCATTCCCTGTTCCCGGGACGGCATTCCCTGCTCCCGGAACAAACCGATCCCAAACACGGCATTCCCAGACTCCCGGGACACCGCGACCCCCAGGATGGAATTCCCAGAATCCCGCGACACTCTGATCCTGACACAGCATTCCCAGAATCCTGGGACACGCCATTCCTGGTACGCCATTCCCAAAATCCCTGTAGACAGCGGTTCCCGGCGCACATTCCCAGAGTCCCGGGAGACAGCGACCCCAAAGATGGCGTTCCCTGTTCCCGGGATATCCAATCCCTGACACAGCATTCCCAGAGCCGTTCCCAGGATCCAGGACACACCATTCCCACCATGGCATCCCCCATTCCTGGTCCATCCCATTCCCAGACCATCCCATTCCCAGGAAAGCATTCCCCGTTCCCAGTCCATCCCATTCCTGGGCCATCCCAATCCCAATCCCGTTCCCATTCCCATTCCCATCATTCCCAACCCCACCATTCCCACCATTCCCATTATTCCCACCATTCCCAGCTCCTTCCCATTCTGGATCCCGTCCAGCTCTCTCATCATTCCCGTTATTCCCGTTATTCCCATCATTCCCATCTCCTTCCCTCTCCGGGTCCATTCCAGCTCTCCCAGCAGCTCCCATTCCCAATCCCATCATTCCCACCATTCCCATCATTCTGTTATACCCATTATTCCCACCTCCTTCCCACTCCGGGCCTTGTCCAGCTGTCCCATCATTCCCACCATTCCCATTATTCCCACCATTCCCACCATTCCCATCATTCCTGTTATTTCCCTTATCATTCCCATCACTTCTTTTCCGCTCCATGCCCATTCCAGCTCTCCCAGCAGCTCCCAATCCCATCATTCCCATCATTCCCATTATTCCCATTATTCCCGTTATCATTCCCGTTATCATTCCCATCACCTCCTTCCCACTCCGTGTCCATTCCAGCTCTCCCAGCAGTTCTTGTTCCCAATCCCATCATTCCCATCATTCCCATCATTCCCATTATTCCCATTATTCCCGTTATCATTCCCGTTATCATTCCCATCACCTCCTTCCCACTCCGTGTCCATTCCAGCTCTCCCAGCAGTTCTTGTTCCCAATCCCATCATTCCCATCATTCCCATCATTCCCATTATTCCCATTATTCCCGTTATCATTCCCGTTATCATTCCCATCACCTCCTTCCCACTCCATGCCCATTCCAGCTCTCCCGGCAGTTCCCAATCCCATCATTCCCGTTATCATTCCCGTTATCATTCCCGTTATCATTCCCGTCATTCCCGTTATTCCCATTCCCATCACCTCCTTCCCACTCCGTGTCCATTCCAGCTCTCCCAGCAGTTCTTGTTCCCAATCCCATCATTCCCATCATTCCCACCATTCCCGTCATTCCCGTTATTCCCATTCCCATCACCTCTTTCCCACTCTGTGTCCATTCCAGCTCTCCCGGCAGTTCCCAATCCCATCATTCCTGTCATTCCCGTTATCACTCCTGTTATCATTCCCGTTATCATTCCTGTTATCATTCCCGTTATTCCTGTTATTCCCATCACCTCTTTCCCGCTCCGTGTCCGTTCCAGCTCTCCCAGCAGTTCTTGTTCCCAATCCCATCATTCCCATCATTCCCATTATTCCCATTATTCCCATTATCATTCCCATCATCTCTTTCCCACTCCGTGTCCATTCCAGCTCTCCCAGCAGCTCCCAATCCCATCATTCCCATCATTCCCATCATTCCCGTTATTCCCGTTATTCCCATCATTCCCATCTCCTTCCCTCTCTGGGTCCATTCCAGCTCTCCCAGCAGTTCCCATTCCCAATCCCATAATTCCCATCATTCCCATTATTCCCGTTATCATTCCCGTTATCATCCCCATCACCTCCTTCCCACTCTGTGTCCATTCCAGCTCTCCCGGCAGTTCCCAATCCCATCATTCCTGTCATTCCCGTTATCACTCCTGTTATCATTCCCGTTATCATTCCCGTTATTCCTGTTATTCCCATCACCTCTTTCCCGCTCCGTGTCTGTTCCAGCTCTCCCGGCAGTTCCCAATCCCATCATTCCCATCATTCCCACCATTCCCGTCATTCCCGTTATTCCCATTCCCATCACCTCTTTCCCGCTCCGTGTCCATTCCAGCTCTCCCGGCAGTTCCCAATCCCATCATTCCCATCATTCCCATCATTCCCATTATCATTCCCATCATCTCTTTCCCACTCCGTGTCCATTCCAGCTCTCCCAGCAGCTCCCAATCCCATCATTCCCATCATTCCCACCATTCCCGTCATTCCCGTTATTCCCATTCCCATCATCTCTTTCCCACTCCGTGTCCATTCCAGCTCTCCCAGCAGCTCCCAATCCCATCATTCCCATCAATTCCCATTATTCCCGTCATTATCATTCCCACCATTCCCGTTATTCCCGTTATCATTCCCGTTATCATTCCCACCATTCCCGTCATTCCCGTTATTCCCATTCCCATCACCTCTTTCCCGCTCCGTGTCCGTTCCAGCTCTCCCGGCAGTTCCCAATCCCATCATTCCCGTTATCATTCCCGTTATCATTGCCATTATCATTCCCGTTATTCCCGTTATTCCCGTTATTCCCATTCCCATCACCTCTTTCCCGCTCCGTGTCCGTTCCAGCTCTCCCAGCAGTTCCCGCCGTTGTTTCCCGCTGTTTTCCAGCAGGGATTTCATCCGTCCCACTCCGCGCAGCGCCGCCTCCAGCTCCGCGTCCACCGCCCGGCTGCCCGCCGCCGACAGCTCTGATCCCAAAAAACATTCCCAAACATTCCCAAAAAATTCCACATCCCAAAGGATTCCCTCCACCGCCCGGCTGCCCGCCACCGCCAGCTCTGATCCCAAAAAACATTCCCAAACATTCCCAAAAAATTCCACATCCCAAAACATTCCACATTCCAAAACATCCCAAAAAATCCCAAACATTCCCAAAAAATTCCACATCCCAAAGAATTCCCTCCACCGCCCGGCTGCCCGCCGCCGACATCCCGAAAAACATTCCCAAACATTCCCAAAATTCCACATCCCAAAAAATTCCACATCCCAAAGGATTCCACCTTCCTGGCTGCCCACCGCCAACAGCTCTGATCCCAAAAAACATTCCCAGAAGTTCCACATCCCAAAACATTCCAAATCCCAAAATTCCATCCCCAAAAAATTCCATCCCCAAAAACATTAAATATCCCCCAAAAACTCCATCCCAAAAAACTCCAAATCCCAAAAAAATTCCATCCCAAAAAACTCCAAATCCCAAAAAATTCCATCCCAAAAAATTCCAAATCCCAAAAAAATTCCATCCCAAAAAACTTCAAATCCCAAAAAATTCCATCCCAAAAAATTGAACATCCCTTGGGAATTAAAACCCCCCAAAATTAAACATCCCCAAAATTTAAATGCCTGAAAATTAAATTTTCCCCTAAAATTAAATCCCCCCAAAAAATCCAAATCCCCCCCCAAATTAAAACCCACCTAATTAAATCCCCCTAATTAAACTAACCTAATTAAACCCCCCAAATTAACTCCCCCAAATTAAAGCCCCCCAATTAAATTCCCCCTAATTAAATAGCCCCAAATTAAAACCCCCAAAATTAAAACCCCCAAAATTAACCCCCCCAATTAAACCTCCCCAAATTAAAACCCCAATTATATCCCTCCTAATTAAACCCCCCAAATTAAAACCCCAAAACCCCCCCAAATTAAAACCCCCAAATCAAAACCCCCTAATTAAACCCCCTAATTAAACCCCCCTAATTAAATCCCCAATTAACTCCCTCCAAATTAATCCCCCGAAATTAAAACCCCCGAAATTAAGAACCCCTCCAAATTAAAACCTCCCTAATTAAATCCCCCCAAATTAACCTCCCTAATTAAATTTACCCTTAATTAAAACCCCCCAACTTAAATCCCCCGAATTAAATCCCCCAAATTATCCCCCCGAAATTAAATCCCCCAAATTAAACCACCCTAATTAAAACCCCCAAATTAAAACCCCCCAAATTAAACCCCCCCCAATTAAACCCCCCAAATTAAAACCCCCCAACTAACCCCCCAAATTAAAACCTCCCTAATTAAAACCCCCCAAAATTAAAATCCCTCTAATTAAATCCCCCAAAATCAAAACCCCCCTAATTAAATTCTCCTAATTAAATCCCCCCAAATCAAATTCCCCATATTAACCCCCCCTAATTAAACCCCCCCAAATTAAACCCCCACTAATAAAAACCTCCCTAATTAAATTCCCCAAATTAAAATCCCCCTAATTAAACCCCCCAAATTAAAACCCCAAAAATCAACCCCCCAAAATCAAACCCCCCCTAATTAAACCCCCTAAATTAAACCCCCCCAAATTAAAACCCCCCAAATTGAAACCCCCCAAATTAAACCCCCCTAATTAAATTCCCCAAATTAAAATCACCCAAATTAAAACCCCCGAAATTATACCCCCCCTCAAATTAAAAGACCACAAATCAAAACCCTACAAATTAAAGCCTCCCTAATTAAATCCCCCCAATTAAAACCCCCCAAATTAAACCCCCCTAAATCCCCCAAATTAACCCCCCCAAATTAAATCCCCCAAATTAAATCCCCCCTAATTAAATCCCCCCTAATTAAATCCCCAAATTAACCCCCCCCAAATTAACCCCCCCTAATGAAACCCCTCCTAATTAAATCCCCCAAATTAAAGTCCCCTGAATTAAAACCTCCCTAATTAAACCCCCCAAATTAAAACCCCCGAAATTAAAACCCCCTCAAATTAAAAGCCCCCAAATCAAAAACCCCCAAATTACAGCCTCCCTAATTAAATCCCTCCAATTAAACCCTCCAAATTAAAACTCCCCTAATTAAGCCCCCCTAATTAAACCCCCCAAATTGAAACCCCCCAAATTAAACCCCCCTAATTAAATCTCAATTAAACCACCCCAAATTAAATCCCCCTAATTAAATCCCCCCAAATTAAATTCCCCATATTAACCCCCCAAATGAAACCCCCCAATTAAACCCCCCCAAATTAAACCCCCTTAATTAAATCCCCCAAATTAAATTCCCCAAATTAAACCCCCCCAAATTAAACCCCCTAAATTAACTCCCACCAAATTAGCCCCCCCAAATTAAGCCCCCCAAATTAAACCCCCCAAATTAAAAGTCCCCTAATTAAGCTCCCCTAATTAACCCCCCAAATTGAAATCCCCCAAATTAAACCCCCCAAATTAAACCCCCCAAATTAAATCCCCCAAATTAAACCCCCTTAATTAAATCCCCCAAATTAAATTCCCCAAATTAAACCCCTTAAATTAACTCCCACCAAATTAGCCCCCCAAATTAAGCCCCCCAAATTAAAACCCCCCCAAATTAAGCCCCCCAAATTAAAACTCCCCTAATTAAGCTCCCCTAATTAACCCCCCCAAATTTAAACCCCCCAAATTAAAACCCCCCAAAATTAAATCCCCCCCAAATTAAACCCCCAAAAATTACCCCCCCTAATTAAATCCCCCCAATTAAACCCCCCAAATTAAAACCCCCTAATTAAATCCCCCCAAATTAAATTCCCCGTATTAACCCCCCAAATTAAAAGCCCCCAAATTAAAAGCCCCCAAATTATAATCCCCCAAATTAAACCCCCCCAAATTAAACCCCCCCAAATTAAACCCCCCCTAATTAAACCCCCCCTAATTAAATCCCCCCCAAATTCCCCTCCCCCCCCCGTTTCTCTCACCCTCCAGTGGGGGGAGGGGCAGCAGCGCCCGCGCCCCCCCCCAGGCCAGGAGCGCCCCCAGCAGCAGCAGCGCGCGCGCCATCGCCTGAGGGGGCGGAGCCTCAATGGGGGGGCGTGGCCTCGGGAGGGGGCGTGGCCTCGGGGAGTGATGTTTGGGGCGGGGCCTCAATGGGGGCGTGGCCTCGGGGAGTGATGTTTGGGGGGGGGCCTTAATGGGGGCGTGGCCTCGGGGAGTGCTGATCGGGGGCGGGGCCTCGAGGGGGCGCGGCCTCGGTGGGGAAACGCGAGGGGGCGTGGCCTCGGGGAGCGGAGACTCGGGAGCGGGACATTGGGGGAGTGGCCGGGGGGGCGTGGCCACGGGAGTGATGATGGGGGCGTGGTCTCAGAAGGGGCGGGGACTCGGGGAGTGAAGGCGGGAGCGTCGCTTTGGGGGCGTGGCCTCAGCGAGTGGGGCGTTGGGGCGTGGCCTGTGTGGGCGTGGCTTAAGGAGCGGCGGGGCCCGCCCCTCCCCCACCCCTCCCGGGGCTCTGAGTCCCCCCCTCCCCCCTCCCCCCCCCTCCACAAGGAAATAAATCAAATAAACCAAATAAAAAATGGAATTTGGGGATCGGCGCGAGCCCGTTCGGGAGGGGGGAGGAAGGGGGGGCTGGGTCTGGGGATCCCGGGATTTGGGATCTGCGGGGTTTGGGATCAGGATTTGGGAATCGAGATTTGGGAATCGAGATTTGGGATCAGGATTTGGGGATCAGGATTCGGGGACTGGGATTTGGGAACCGGGGTTTGGGGATCCCGGGGTTTGGGATCTGCTGGGTTTGGGATCAGGATTTGAGGATCACGGGATTTGGGATCAGGATTCGGGATCAGGATTTGGGGATCGGGATTTGGGGATCAGGATTTTGGGACCCCGGACTTCGGGATCTGCAGGATTTGGGATCTGCGGGATCCACTCCTCCCTCACCCCCCGTGTTCCCAAAAAAACCCCTCGGGATTTTGGGAATGGGAGCTGCCCAGTTTTGGGGGGTCCCGGATTCTCGGATCCCGGGATTTGGGATCCGCAGGATCCGATCCAACCCTGCCCCTCCCCCACCCGTGGGAACGGCCGCTGGCTCCGGGATTCCCGCAATTCCCGCAATTCCCGCAATTCCCAACCCCCCCTTCCCAAAATTCCTGAGAAATTTGGGCCCGCAGCGGGGGGGGGCTCCAATCCCAACCCCCTCCCCGGGACCCTGCGGCCGCTGCCAGCCCCAAAATCCCAAAAATGCCCAAAAATCCCAAAAATCCCCAGCCCAAAAATTCTCCAAAATCCCCAATTCCCAAATAAACCCAGCCCAAAAAACCCATCCCAAAAATCCCCAGCACAAATCCCCAAAATCCCCAGCCCAAAAAAACCATCCCAAACCCCCCCAAATCCCCCCCCAAAATCCCAAATCCCAAAAAAGCCCTCCCAAATCCCAAATATCCCCATCCCAAAAAAACCCCAAAATCCCATAAAAACCCTCCCAAATCCCAAATAACTCCCCCAAATCCCGAAGAACCCCCCCAATCCCAAATCCCCGATCCCAAATCCCGAATTCCCGAATCCCAAATCCCCAAATTCCCGAATTCCCGATCCCAAATCCCGAATTCCCGAATCCCAAATCCCCAAATTCCCGGCATGGAATTTGGGGATTCCCCAAAAACCGGCGGGAGGGGGGGGGGAGGGGAAAATAGGGAAAAACGGGAAAAATGAGGGAAAAATGAGGGAAAAAAGGGGAAAAAAAGGGGAAAAAAGGAAAAAAAGTGGAGAAAAAAGGGGGGGGAAATTGGGAAAAAATGGGGGGAAAATGGGAAAAAAAAAGAGGGAAAAGGGGGGGGGAAGAGGGAAAAAAATGGGGGAAAAGGGAAATGAGAAGGAAAAAAAAGGAGGAGGAAAGGGGGGAAAATTGGGGAAATGGGGGGGAAGGGAAAAAAAAAGGGGAAAAAATGGGAAAAAAACGGGAAAAAAAAAAGGGGGGAAAAGGGGGAAAAGAAGGGGTGGAAATGGGGGAAAAAAGGGAAAAAAAGGGGATAATGAGAAAATGAGAGGGGAAAAAGGGGGAAAGGAGAAAAGGGGGGGAAATGGGGAAAAAGGGGAGAAAAATGGGGGAAAAGAGGGAAAAAATGGGGAAAAAATGGGGAAAAATGGGAAATGAGAAGGGAAAAAATGGGGGAAGGAAAAGAGGGGAAAGAAAGAGCTGGAAAGGGGGAAAAATGGGAAAAAAAGGGGAAAAAAGGGGAAAAGAGGGGGAAAAAAGGGAAAAAAGGGGGGAAAAAGGAAAAGAACGGGTGGAAATGGGAATAAAAGGGGGAAAGGGGGAAATGAGAGGGGAAAAAAAGGGGGAGGAAAAGGAGGGAAAATGGGGAAAAAATGAACAAAAAGGAGGGGAAATGGGTGGAAATGGGAAAAAAAGGGGGAGAAAAGTGGGAAAATTGGGAAAAAAGGGGGGAAATGGGGAAATGAGAAGGGGAAAAATGGGGGGGAAAGGGGGAAAAGGGAAAAATGGGAAGGGAAAAATTAAGGAAAGAGGGGAAAGAAGGAAAAAGGGGGAAAGGGGAGAAAAAGGAGGAGGGAAAGGGAAAAAACGGGAAAATGGGAAAGGGAGGAGGGAAAAAAAGGGGGAAAAGGGGAGGGGGAAAGGGGAAAGTGGGAAAAGGGGAGGATTCCCAAGGGAAGGGATTTGGGATTTGGGGATTTGGGGATTCGGGAATTCGGGAATTCCGGGATTTGGGGATTCGGGAATTCGGGAATTCCGGGATTTGGGGATTCCGGGCAGTGCCCGCTCCGGCGCTCGGGAAAGAGGAAAAAGGGGAAGAAAAAAAGGGAAAAGAAGGGGGGAAAGGGGGGGGGAAATGGGAAAAGGGGAGGATTCCCAAGGGAAGGGATTCGGGAATTCCGGGATTTGGGGATTTGGGAATTCGGGGCAGTGCCCGCCCCGCCGCTCGGGAAAGGGAAAGGGAAAAAAAGGGAAAGAACGGGGAAAAAGGAGGGGGAAGAAGGGAAAAACGGGAAAAGGGGAGGATTCCCAAGGGAGGGGATTCGGGGATTCGGGAATTCGGGATTCAGGGAGGGATTCGGGAATTCGGGGGATTTGGGGATTCGGGGATTTGGGAATTCCGGGATTCCCGTACCCGCTCCGATGGATCCGCGGGGCCGCTCCCGGAGTTTTCCCGGAGTTTTCCCGGAGTTTTCCCGGAGTTTTCCCGGAGTTTTCCCGGAGCTCTCTTGGATTTTCCCGGAGCTCTCCCGGAGTTTCCCGGAGCTCTCCCGGAGCTCTCCTGGATTTTCCCGGAGCTCTCCCGGAGTTTTCTGGAATGGCCCCGGCGCCGCCCCCGCCCGGTCCCGTGGCCGGGCCCGTGCTCGCCTTGGCCGCGCGTCCCCAAATTCCCGAAATTCCCTCCCCTCCCCCCCCCCGAGACAATTCCCGAGACAATTCCCGAGACAATTCCCGAGACAATTCCCAGCCCAGCTCGGGGGGAGCGACCCCGAATTCCCCGAATTCCCAATTCCCGAATTCCCCGATTCCCGCGCCTCGCTGCCGCGTTCCGGGGGAAACTGAGGCACAAATCCCTCCCCTCTCCGTATCCTGGGATCCCCCAAATTCCCGAATTCCGGCTCCTTCCTGCAGCATTCCAGGGGAAACTGAGGCACAAATCCCTCCCCCCCATCCTGGGATCCCCAAAATTCCCAAATTCCGGCTCCTTCCTGCAGCATTCCAGGGGAAACTGAGGCACAGCCCTCCCCCCCCATCCTTGGATCCCCCAGATTCCCGCTCCTTCCTGGACCTGCCGCATTCCAGGGGAAACTGAGGCACGGCCCTCCCCCCCCCCCCCCGCCATCCTGGGATCCCCCAAATTCCCGCCCCTTCCTGGCTCTGCCGCGTTCCTGGGGAAACTGAGGCACGGCCCCACTCCTTATCCTGGGACCCTCGGAATTCCCAAATTCCCGATTTCCCGCTCCTTCCTGCGGCTTTCCAGGGGAAACTGAGGCACGGCCCCCCTTTCATCCTCAGACCACCCCTCAAATTCCCGATCCTTCCTGGCGCCGCCGCATTCCAGGGGAAACTGAGGCACGGCCCCTCCCCCTCGTCCGTGGATCTCCCAAATTCCCAAATTCCCGCTCATTCTTGGCTCTGCCGCATTCCGGGGGAAACTGAGGCACGGCGCCATCCCCCATTCTGGGATCCCCCGAATTCCCGCTCCTCCCTGCGGCTTTCCTGGGGAAACTGAGGCACGGCCCCTCCCCCTCGTCCGTGGATCCCCCAAATTCCCAAATTCCCGCCCCTTCCTGGCGCCGCCGCATTCCAGGGGAAACTGAGGCACGGCCGCCCCTCGCCCCATCCTGGGCCCCTCGGAATTCCCGAATTCCCAAATTCCCGCTCCCGGCAGGAGAGAAGAGCCGGGAGAGGGGGAGGGGCCGGGATCGGGACCCTCGGGAATGCGGGGGGGAATCCCGGGAATTCGGGGGGAAATCCTGGGAATTCGGGAAAATCCTGGGAATTCGGGGGGAAATCCCGGGAATTCTGGGGGAAAATCCCGGGAATTCGGGGAAATCCCGGGAATTCGGGAAAATCCCGGGAATTCGGGGAAATCCCGGGAAAATCCCGGGAATTCGGGAAAATCCCGGAAAAATCCCGGGAATTCGGGAAAATCCCGGGAAAATCCCGGGAATTCGGGGAAATCCCGGGAATTCGGGGAGGAAATCCTGGGAATTCGGGGAGGAAATCCTGGGAATTCGGGGAGGAAATCCTGGGAATTCGGGGGGGAAATCCTGGGAATTGGTGGGGAAATCCCGGGAATTCAGGAAAATCCTGGGAATTCGGGGAAATCCTGGGAATTCAGGAAAATCCTGGGAATTCGGGGGGGAAATCCCGGGAATTCAGGGGGAAATCCTGGGAATTCGGGGGGGAAATCCTGGGAATTCGGGGAAATCCCGGGAATTCGGGGGGGAAATCCCGGGAATTCGGGGGGGAAATCCTGGGAATTCGGGGGGGAAATCCTGGGAATTCGGGGAAATCCCGGGAATTCGGGGGGAAATCCTGGGAATTCGGGGGGGGAAATCCCGGGAATTCGGGGGGAAATTCTGGGAATTCGGGGGGAAATCCTGGGAATTCGGGGAAATCCCGGGAATTCCGGGACCGCCCGGGGGCAGCGGGGCTCTCCCGGCTCCCAGGAAAGTTTTGGGAATGGCCGGAACAGAGGGACGGGATCCCGGGAATTCCTCGGGAATTGGGGGGTCCCGGCTGGGCCGCGGCTCAAGGAAGGTCCCAGGAATAAACCCCGGGAATAAACCCCGGGAATGGCGGGAAAAAATATCGGGAATGGCAGGGAAAAATATCGGGAATAGCGGGAATAAACACTGGGAATGACAGGAATAAACACCGGGAATAAACACCGGGAATAAACACCGGGAATGGCGAGAAAAAATATCAGGAATAAACACCGGGATTAAATATCGGGAAAAGCAGGCGGGAACCGGGAATGCTGCGAGTCCCGAAATTCCAAATCCCGGAATTCCGATGGGAAGGAGCCGAACGCGGATCCCAAATCCCGGAATTTTGGGATCCCTTCCCGGAGCCTCATCCCGGGATTCCCGCGGGCGGCTCCGATCCCGAAATCCCGAGCCGCTGGAAAAGGAAATTCCGGGAATTCTGGGGAGGATTTGGGGGATTTTGAGGGAATTTTTGGAAGGGATTGGGAGAGTTTTTTGGGAGTTCGGGGGATTTTCGGGAATTTTGATGGATCTTTTTTAAATTCCGGGAGGGATTGGGGGAAATTCCAGGAATTTGGGGAAGGATTGAGGGGATTTTTGGGAATTGGGGGGGGACTGAGAGTTTTGGGAAAATTTTCGGGAATTTTGGGGGGGATTTGGGGCGGATTTTTGGGAATTTTTTGGGTCTGAGACCGGGAACTCCTGGCGGGGATGGAGTCGGGAAAATCCCACTGGGATTTTGGGAATTTTGGGGGGATCTGGAGGGAATTTGGAAGCACCGGGAGGGTCCCGATGGGATCCTCAGGAATGGGGGAGAGGAGATCCCGGAATTCCTGGATTTGAGGGAGAGGAAATCCCGGAATTCCCAGATTTTGGGGGAGGGAGATCCCGGAATTCCCAGATTTTGGGATTTGGGGGAGAGGAAATCCCAGAATTCCCAGATTTTGGGATTTGGGGGAGAGGAAATCCCAGAATTCCCGGATTTGGGGATTTGAGGGAAAGAAGATCCCAGAATTCCCGGATTTTGGGATTTGGGAACCGCGCCCGTTCCAGGCCGGAGCCGCGGGAAGAGGCCGGGAAAAACTCCGGGAATTTCCCCCATTCCCATTCCCGATCCCAACATTCCTGGTGGGAATTCCCCAAATCCCGGAAAATCGGAGCCACCCCGGGCTCCGGAACCGCCTCCTCCTCCCACGGATCCCGGAAAAATCCCGGATCCCAATCCCGGATCCCAATCCCGGATCCCAATCCCGGATCCCAATCCGGGATCCCAATCCCGGATCCCAATCCGGGATCCCAATCCGGGATCCCAATCCGGGATCCCAATCCCGGATCCCAATCCCGGATCCCAATCCGGGATCCCAATCCGGGATCCCAATCCCGGATCCCAATCCCGGATCCCAATCCTGGATCCCAATCCCGGATCCCAATCCCGGATCCCAATCCCGGATCCCAATCCGGGATCCCAATCCGGGATCCCAATCCGGGATCCCAATCCCGGATCCCAATCCCGGATCCCAATCCCGGATCCCAATCCGGGATCCCAATCCTGGATCCCAATCCCGGATCCCAATCCCGGATCCCAATCCGGGATCCCAATCCCGGATCCCAATCCCGGATCCCAAACCCGGATCCCAATCCCGGATCCCAATCCGGGATCCCAATCCTGGATCCCAATCCTGGATCCCAATCCTGGATCCCAATCCCGGATCCCAATCCCGGATCCCAATCCTGGATCCCAATCCGGGATCCCAATCCCGGATCCCAATCCCGATCCCTGGGATTCCGGAACCGCGGGAATCCAGGCTGGGAACGGCCCCTTTCCCTGGGATATTCCCAGATTTCCACCAATCCTGGCACCATCCCGGCTCCGGAGGGAACTTACCCCATTTTTCCCCAATTTTTTCCTCATTTTTTTCCCATTTCCTCCAGGTTTTTTCCCATTTTTTTCTGTTTTTTTCCCATTTTTTCCCAGGGTTTTCCATTTTTTCCCAGTTTTTCCTGGTTTTTCCCATTTTCTCCATTCTTTTCCCATTTTTTCCCAATGTTTTCCGTTTTTTTTCCCATTTTTCCCCCAATTTTTTCCTGTTTTTTTTTTTCCCATTTTTCCCCATTTTCCCTGTTTTCTTCCAGGTTTTTTCCCATTTTTTTCTGGTCTTTCCCATTTTTTCCCCGATTTTTTCCCATTTTTCCAGGTTTTTTCCCATTTTTCCTCATTTTCCCATTTTTTCCCATTTTTCCTTTTTCCCGTTTTCTTCCCATTTTTTTCTGGTTTTTCCCTTTTTTTTCCCCATTTTTCCCTTTTTTTTTTCCTTTTTTCCAGTTTTTTCCCAGTTTTTTCCCCATTTTTTCCCATTTTTTCCTTTTCCCTGTTTTCTTCCAGCTTTTTTCCCATTTTTCTCTGGTTTTTCCCATTTTTTCCCAATTTTTTTCCCATTTTTTTCTGGTTTTTCCCTTTTTTCCACTTATTTTTTCCCCATTTTTTTCCCATTTTTTCCCATCCCCTCCCTCTCCAGGGATTCTCCCGCCCCCTCCCAGGAATCCGTCGCGATTCCAAAGGGAGAAATTCCCAGGAATCCCCGGAACCCCTCCCCCATCCCCAAATTCCCGAAGTTTTCCCAGCAGGGAAGAATTCCAGAGGCGGTGGCTGCAGATCCAAGGCTTTGTTGGCTCCCCCGGGAATTCCCGGGAATTCCCTCCCGTTCTCCCGGAGCGTTCCCGGAGCCGGAGTTCGTTTTCCCGGGAATTCCGCGGCTCCGGGATCCTCACATGAAATCGTCGGAGTCGTTCCCATCCTGCGGGAAAAGCGGGAATGGGCCAGGCGGGATCGGGGATTCCCGGGAATTCCTGGGATTTGGGAATGCCGGGATGGGATTTCCGGGATCATCCCGAGGATTCCCGGGATCCCGGAGCCCTCTGGGAACGGAGCCAGCCCGGAGCTCCGGGAATTCCCAATCCCATTCCCGTTATTCCAATCCCACTCAATTCCAATCATTCCCATTATTCCCAATCCCAATCCCATTTATCCCCATTCCATCCCATTCCCGTCATTCCCATTATTCCCAATCCCATTTTTCCCGCTATTCCCGTTATTCCCAATCCCATTCCCGTCATTCCCATTATTCCCAATCCCATTTTTCCCGCTATTCCGGTTAATCCCAATATTCCCGCTATTCCCAATCCCACCCCCGTTATTCCCATTATTCCCGATCCCATTTTTCCCACTATTCCCATTCCCAATATTCCCATGATTCCCCATCCCATTATTCCCATTCCCAATCACATTCCCGCTATTCCCATTCCCGTTATCCTCTTCCCAGTATTTTCCTTATTCCCATCCCAACATTCCCGATATTCCCAGTATTCCCATCATTCCCAACCCCATTATTCCCGTTATTCCCACATTTCCCATCCCATTCCCGTTATTCCTTTTCCCATTGTCCTCATTATTCCCGCTATTCCCCTTCCCAGTATTCCCATCCCGTTATTCCCAATCCTGCTATTCCCACAATTCCTATTCCCGCTATTCCCGTTATTCCCGTAATTCCCGTAATTCCCGTTGTCATTCCCGTTGTTATTCCCATTGTTATTCCCATAATTCCCGTTGTTATTCCCATTGTTATTCCCGTTATTCCCATCCCATTTTTCCCATTTATCCCATTGTTATTCCTGTTCTTATTCCCAGTGGTTATTCCCGCTGTTCCTGCTATTCCCATTGTTGTCATTCCCGCTGTTCCCGTTATTCCTGCTGTTCCCATTGTTATTCCCACTGTTGTTATTCCCATTGTTGTTATTCCCGCTGTTATTCCCATTATTCCCGTTGTCATTCCCAATGTTCCCATTCCCGCTGTTCCCATTATTCCCACTGTTCCCGCTGTTATTCCCGCTGTTCCCATTGTTATTCCCACTGTTGTTACTCCCACTATTCCCATTGTTGTTATTCCCATTGCTGTTATTCCCACTATTATTCCCGTTGTTATTCCCACTGTTGTTATTCCCGTTGTTATTCCTGTTGTTGTTGTTCCAATTCCCGTTATTCCTATTGTTGTTATTCCCATTTCCGTTGTTATTCCCGCTGTTGTCACTCCCACTGTTCCGGTTGTTATTCCCGCTGTTCCCATTGTTATTCCCACTGTTGTTATTCCCGTTGTTCCCATTCCCGCTGTTCCCATTGTTCCTATTCCCACTGTTCCCGTTATTCCCATCATTCCCACTGTTCCCGTCATTCCCATTCCCGCTGTTCCCGGTGTAGTTATTCCGGCTGTTCCCGTTATTCCCGCTGTTCCTGTTGTTCCTATTCCCACTGTTCCCGTTATTCCCGCTGTTCCCGTTATTCTGGCTGTTCCTGTTGTTCCCGCTGTTCCCATTCCCACTGTTCCCATTCCCGCTGTTCCCGGTGTAGTTATTCCAGCTGTTCCCGTTATTCCCGCTGTTCCCGTTGTTCCCATTCCCACTGTTCCCGTTATTCCCGCTGTTCCCATTATTCTGGCTGTTCCCGTCATTCCCGCTGTTCCCGCTGTTCCCATTCCCACTGTTCCCGGTGTAGTTATTTCGGCTGTTCCCGTTATTCCCGCTGTTCCCGTTGTTCCCATTCCCACTGTTCCCGTTATTCCCGCTGTTCCCGTTGTTCCCATTCCCACTGTTCCCATTCCCGCTGTTCCCGGTGTAGTTATTCCGGCTGTTCCCGTTATTCCCGCTGTTCCCGTTGTTCCCGCTGTTCCCATCATTCCCATTCCCACTGTTCCCATTCCGGCTGTTCCCGGTGTTGTCATTCCGGCTGTTCCCGTCGCTCCGGCTGTACCTGGTTGGAGCTCATGTTCTCCGTTTTCATCAGCGAGCTGTAGCTCCTGCCGGGGGATCCCGCTCAGCTCCCGCCCGCAATTCCCGGGAATTCCCGCCGGGAACGCCGAGCCCCGCCCACAATTCCCAAGGATTCGTCCCTCTGGAATTCTCCCCGGGGCTGGAACTGCCCCTCCCCCACCCCCCCCATGGGATATCCCGGAATTCCCATCCCGGGGATCGCTCCGGGATCTCCCGGCTGGGAAATCGGGAATTGGGATCCCTGGGAATGCTGGGAATGGGATCCCTGGGAATGCCGGGAATGGGATCCCTGGGATCTCTGGGATTGGGATCCCTGGGAATGCTGGGAATGGGATCCCTGGGAATGCTGGGAATGGGATCCCTGGGAATGCTGGGAATGGGATCCCTGGGAATGCTGGGAATGGGATCCCTGGGAATGCTGGGAATGGGATCCCTGGGAATGCTGGGAATGGGATCTCTGGGAAATCCAGGAATTTGGATCCTGATCCCTGGAAAATCCCGGATTTTGGAATCCCTGGGAATGCGGGAATTGGGATCCCTGGGAAATTGGGAATTGAGATCTCAATCCCTGGAAAATCCTGGATTTGGGATCCCTGGCAATGCTGGGATTTGGGACCTCCAGAAAATCGGGAATCGGGACCTGGATCCCTGGAGAATTCCAGATTTTGGGATCCAAATCCCTGGGAAATCCTGGATTTTGGGATCCTTGGAAAATCCCGGATTTGGGATCCCTGGGAAATCAGGAATTGGAATCCCTGGGAATGCCAGATTTGGGATCTCAGGAAAATCGGGAATTTGGAACTCTATCCCTGGAAAACCCTGGATTTTGGATCCAAATCCCTGGAAAATCCAGGAATTGGGATCCCTGGGAATGCTGGGAATGGGATCTCTGGGAAATAGGGATTTGGGATCCGTGGAAATCCTGGATTCGGGATCCAAATCCCTGGAAAATCTGGGAGTTTGGATCCCTGGGAAATCCGGGAATTTGGATCCAAATCCCTGGGAAATCTCAGATTTTAGGATCCCAATCCCTGGGAAATCTGGGAATTGGAATCCCTGGGAATCCTGGATTTGGGATCTCTGGGAAATCAGGCATATGGGATCTCAATCCCTGCGAAATCCCAGATTTTGGGATCCAAACCCCTGAAAAATCCTGGATTTGGGATCTCCAGAAATTCTGGGAATGGGGATCTCAATCCCCAGGATATCCCGGATTTCAGATACCAGGGAAATCCTGGATCTGGGATCTGGGATCCCAATCCATGGAAAATTCCGGATGTTTGATGGCAATCCCAGGGAAATCCCGGATCTGGGATCCCAATCCCGGATTTCCCTGGATCCCGATTTTCCGGGCCTGGAGCCGGGGGAGGCTCCCCAGGGAATCCCGGGAACGCTGACCCCCCCCGGGATGAATTCCCAGCCCAGATCCCGGGAATCAGCGGGAATCCCGGAATTCCAGAGGGAGCTCCAGGGTCAATTCCAGAGGAATTCCAAAGGGAATTCCAGAAAAAATTCTGGAAGCAATTCCAAAGCAGCTCCGAGGAGAATTCCCGAGGCAATTCCAGGCTCTCTTCCCCGGCATTCCCAGCCCCCATTCCCTGGGATTCCCTTGGGAAAACCTCCAGGAGCCTCCACCCATCCCGCCATTCCCGGAATTCCTGGGATTCCCGGGATTCATTCCCGGAATTCCTGGGATTCATTCCCGCCTGGTCTTGTCCATTTCCCATCCCCAGCGCAGATCCTGCAGCTGCTGCTGCCGCCATTCCCAACATTCCTGGAATTCATTCCCAGCGTTCCCGGAATTCATTCCCAGATTCCACTCCCAGGCTCCATTCCTGTGTTTCATTCCTGGGTCCCATTCCTGGGTTCCATTCCCAGATCCCGTTCCCAGAATTCCCATGTTTCATTCCCGGGTTCCATTCCCGGATCCCATTCCCAGAATTCCCGTGTTCCATTCCCAGAATTCCATTCCTGGAATTCATTCTTGGGTTCCATTCCCGGGTTCCATTCCCAGAATTCCTGGAATTCCCGTATTTCATTCCTGGATACCCGAAATTCCCGGTGTTCCATTCCTGGATTCCCAGAATTCCTGGGTTCCTTTCCTGGATCCCATTCCCAGAATTCCCGTGTTCCATTCCCGGGTTCCATTCCCGGGTTTCATTCCCAGAATTCCCGTGTTCCATTCCCGGGTTCCATTCCCGGGTTCCATTCCCGCGTTCTCGTTCCCGTGTTCCATTCCCGGGTTTTGTTCCCAGAATTCCCAGATCTCCCGGTGTTCCCGGAATTCCCGCTGTTCCGGCTGTTCCCACCTGAGCTCGTCCATCTCCCGTTTCCGGCGCTGTTCCTCGCGCTGTTCCCGCCGCAGCTCCTGCAGCTGCTGCCGGCGCCGCCCGCGCTCCTCCCGATCCCGACATTCCCGCTCGGCCGCCAGGTCCGGGAATCGCTCCACGCGCGTCCGCTCCAGGCGCCGCAGCTGCTCCGACGGCCGCCGCTCCACCGTCACCGAGCGCACCTGGAACAACAGCCGGAAAAACACCGGGAATTACAGCCGGAGCCACGGCCTGCCGCTCCACCGTCACCGAGCGCACCTGGAAAAACACCAGGAAAACACTGGGAAAAAACACCGGGAATTACAGCCGGAATCACGGCCTGCCGCTCCACCGTCACCGAGCGCACCTGGAAAACCTGGAAAAACACCGGGAAAAACACCGGGAATGAGAGCGGGAATCACGGCCTGCTGCTCCACCGTCACTGAGAGCACCTGGAAAAACACCAGGAAAAACACCAGGAAAAACACCGGGAAAAACACCGGGAATTACAGCCGGAGTCACAGCGTGCCGCTCCACCGTCACCGAGCGCACCTGGAATTGCAACACCTGGAAAAACACCGGGAATTACAGCTGGAATCACGGCCTGCTGCTCCACCATCAGCGAGTGCGCGTGGAATTACAACAGCCGGAAAAACACCGGGAATTACAGCCGGAATCACAGCGTGCCGCTCCACCGTCACCGAGCGCACCTGGAAAACTGGGAATAACACCGGGAAAAACACCGGGAATGAGAGCGGGAATCACGGCCTGCTGCTCCACCGTCACTGAGAGCACCTGGAACAACACCAGGAAAAACACCAGGAAAAACACCGGGAAAAACACCGGGAAAAACACTGGGAATTACAGCCGGAATCACAGCGTGCTGATCCACCGCCACCGAGCGCACCTGGAAAAGCGGGAATGACAACGGAAAAAATGGGAATGAGAGCGGGAATCGCAGCCTGCCGCTCCACCGTCAGCGAGCGCAGCTGGGAATGGGAACACCGGGAGCGACACCGGGAATCACGGTGTGCCATTCCACCATCAGAGAGTGCACCTGGGAACAACGGGAAAAAACGGGAATTACAGCCGGAATTACGGTGTGCCGCTCCACCGTCGGCACAACCTGGAAAAACACCGGGAATAACACCGGGAAAAACAGGAATTACAGGCGGAATCACCGTGTAGCTGCTCCACCGGCAGCGAGCACACCTGGGAATAACGGGAATGACAGCGGGAAAAATGGGAATGACGAGAAATACGGGAATTAGAGCGGGAATTGGGAGTGATGTGATCCACGGCAGCGAGCGCTCCCGGGGTTAAAACAGTGGGAAAAACAGCGGGAATTACAGTGGGAAAAACGGGAATGACAGGAAAACTGGGAATGAGAACAAGAATTGGGGGTGCTCTGATCCACCAGCACACCCGGGAAAACAACGGGAATAACGACGGGAAAAATGGGAATGAGAGCGGGAATCACGGTGTGCCGATCCACCGGCACCGAGCGCAGCTGGAAACAACGGGAATGGCGGGAAAAATGGGAATGACGGGGAAAAAATGGGAATGAGAGCGGGAATGGGGGCTGTGCTGATCCACTGTCAGCAGGAACTCGTGGAATAACGGGAATAACAGCGGGAAAACCGGGAATGAGTGCGGGAATGGGGGTGTGCTGATCCGCCAGCAGCGTGGGCTCTGGGAATTCCAGGAATTCCAGGGGAACACTGGGAATTGAGGCTTCTCCCGTGGGATAATTCCAGGAATTCCAAAGGGAAAAATCCACCCCAATCACAGCTCCTGGCTCTGGGAATTCCAGGAATTCCAGAGGGAAAGAACCGCTCCGTTCCCAGGGGGAATTCCCTGTGTCCGCATCCCCCGATTCCCGGATCACCATTCCCAAGGTTCCAGCATTCCCGGATTTCTGACGTTCCTGCACTCCTGAATTCCCGAGGTTCCAGCATTCCCTGATTCCCAATCACCATTCCTGAAGTTCCCGCGTTCCCGGGGTTCCCGGAATTCCCGTTATTCCCGGGGTTATTCCCAAGGTCATTCCCGCTGTTATTCCCATTGTTGGTAATTCCCATTGTTGGTAATTCCCATTGTTGGTAATTCCCATTGTTGGTAATTCCCATTGTTGGTTCCCATTCCCGTTGTTGGTTATTCCTGTTGTTGTTCCCGGATTCCCGCTGTTGTCATTCCCGCTGTTGTCATTCCCGCGGTTGTTTCCCAGATTCCCGCGGTTGTTTCCCAGATTCCCGCGGTTGTTTCCCAGATTCCCGCGGTTGTTCCCGCGGTTGTTTCCCAGATTCCCGCGGTTGTTTCCCAGATTCCCGCGGTTGTTCCCGCGGTTGTTTCCCAGATTCCCGCGGTTGTTTCCCAGATTCCCGCGGTTGTTCCCGCGGTTGTTTCCCAGATTCCCGCGGTTGTTTCCCAGATTCCCGCGGTTGTTTCCCAGATTCCCGCGGTTGTTCCCGCGGTTGTTTCCCAGATTCCCGCGGTTGTTTCCCAGATTCCCGCTGTTCCCGTCACTCACATCCTTGTGCCGGTGGAATCCGATCTGCCCCACGTCCATGTCCGGAGTTTTCCGCAGGTTGCTCCAGGGGGTGTAAACAACCGACACCGAGCTCAGCTTGCAGCCTGGGAACAACCGGAACGACAACGGGAATGGGAACAGCGGGAACGACAACGGGAATGATGGGAATGACAACGGGAATAATGGGAATCACAACAGCGGGAATGGGAATAACAACGGGAATAACAATGGGAATGACAACGGGAACAACAGCAGCGGGAATGACAATGGGAATAATGGGAATGACAACAGTGGGAATGGGAACAACAACGGGAATAACAACAGTGGGAAAGCCAGCGGGAACAACGGGAACAGCGGGAATAACGGGAACGGGAATAGCAACGGGAATAACAGGAAGAACGGGAATGGGAGTAACACCGGCACGGTTGTTGTGGAATAACAGTGGGAATAATGGGAATAACAATGGGAATAACAATGGGAATAACAATGGGAATGGGAATAATGACGGGAACAACAACAGCGGGAATGACAACAGTGACGGGAAGAACAGCGGGAAGAACAGCAGCGGGAACAACGGGAATAACAATGGGAATAATGGGAATAACAATGGGAATAACAACGGGAACAGCGGGAACGAACAGCCAGGAAAAGAGGAGGAAACAGCCAGGAAAGAGCGGGAAAAACAACCGGAAAAATCAGCGGGAAAAATTGGGAAAAACAGTGGGAGAAATGAAGGAAAAATGGGGGAAAAATGGGAAAAGAGGTGAGGGGGAATAGCGGGAAAAATGGGAAAAAAAAGAGGGAAAAATGGGAAAAAAATGGGAGAAGAGTGGGAAAGGTGGGAAAAATGGGAGAAAGGGGAAAAATGGGAAAAAAGTGGGAAAAAGAAGGAAATAAAAGGTGGGAAATGAGAAAAGAGCAGGAAAAGCAGGAAAAACGGAGGAGAATTGGGAAGAAAAGTGAGAAAAATGGGAAAATTGTGGGGAAAATTGGGAAAAAGGCGGGAAAAATTTCGCGGGATTTAGGGCAGATCCCGACCCCTTCCCGAGGTTTTTCCCCAAGGGTTTTCCCGAGGGTTTTTCCCGGGATTCCGGGATACCTTGGATGCTGTTGGCCTTCACCAGGTGGGCGCAGTCGCTCAGAACTTCCTTGGGAATGTCATCCATGGTCTGGCCCTGGCACGGAATTCCCAAATTCCCAGAGATTCCGGATCGCCCGGCCCGGAATTCCCGGGGGGATTTCCCAGCTGTTCCCAGGGTTTCCCAGGAAAAATCCCAATTTTCCCGAGGTTTCCCAAGGAATATCCCACTTTTCCCAAGGCTTTTCCTGATTTTCACGCAGTTTCCCAGGGAAAATCCCAATTTTTCCACAGTTTCCCCAGCGATGTCCCATTTTTCCCAAGATTTCCCGAGGGATATCCCGCTTTTCCCAAGGCTTTTCCCACTTTTCCCGAGGTTTCCCAGGGAAAATCCCAATTTTCCCGCAGTTTCCCAAGGGATATCCCAATTTTCCCGAGGTTTCCCAGGGCATATCCCCGTTTTCCTGAGGCCGCCCAGGGAACAGCCCGGCTTTTCCAAAGGTTTTCCCCAAAACTCCTGAAGTTTCCTGAGGTTTTTCCCGCGTTTCCTGGGGGTTTTCCCGCTTTTCCCAGGGTTTTTCCTGCTTTTCCTGAGCTTTTTCCTGCTTTTCCCAAGGTTTTTCCTGTTTTCCTGGGGTTTTTCCCGCTTTTCCCAGGGTTTTCCCCATTTTTTATAGGGTTTTTCCCATTTTTCCCAGGGTTTTTCCCGCTTTTCCCATGGTTTTTCCCACTTTTCCTGCAATTTCCTGGGGTTTCTCCCACTTTTCCCGAGGTTTCTCCCACTTTTCCCGAGGTTTTTCCCATTTTTTCCAGGTTTTTCCCGGGACTCACCTTGTGCAGGCGCAGGTAGACGTGGGCTGAGGAGAGCTTGTCCACGTGGAACCTGCGGAATGCCGGGAATTCCAGGGAATTCCAGAGAATTCCGGGGAATTCCGGGGGATCCCCACCCCCACCCTGGTCCCAAATTCCCGATTCCCAAAACCCATTCCCAGGGATTTCCTGGGAATCGCCAATCCCGGGGCTGGGGGATGGGAGGAGAATTCCTGGGAATGCGGAGGGGAAAAATGGGGAAAAAGGGGGAAAAATGGGAATAAAAATGGGGAAAAAATGGGGAAGAATGGGAAAAAATGGGGAAAAAAAATGGAGGGAAAATGAGGAAAAAATGGGGAAAAATTGGGAAAAAATGGGAAAAAAATGGGGAAAAATGGGAATAAAAATGGGGAAAAATTGGGAAAAAATGGGAATAAAAATGGGGAAAAATTGGGAAAAAATAGGAAAAAAAATGGAAAAAAAGGGAGAAAAATGGGAATAAAAATGGGGGGGAAAAGGGAAAAAAAATGGGGGAAAAGGGAATAAAAATGGGGAAAAATGGGGAAAAATGGGAATAAAAATGGGGAAAAAGGGAATAAAAATGGGGAAAAAGATGGGGGAAAAATGAGGAAAAATTGGGAAAAAGACGGGGAAAAAATGGGGAAGAAGGGGAAAAAAAGGGGAAAAAAATGGAGGGAAAATGAGGAAAAAATGGGGAAAAATGGGAATAAAAATGGGGAAAAATTGGGAAAAAAAGGGGGAAAAATGGGGAAAAAGATGGGGGGAAAATGAGGAAAAATTGGGAAAAAAACAGGGAAAAAATGGGGAAGAATGGGAAAAAATGGGGGGAAAATGGAGGGAAAATGAGGAAAAAATGGGGAAAAATTGGGAAAAAATGGGAAAAAAATGGGGAAAAATGGGAATAAAAATGGGGAAAAATTGGGAAAAAATGGGAATAAAAATGGGGAAAAATGGGGAAAAAATAGGAATAAAAATGGGAAAAAATGGGGAAAAATGGGAATAAAAATGGGGGAAAAGGGAATAAAAATGGGGAAAAATGGGGAAAAATGGGAATAAAAATGGGTGAAAACTGGGAATAAAAATGGGGAAAAAGGAGGGGGAAAAATGAGGAAAAATTGGGAAAAAGGCGGGGAAAAAATGGGGAAGAATGGGAAAAAATGGGGAAAAAAATGGACAGAAAATGAGGAAAAAATGGGGAAAATGGGAATAAAATGGGGAAAAATGGGAATAAAATGGGAAAAATGGGGAAAAGTGGGAAAAATGGGGGAAAAATGGAGGGAAAATGAGGAAAAATTGGGAAAAAAACAGGGAAAAAATGGGGAAGAATGGGAAAAAATGGGGGAAAAATGGAGGGAAAATGGGGAAAAATTGGGATAAAAATGGGAAAAAATGGGATAAAAATGGGGAAAATTGGGATAAAAATGGGGAAAAATTGGGGAAAAAATGGGAAAAAAATGGGGAAAAAGGGAATAAAAATTGGGAAAAATATGGGGGAAATGAGGAAAATTTTGGGAAAAAAAACGGAAAAAATGGGGAAGAATGGGAAAAAAATGGGGAAAAAATGGGGAAAAAGTGGGGAAAAAATGGAGGGAAAATGAGGAAAAAATGGGGAAAAATGGGAAAAAATGGGGAAAAAGGGGAAAAATGGGAATAAAAATGGGAATAAAAATGGGAATAAAAATGGGGAAAAATTGGGGAAAAATGGGAATAAAAATGGGGAAAAATTGGGGAAAAATGGGAATAAAAATGGGGAAATAATGGGAAAAATGGGGAAAAGTGGGAAAAATGAGGAAAAAGGGAAAAATGGGAAAAAAATGGGGACAATGGGGAAAAATGGGGAAAAATGGGGACGTTTGGGAAATGGATTTGGGAAAAGGGGAAAAATTTGGGATTTGGGAAGGGATTTGGGATTTGGATTGGGATGGGATTGGATTTGGGATTGGGATTTGGGATTTGGGATTTGGGATTTGGGAATTGGATTTGGGATTGGATTTGGGATTTGGGATGGGATTTGGGATTTGGGATGGGATGGGATTTGGGAAAAATGGGAAAAGGGGGATTTGGGAAAAATTGAGGAAAAAATTGGGGGAAATTGGGATTGGAAAAACGGGGAAAAAAGAGGATTTGGGATTTGGGAAAAATGTGGGAAAATGAGAAGAAGGTGGGGGAAGGGAAGGGCCTGGGGATGGGATTTGGGATTTGGGATTTGGGATTGGATTTGGGATTGGATTTGGGATTTGGGATTTGGGATTGGATTTGGGATTGGATTTGGGATTTGGGATGGGATTTGGGATTTGGGATGGGATTTGGGATTTGGGATGGGATTTGGGATTTGGGATGGGATTTGGGATTGGAATTGGGATTTGGGATTGGAATTGGGATTTGGGATTGGATTTGGGATTTGGGATTGGATTTGGGATTTGGGATGGGATTTGGGATGGGATTTGGGATTTGGGATTTGGGATTGGATTTGGGATTTGGGATGGGATTTGGGATTTGGGATTGGAATTGGGATTTGGGATTGGATTTGGGATTTGGGATTGGATTTGGGATTGGATTTGGGATTTGGGATGGGATTTGGGATGGGATTTGGGATTGGATTGGGGATTTGGGATGGGATTTGGGATTTGGGATGGGATTCGGGATTTGAGATTGGGGATTTGGGATTCAGGATGGGGTTGGGGACTGGATTTGGGATTTGAAATGGGATTTGGGATTCGGGATGGGATTTGGGATTGGATTTGGGATTCAGGATGGGATTTGGGATTTGGGAAGAGCCGAGCTCAGGAATTCCCAGCTCCAGCCCAAAGGCACTCCCAAATTCCGGAATCCTCGGGGGCAGGGAAGGGCGCGAGGGGGGAGGGGATGGGAGGGGGATGATCCCACATTCCCACATTCCCGCTTTTCCCGGGAATCTCGGGATCCCAGCACGCACCAGACGTCCTCGGGCCAGCCGTACTTGATCAGGTCCTCGTCTGCGGAACGGCAGCGCCGTCGGCAACGCCCCAAAATTCCCAAATTCCCAAAGCCCAGAATTCCCAAACTCCAAATCCCCAAATCCCAGAGTTCCCAAAATTCCCAAAGCCCAAAATCCCCGCCCCCAGCATTCCCCAATCCCAAAATTCCCAAATCCCCAATCCCGGGATTTCCATCTCCAATTCCCAAATCCAGGGATTCCAAGCCCCAATTCCCACCCCCATCCCCAAATCCTGGAATTCCTGCCCCAAATCCCAGGATTTCCAACCCAACCCCAAATCCCGGGATTCCCATCCCCAAATCCCCGGAATTCCAGCTCTAAATCCCGGAATTCCCAACCCCAAATCCCAGAATTCCTGTCCCAAATCCAATCCCAGCCCTGGCAAATCCCAGGAATTCCCATCCCAAATTCCCACCCTCAACCTCAAATCCTGGGAATTCCTGCCCCAAATCCCAAATCCCGGGAATTTCCGAATCCCAAATCCCAGAATTCCCGCCCCAAATCCCGGGAATCCATGAATCCCAAATCCCGGAATTCCTGCCCCAAATCCCAAATCCCGGGAATTCCATCCCAAATTTCCACCCCAACCCCAAATCCCGCCCCAAATCCCAAATCCTGGGAATTCCCAAATCCCAAATCCCGAAATTCCCAGCCGGATCCAATCCCTGGGCACCGCTCTGGAAAGAGCCGGAAAAGATTCCCAAAATTCCCCAAAGGGGCCGGAAATCCGGGAATTCTGCCCGGGAAAAGGGAATTTTTCACTCCCCCAAACCCGGGAACGTCCGAAGGAATCCCAAAAAAACGCGGCAAGGGGGGGTGGGGAGGGAAATGTGGGATATTCCCAAGGAAATCCTGGAATTCCAGGCCCCCAAAATTCCCAGAATTCCCAAAATTCCCGGAATTCCCGGCACTCACTCTCGTACTTGTCCTTGCCCATGTAGATGGTGTAGGCGGCGGGAGCGGCTGGAAAACCGGGAATGGCGGGGTCAGAATCCATGGAATTCCTGGAATTCCCGGGAAATTCCCGCTTTTCCCTCCTGGGAGGGACGAAGGAATTTTTTTTCCCGGTTTTTTTTTGGGGGAGGGGTTTCAACATTCCCGGCTGGAATTCCCGAAATTCCCAAAAAATCCCCCGAGCTTTTCCCGATCCGCAGAGCGAATCCCGGGAATCCGGCAGCGCAAAATCCCGAAAATTCTTGGTGGGAAAATGGGAATTGGCGGGAATTTCAAACATTCCTGGATTGGGAGGGAAAATCTGGGAAAATTCTGGGAAAATTCTGGGAAAAATCCGGGAAAAACCTGGGAAAAATCTGGGGAAAATCCGGGAAAACTCCAGGAAAAATCTGGGGAAAATTCCAGGAAAAATCCGGGAAAAATCTGGGAAAATCCGGGAAAAATCCAGGAAAAATCTGGGAAAATTCCGGGAAAAATCCGGGGAAAAATCCAGGAAAATCTGGCAAAAATCTGGCAAAAATCTGAGGAAAAAGTCTGGGAAAATTCTGGGGAAATCCGGGAAAAATTCGGGGAAAATTCGTGGAAAATCCAGGAAAAATCTGGGAAAAATCCGGGAAAATTCCGGGAAAATTCCAGGAAAAATCTGGGAAAATTCCGGGAAAAATCTGGGAATAATCCAGGAAAAATCCGGGAAAATCTGGGAAAAATCCAGGAAATTCCGGGACAAATTCGGGTAAAATATGGGAAAATCCGGGGAAAACCCCTGGAAAATCCGGAACTCAGAATGGAAAGGGAAATTCCCAAGTTTTTGGGGAGTTATTCCCGGTTTTTCCGCTCCCGGTGATTCCCGGGAATTCCCGCAGCGCCCCCCCCTGGAAAAGGAAAATTCCCATCGGGAATTCCCAGGGTTTGGTTTGTCCGGGATCCACGGGAATTCTCCTCCCTCGGGAATTCCGACTCCGCCGTTTAAAGAGGAGGAAAAAAAAAAAAAACCGGGAAAAGAAATTCCCGAGGGGAAAAAAAAAATCCAGGAAAAGGAGAAATCCCGGGAATTTGGGCTATTCCAAGGGCTGGGAGCCTTTTCCAGAGGCTCTCCCGGGACAGCGGGAATTCGGGGAAAGGGAAGGGACGGAACCTTGGGAAGGAATTCCCAGAGAATCCCCGGGATCGGGGAATTCCCGAGTTTTCCCCTCAGGATCCGCTCCCGGCTCCAGGGAATCCCGCGGCGCTCTCACCGTTGGAGGTGAAGTAAAACACCATAACTGCGGTGGGGTGGGCGCTGTGCTGATCCCGATTATCCCGCTTTTCCCGCTTTTTTTCCCGCTTTTTTCCCGTTTTTTTCCCGTTTTTCCCGCTGCTCCCGGGCCCGTCCCGGGGCTTCGCCGCCTCCTCAGGCCTGGCCCGGCACTGCGCACGCGCGGGGCGCTGCGTGATGACGTCACGGACAATACGCATGCGCGGAGCAGAGGGAGAGCAGCCGTTGGAAGGAACTGCGCATGCGCGCGACCGCCATGATGTACGGCAATTAAAACTGCGTGCGTTAGGGCCGCCATGATGCACGGTAAATAGAACTGCGCATGCGCAGGGCGGCTATGTTGTACGGCAAGAGGCACTGCGCCTGTGCGGGCCGCCATGATGCCGTACGGCGCACGTAACTGCGCATGCGCGTGGCTGCCATGTACGGCAGCCGGAGCTGCGCATGCGCAGTGCGGCGAGGATTTGTCCCGCTTTTTCCTTTTTTCCCCTTTTTTCCTTCCCTGCGCTATAAATAAATCAATCCAATTTCATAAATAACAATTTTTATTGCTAAACCTGCGAAAATAAATTTGGGGACAGCTACAATTAAAGGCAACGCCGAGCCCGGGATCGGCGCTGGGTGAACCCTGACCCGGTCTCTGCCTCAGTTTCCAAACCTCGATTCCCTCAAGTTTCCAAACTTTTTATTGAAATGCCGAGTTTTATACACTCGTTTCGCCCTGAGGCCGTGCAGTCTCAGGTTTTTTCTCTGTGATGTGTTGTTATATTCAGAATTCAGCTGTTGTGAATATTGTGGTATATTACGTATATCTTAGGCTATGACATAGCATTAAAATAAAAACTACTTTTGTCTGTGTAACCCAAAGACTGAAAAAGATAGCTGGAAATCTTTTTTTCTTTTATAAACTCTCTTATCCAGGCGAAGCCAGCAGTGACCAGAACTCTTTTGTGTTCAGAATTTATTGCATTTCTGGTATCAGGGAATGTAAATCTCGATGGCGCCAAGAAGATTGATCTATTGGGAAGGGGGCAAGAGAAAACTAAACAGAAGAACACCAAAGATCCTAAGAAGAATGTCTGAATGTGTGTGAGAATTTATGGATATGTAGTAGAGTTCTGTTTTTAAGACACAATCCTTTGTTAGTAAGGTGTGCTCTCTTGGCTGAATGCAGAGACACCCGGCCGTACCTGTATACTTTATTTTTTTCTCCTAATTGTTTTTTTATTAAGCTTTTAAATTCCATAAGGATTATGTGAACCTCGTTTTTCACAGAATCATTTGTGGCTCGTCTCACCTGAGGGGATTCTCCTCTCTCCTGGCACCTTCCTTTGTCCTTTTGTGAACATTCCTGAGCTCTCTGTCCTTGTTCGGGCGATCTTTTCATTGCTCCAGTTTTATGCCTTGTGCTCGAGTTATCTTTCTGCATTATACACGCGAATTATATTAAAAATGCACATATTACAACTGTCTCCCCTTTTCCCTTTCCTTTTCCTCCCTCCCTTTCCCCTTTTCTCTTCCCTGTTTTTTATTTCTCTTTCCCCTTTCCTCCTTTTTCGGCCCCTTTCCTTTCACCCCTTTTCCTTCTTTTTCCATTTCCCTTTTCCTCTTTCCTTTTCTCTTCCCTCATCCCCCATTTTTGTTCCTTTCCCTCTTTTCCCATCCCCCTTTCGCTTCTCTTTCCTTTCCCCGCCCGGATCCCCGGCAGTGCCCAAGGCCAGGCTGGACGGGGATAGTGGAAGGGATCCCAGCCCACTGCAGCTTGCCGATGCCCTAATTAACACCAAAATCCTTAATTAGCGCCTCATTAACCGCCCGTTAACTCCCAGCTCCTCCAATTCCCACCTTTCCCCTCAGAATCTCCCGCGCGCGGGACGGGCGGCTCTGAGACTACAACTCCCATCAGCCCCCGCGCGCCCTACGGCGCGGAAGCGCCGCTCTGCTCTCGCAGGGAACGATGGGAGTTGCAGTCTAATCGCGGGCCCGCTCGGCGAGCCGCGCTCTCTGATTGGCTGCCAAGCCGGAGGGGCGGGTCTAACGCGGAGCCGCGCCCTGTTCGACCAATGGCAGGTGAGTACCGGTGATTGACTCTGCTCCCAGCCAATAAAGGCGCAGGGCGGGCGGTTCGAAGGCGCGCGGCTGAAGGCGGGAAGCGACCATGGCGGAGGCGGCGCTGAGGTGAGGGAGCCGCTCTGAGGGGGGATTTGGGGAGGCTCCGAGAGGGCTCTGAGGGGGGATTTATGGAGGCGACTCTGAGGGAGCTCTGAGTGGGGGCTTGGGGAGGCTCCGAGTGAGCTCCGAGGCGGCTCCGAGTGGGGATTTGAGGGGGCTCTGAGTGAGGGGTCAGGTGAGGCTCCGAGTGGGCTCTGAGGGAGCTCCACGAGCTCTGAGTGGGGATTTGGGGAGGCTCTGAGGGAGCTCCGAGGGTTCTGAGGGAGCTCCGCTGGTTCTGGGTGGGGAATTGGAGAGGCTCTGAGGGAGCTCCGAGGGGCTCTGCGGGCTCCAAGGGGACTCTGAGTGGGGATTTGGGGAGGCTCCGAGGTCTCTGAGGGGGCTCTGGGGGAAACTCCGGGGGAGCTCCGCTGGTTCTGGGTGGGGATTTGGGGAGGTCCCTGGGGGAGCTCCGAGAGGTCCCTGGGGGAGCTCCGAGGCTTCTGAGGGGGCTCCGGGGGCTCTGAGTGGGGATTTGGGGGATGCTCTGAGGGAGCTTCACGGGGTCTGAGTGGGGACGCTCCGAGTGAGCTCTGAGGGAGCTCCACGAGCTCTGAGTGGGGATTTGGGGAGGCTCCGCGGGAATTCTGCCGGGTTCTGGGGGAGCTCCGAGTGAGCTCTGAGGGCTCTGAGTGGGGATTTGGGGATGTCCTGAGCATGCTCTGAGGGCTCCGAGGTCTCTGGGGGAACTCTGAGGGGGCTCCGTGGGCTCTGAGTGGGGATTTGGGGAGACTCTGGGGGAGCTCCGAGGACCATGGCAGGGCTCCAAGAGGTCCCTGGGGGAGCTCCGAGGACTTTGGAGGGGCTCCCTGGGAGCTCCGAGGTCTCTGAGGGAGCTCCAGGGGAGCTCCGAGGTCTCTGGGGGGGCTCCAGGGGAGCTCCGAGGACTTTGGGGGAGCTCCTCGGGCTCCGGGAGCTCTTTGGGGCCTCTGAGCGGATTTTGGGGGTTTTGGGGTGGCTGCGGTGAAGCCCTGAGGGGATGGGAGGGGTTGGGAACCATCCACGGACCCCACGGGAATTCCATCCCAAAAATCAGAGGGACCCCACGGGAATTCCATCCCAAAAATCAGAGGGATCCCTCAGAATTCCATCCTGAAAGATTCAGGAACCCCACAAAATTCCCTCTCGAAAAGTTTGGGAATGACCCAGGAATTCCATCCGGAAGGGTTTGGGAACCCCAGGGGAATTCCTTCCCATGGAATCCCATTCCCAAAGGATTTGGGCATCCCACGGAACCCAATCCCAAAGATTTGGGGCAGCCATGGAATAAAAAACAAACCCCGAAAGGTTCTGGGCCAGCAGAGATCCCAAAGGTTTGAAAATCCTGGGAAAAAAATCCCAAAGGATTTGGGGAACCCACAGAAACCCCAAGAATTTGGGAGCCCCACCAGGGATTCCCAAAAAAGTTGGGAAGCCTGGAAGGATTTGGGATTCCCCCCCGGAGCCGCGGCTGGAATTCCCGAGGGAGCCGCTCCCGGCTGGGGGGGGGAGGGGCTTTGTGCCCGGGATTTGGGAATTTTTGGGATCAGGAATAATTCCCAGGGCTGGGAAAATCCTGGGATGGAGGGGGGGATTTATGGGATTTCTGGGATTCCTGGGATTTCTGGGATGGAATGGAATTATTGGGATTTCTGGGAATGACTGGGTATTGTTGAGATTGCTGGGAATGCTGGGAATTTTTGGGAATTCTTTGGATTCCTGGGAATTCTTGGGATTTGTGGGAATGAGTGGAATTCCTGGGAACTGGGATTACTGGGGATTTTTGGGAATTACTGGAATTTATGGGAATTTTTGGGAATTACTGGGATTTCTGGGAATGGCTGGGATTCCTGGGATTGCAGCTGGAATTCTCGCAGGAAGGGCAGGAGTTTGGCAGAGCCGATCCCTGGGATCTCCATCCCGGCATTCCCAGGGTTTTATTCCCGGTTTTCCCCTTCCCCATTCCCTCCCTTTTCTCTGCTCCTCCCGGGCTTTTCCCCTGGAATTCCGTCCCAATTCCCACCTGGAAAAACCCCTGGAATTGCAGGAGCTGCGGAGCCACGGGAACGCCCCGGAAACGGAGCCAGGATCCCAACGGGTGAGATCCCAAAAATCCCCAAAATCCGGGAATTCCGGCCTGGGGGATCCCAGCCCCACCCCCCACCGGGACATTCCAGGGATTCTCTGGGAATTCCTCCCCAGATTCCTGGGAATACTCCCGGATTCCAGCTCTCCCAGAGAGAGATCCCGGAAATCCGGGATCCCGGAATTCTGGGATGGGATCCCCAAAATCCGGGAATTCAGGGCTTTTCCCGGGATTGGGGACTCCTCGGAATCCCCAAAATCCCTTGGGAAAATCCCTTGGGGAATTCCCGGGATCTCATTCCCGGTTTTTTTTTCCAGCTCCTCCTGCTGGGAATTCCGGACCCCGGAGCGCAAACGGCTCCGAGCCCTTCCCGAACCCCCGGCCCGGAATTCCCGCCAGGAAAACCGGGAGGAGGAGGAGGAGGAGGAGGAAGCCTTTCCCGGGAAATCGGCGCGTTCCCTGAGATTGGACATCCCGGCGGGAAATCCGGGAGTTCCCGGGAATTCCCAGCCCGGCTCCACCTCTTCCCACAATTCCCAACTTCCCGTGGGGGCTTTTTACGGGAAAAGGATTTACCTGGATCCTCTGGAGAGGAAACGGCTCCGGGAGCTGCTGGGAGACGGCAACGGCCCGGAAAAACCCGGGAATCCCGGCAGGAATCCCGGCAGGAATCCCGGCAGGAATTCCGGGAATCCCGGCAGGAATTCCAGCGGGAATCGCAGCTCTAAAAGCAAAGCCAATCCCAAGGCCCGACGGGAGATTCCCAAAGGGAAAAGCAGCGGGAACGCCGGGAATTCCCGGAGTTCCGAGGCTGGGAGTTCCCAGAATTCCCGGATTTCCCAGAATTCCCGGAATTCCGAGCGATTCCGGGTGCTGAGTGCGGGCGTGCGGCCGCCGCTGCGGCTCCCGCTGGGCTCCGCCTTCTTCCTGAGCGGGAAGAGACCCCGGAAAAACCCCGGGAATTCTTCCGGGAAAAGCCCGGGAGACTCCGGAGCCGCCTCCAGGGATCCTTCGGAAAAGGCTCGGCCTGGGCCGGAAAAAGCGGGAAAGGCGGAAAAAGCGGGAGAGGAAAGCGCGGGAAGGATTCCGGAAGCTCAGGAAGAGGAGAAGGAAAACCGGGAATGCTCCGGAGAGGCGGGAACGGCCGGGAACGGCGCCCGGAATTCCGAGGGGAAGGAGGTGAGAGCGGGGATGGGGAGAATTCCAGGGAATTCCCGGATTTCACCCTCGGGAAGGGCTCGGAGGGACCCAGAGCGGGAATTTCCTTGGGAATTTCCTTGGGAATTTTCTTGGGAATTCCGGTGAGGTTCCTTTGGGGATTCCCTTGGGATTTTCCTTTGGGCTTTCTGGGGGAATCCTTGGGAATTCCTTGGGAATTCTTGGGGGGGGGGTTTCCTTTGGGATTTTCCTTTGGAATTCCAAGGGGATTCCTCGGGAATTCCTTTGGGATTTTCTTGGGAATTCCTTTGGGATTTTTGGGGGGGATTCCCTTGGGATTTTCCCTTGGGATTCCTGGGGGATTCCTTGGGAATTTTGGGGGGATTTCCCTTTCCTTTGGGATAGTTTTCCAAGGGCTCCTGATTTTCCTGGGAAAAGCCGGGATCGGAATTCCAGCTCCTTTTTCCCCCGCTCTTTTCCCCCAGCCGAGATCAAGGCACCGAATTCCCGCTGAGTTTTGTGGGATCCGGGAGCCAAATCCTGGGAAAAAAACAAAAACCAACCCCGAAAAATCTCCTGGAATTCCCCAATCCGAATTTTCCAAGGGTTTTCCCGATTTCCTGGAGCCAATTCCAGGTTTTCCCGATTTTTCTGCGTCCCAGCCCAGGAAATTTGGGATCTGCTGGAGCCAAAGGCGCCCAAATTCCAGGATTTTCCTTGGGAATTGTGCCTGGAATTCCTTCCCGCTCCCAGTTCCGGCTCCCCCGGATCCCCTTTTTTCATTGGAAAAGGCACCGGGAATTCCCGGGATCGGGGGAATTCCGGGATGTTCTGGGCGGGATCCGTGGATTTCCCATCCCGTTCCCGACATTCCCAAATCCCGGGACGTTCCCTCGGGCGCTTCCCGGGCTGGAGCAGGCCCGGAATTCCTGGGAAATCCGTGGAAAAAACCCCTGGAATTTCCCTCCGCAGGAAGCCCCTGGAATTCCTCCCTCTCCCAGCCCGGATTCCCGGGATTCCCCCGGCCCCAGGAAGGAACCGGGTGAGTCGGGAAAACCTCGGGAATTCTTCCCCAGGTTCCCCCAGCCAAAGCAGCGCCGGATTCCCGGGATTCCGGCCGGGATTCCCGGGATGCCGGGGCTGGAATCGCGCCTTCCCGCTTTTCCTGAGGAATTCCCGGTTTTTTCCCAGGCTCTCCGTGCCCGGCCGGGCTCTTCCCCATCTTCCTTCCCGCCCGGAAGAGGTGAGAGAGATCCCATTCCCGCTTTTCCAGAGGGGGGAAAGCCCGGGAATCCCGGGAATTCCCAAATCCCGGAATTCCGCTGCCTCCAGCCCTTGGAATTCCCGGGTTTTTCCCTCCGGATTTCCTGGGAATTCTCTGTCCCAGAAATCCTCTCTCCCTTCCCTGCTCAATCCCTGCCTGCATTCCCAGTTTTTCCCGAATTTCCCAGTTTTTATCCCCTTTTTTCCCACTTTTCCTCCTGCTTTTCCCGTTTTCCCAGCTTTTTCCCAATTTTCCTGCTGTTTTTCCCTTTTCCAATTCTCTGCTGCCTCTCCCAATTTTTCCCAGTTTTTTCCCAGTTTCTCCCATTTTTTTCCCCCAGATTTTTTCCCATTTTTTCCCAACTTTCCCCAATTCTTTCCAGATTTTCCCTGCTATTCCCACTTTTCCCCTTTCTTTTCCGGCTTCTCCCAGGTTTTCTCTTTTTTTCTGATTTTCCCCATTTTTTCCCTTTTTTTTTTCCCAGCTTTTCCCAGTTTTTTCCCACTTTTCCCCAGGTTTTCCCCCCTCTTTCCCAGATTTTTTTTCTGCTTCTCCCTCTTCCCAGGATTTTCCTGGTGTTTCCCCCTGGGTTTTCCCATTTTTTTTCCCAGTTTTTCCCCAGTCATTCCCGGTTTTTCCCATTTTTCCCCAGGCCCCTGCAGGAGCTCCCGGCTCCCCTCAGCCCCTCCGGAAAAGCTCCCAGGAGATCCAAGGAATCCTCGCGGCATTCCCGGGATCAGATGATCATTGTGAGCTTCCCGGCGGGAATTCCCTGGGAATTGCGGGAGGGGGTTGGGAATTCTGGGAGCTTTGGGATCGTTCCTGTTTTTTTGGGGGTCGTTCCAGGCCCTTCCCGGCCTCCCGGGGGAGGGGGAAATTCCCGAAATCCCTTCCCAAATTCCCGGTTCCCTTCCCTGATGGCATCCCGAGGAATCCTGGAAGGCCGAGCCCTTCCCTGGATCCCAAATTCCCAAGCCTTTCCCTCAATCCCTGTCTCCGGCATTCCCAGAATTCCCATCCCCATTCCAGCTCGTTCCCGGTGTCGTTCCCGTGGCTGTTCCGGCTCTTTCCCGTTGTTCCCGGTTGTTTTCCCACTGTCACTCCCATTGTTCCCATTATTCCTGTTCCCATTCCCGTTATTCCCATTCCCCGTTGTTCCCGTTCCCATTGTTCCCATTCCCGCTGTTACTCCTGTTGTTCCCCTTCCCGTTGTTCCAGTTGTTCCCATTCCCGCTGTCATTCCTGCTGTTATTCCCGCTGTTCCCGTTGTTCCGGCTGTCGTTATTCCCGGTGATTCCCGTTGCTGTCGTTGTTTTTCCCCTCAATGATCCCGGTGGTTTTTCCCGTCGGTTATTCCCGGTGATCCGTTATTCCCGGTCGGTGATCCATGGTCATTCCTGTCGGTGTGTGATCCGTCATTCCCGGTGTGTGATCCGTGCTCATTCCCGGTGTGTGATCCATCATTCCCGGTGTGTGATCCATCATTCCCGGTGTGTGATCCATGGTCATTCCCGGTGTGTGATCCATGGTCATTCCCGGTGTGTGATCCGTCATTCCCGGTGTGTGATCCATGGTCATTCCCGGTGTGTGATCCATCATTCCCGGTGTGTGATCCGTCATTCCCGGTGTGTGATCCATCATTCCCGGTGTGTGATCCATCATTCCCGGTGTGTGATCCATCATTCCCGGTGTGTGATCCATGGTCATTCCCGGTTTGTGATGCTCTGTGGTTGTTCCCGGTTGGTGTGTGATGATCCATTGTCATTCCCGGTGTTTGCGTGATCCGTGGTCATTCCCGGTCGGTGAATCATTGTCATTCCCGTTTGCGTGTGTGATCCGTGATCCGTTCCCGGTGCGCTGATCCATGGTCATTCCCGGTGTTTGTGTGCCGATCCGTGCTCCGTTGGCATTCCCGGTGTGTGATCCATTGTCATTCCCATTGTGTGATCCATGGTCATTCCCATTGTGTGATCCATCGTCATTCCCGTTGGCGTGTCAGTGATCCATTGTCATTCCCGGTGTGTGCTCCCTGCTCATTCCCGGTGTGTGATCCATGGTCATTCCCGGTGTGTGATCCATGGTCATTCCCGGTGTGTGATCCATTGTCATTCCCGGTGTGTGATCCATGGTCATTCCCGGTGTGTGATCCATGGTCATTCCCGGTGTGTGATCCATTGTCATTCCCGGTGTGTGATCCATGGTCATTCCCGGTGTGTGATCCATGGTCATTCCCATGGGTGATCCATTGTCATTCCCATTGTGTGATCTGTCATTCCCATGGGTGATCCATGGTCATTCCTGGTGTGCTGATCCATTGTCATTCCCATTGTGTGATCCATTGTCATTCCCATTGTGTGATCCATCGTCATTCCCGTTGGCGTGTCAGTGATCCATTGTCATTCCCGGTGTGTGCTCCCTGCTCATTCCCGGTGTTTGCTCCCTGCTCATTCCCGGTCTTTGCTCCCTGCTCATTCCCGGTGTTTGCTCCCTGCTCATTCCCGGTGTTTGTGTGCTCCCTGCTCATTCCCGGTGTTTGATCCCTGCTCATTCCCGGTGTTTGCTCCCTGCTCATTCCCAGTGTGTGCTCCGTGCTCATTCCCGGTGTTTGTGTGCTCCCTGCTCATTCCCAGTGTTTGATCCCTGCTCATTCCCGGTGTTTGTGTGCTCCCTGCTCATTCCCGGTGTTTGTGTGCTCCCTGCTCATTCCCAGTGTTTGATCCCTGCTCATTCCCGGTGTTTGATCCCTGCTCATTCCCGGTGTTTGTGTGCTCCCTGCTCATTCCCAGTGTTTGATCCCTGCTCATTCCCGGTGTTTGATCCCTGCTCATTCCCGGTGTTTGATCCCTGCTCATTCCCGGTGTTTGATCCCTGCTCATTCCCGGTGTTTGATCCCTGCTCATTCCCGGTGTTTGTGTGCTCCCTGCTCATTCCCGGTGTTTGATCCCTGCTCATTCCCGGTGTTTGTGTGCTCCCTGCTCATTCCCGGTGTTTGTGTGCTCCCTGCTCATTCCCGGTGTTTGTGTGCTCCCTGCTCATTCCCGGTGTTTGATCCCTGCTCATTCCCGGTGTTTGCTCCCTGCTCATTCCCGGTGTTTGTGTGCTCCCTGCTCATTCCCGGTGTTTGTGTGCTCCCTGCTCATTCCCGGTGTTTGCTCCATTGTCATTCCCGGTGTTTGTGTGCTCCCTGCTCATTCCCGGTGTTTGTGTGCTCCCTGCTCATTCCCGGTGTTTGATCCCTGCTCATTCCCGGTGTTTGATCCCTGCTCATTCCCGGTGTTTGATCCCTGCTCATTCCCGGTGTTCCGCTCCGTGCCGACGCCCGGTGTTTTTCCGCCGCCGTTCCCAGGACGCGGGGCAGCGTTCCCTGTCCCCGGAGCGCTGCGGATCCTGCGGGATGCTCTTCTCCCCCGCCCTGCCCGAGGATCGGCTCCAGCACCTGCGGCACCACCGCAGCCTCCGGCAGAGACCCCGCTTCCCGGTCAGTGACGGGAACAACAGCGGGAATAACAACACCAGGAATGGGAATGGGAATAACGGGAATGGGAAGGGCAGAGACCCCGCTTCCCGGTCAGTGACGGGAACAACAGCGGGAATAACAACACCGGGAATGGGAATGGGAATAACAGCGGGAATGGGAAGGGCAGAGACCCCGCTTCCCGGTCAGTGACGGGAACGACAGCGGGAATAACAACACCGGGAATGGGAATGGGAATAACGGGAATGGGAAGGGCAGAGACTCCAATTCCCGGTCAGTGACGGGAACAACAGCGGGAATAACAACACCGGGAATGGGAATGGGAATAACGGGAATGGGAAGGGCAGAGACCCCGATTCCCGGTCAGTGACGGGAACAACAGCGGGAATAACAACAGTGGGATTGGGAATAATGGGAATGGGAACGGCAGAGACTCCAATTCCCGGTCAGTGACGGGAATGACAGCGGGAATAACAACAGTGGGAATGGGAATAATGGGAATGGGAAGGGCAGAGACCCCAATTCCCGGTCAGTGATGGGAATGATGGGATAAATAACACTGGGAATAACACCAGGAATGGGAATGGGAATAACAGCGGGAATGGGAAGGGCAGAGACCCCGATTCCTGGTCAGTGATGGGAATGATGGGATAAATAACAGCGGGAATGGGAACGGGAATAACGGGAATGGGAGGGGCAGAGACCCCGATTCCCGGTCAGTGACGGGATGGGAATAACAGCGGGATAAATAACAATGGGAATGGGGGAATAGCAGTGGGAATAATGGGAATGGGAATGTGTCCAGCAGCGCCCACGCTGCCCAGTCAGCTCCAGGATGGGAATGGGGAATGGGGAATGGGGATGGGGAATGGGAATGGGAATGGGAATGGGAATGGGGGAATGGGAATGGGAATGGGGAATGGGGATGGAGAAGGGGAATGAGAATGGGGGAATGGGAATGGGAAGGGGGGAATGGCAATGGGGAATGAGAATGGCGGATGGGGAAGGGGGAATGGGGAAGGGGGAATGGGAATGGGAAGGGGAATGGGAAGGGGGGAATGGGAATGAGAATGGGGGAATGGGAATGGGGAATGGGGGAATGGGAATGGGGGAATGGGAATGGGGAATGGGGGAATGGGAATGGGGGAATGGGAATATGGGAATGGGGGAATGGGAATGGGAATGGGGAATGGGGGAATGGGAATGGGGGAATGGGAATGGGTGTGGCAGTGGCCCCGCTTCCCGGGCAGCTGGGAATGAACAATGGGAATGGGAACGGCAAGAATTGGAAAGCCGGGAATGGCGGGAATGGTCAGCCCGGAATAACAACGGGAACGGGAATGCCGGAGGGATGGGAATAGGGGAAGGGCGGAGCAGCGGGAGTGGGAATAGCAGGAGTGGGAATGGCGGGAGTGGCAGGAATGGGAAAACTGGGAATGCCAGGAATGGCGGGAACGGGAATGGTGGGAATGAGAACGGGAATGGGAAGAATTGGGAAGGTGGGAGTGCTGGGAATGGCAGGAATGGGAACAGTGGGAATGAGACTGGCAGGAGTTGCTGGGAATGGGAACGGTGGGAATGGGAATGGCGGGAGTGGGAAAGCCGGGAATGGCGGCCCCGGCGGATCCCAGCGGGAATTTGGGCTTTTCCCGGCAGGGCTGGAAGCAGGAGCGCGTGGTGGCGGAATTCTGGGATGGGAAAATCGTCCTGATCCTTCCCGGAGATCCCAAGCACGTCCTCAGGAAGGTACCGGCCCTTCCTCGGGAATTCCCAAATCCCAGAGGGATCCGATCCCCAAATCCCAGCGGGATCCGATCCCCAAATCCCAAATCCCAGCGGGATCCGATCCCCAAATCCCAAATCCCAGCGGGATCCGATCCCCAAATCCCAAATCCCAGCGGGATCCGATCCCTGATCCCGAAATCCCGAGATCCCGGTTCCCTGGGCAAACCCAGCCTTCCTTTGGGAACAAATCCGGCTTTCCTGGGAATTCCCCGTGCCCGTCCCGCCTCCTCCGGGAATTCCTGGTCCCAGTCTTGTTTTCCCAGGAATTCCCAGCCTCCATCCCATTTTCCCTGGGAGTTCCTGGAGCCCATCCCCCGTTTCCTGGGAATCCCCATCCCAAACTCCCTGGGAATTCCCAGGAATCCCCATCCCAAACTCCCTGGGAATTCCCACGGATCCCCACCCCACTTTCCCTTTGGAATTCCCAGTTAATTCCTGGCATTCCATTGGTTAATTCCCAGTTAATAATTCCCGGCATTCCCGGTTAATTATTCCCTGTTAATTACTCCCGGTTAATTATTCCCGGTTAATTATTCCCCGTGGCATTCCAGCAGGTAATTCCCAGTTAATCATTCCAGGTTAATCAATCAATCGTTTCTGGTTAATCAATCATTAATTCCTGGTTAATCATTAATTCCTGCTTAATCAATCAATCAGACCTGGTTAATCGATCAATCAGTCATTAATTCCTGGTTAATCAATCAACCAACCACTCACTCATTAATTCCTGGTTAATCAATCAATCAATTAATCATTCATGGTTAATCAATCATTAATTCCCGGTTAATCAATCAGTCATTAATTCCCAGTGAATCAACCACTCATTGATTCCTGGTTAATCAATCATTAATCATTCCTGGTTAATCAATCAACCAACCACTCATTAATTCCCGGTTAATCAATCAATCAATCATTCCTGGTTAATCAATCATTAATTCCTGGTTAATCAACCAGTCAATCAGTCATTAATTCTCGGTTCAATAACCAATCACTCATTAATTAATTCCTGGTGAGTCAATCCCTCCCCCGTCACTCATTAGTTAATTACTGATGTGTTAATGAACTCTTTCATTAAGTAGTTAATTAACGGATCGTTAACGACTCTCCTCCAGGCGCGTTTGGCTCTGGCCAGTTAATCAGCTGATGATGTGTCGATGAACTCTCACTAATTAGTTAATTAATTACTGTTTAATGACTCTCCTCAGGCTCGTTTGGCTCTGGCCAGTTAATCAGCTGATGATGTGTCGATGAACTCTCATTAATTAGTTAATTAATTACTGGTTAATGACTCTCCTCAGGCTCGTTTGGCTCTGGCCAGTTAATCAGCTGATGATGTGTAGATGAACTCTCTCTAATTAGTTAATTAATTACTGGTTAATGACTCTCCTCAGGCTCGTTTGGCTCTGGCCAGTTAATCAGCTGATGATGTGTCGATGAACTCTCTCTAATTAGTTAATTAATTACTGGTTAATGACTCTCCTCAGGCTCGTTTGGCTCTGGCCGCGGCTGATCCCGAGCTGGGCCTGGGGGGAGGGGCCCCCGCGAGCCCCCGGCGCCGCCTGCTGCTCTTCCTGGGGGGGGGAGGGGCCCTGCAGGGCTGCCTGGAGGCCACGCCCATCACACAGGTCAGTCATTAATTCATTAATTAACTCATTAACCCCTTCATTAGCTCGGTAATTGGCTCATTAGCTGGGTAATTAGCTCATTAACTTGGCCGCCTGCTGCTCTTCCTGGGGGGGGGAGGGGCCCTGCAGGGCTGCCTGGAGGCCACGCCCATCACACAGGTCAGTCATTAACTCATTAATTCATTAATCAGCTCGGTAATTAGCTCAGTAATTAGCTCATTGACTCATTAACTCAGCCCCCTGCTGCTCTTCCTGGGGGGGGGAGGGGCCCTGCAGGGCTGCCTGGAGGCCACGCCCATCACCCCGGTAATTAACTCCCCCCTTAATTAATTCATTGCCTTGTTAATTAGCTCGTTAATTGGCTCGGTAGCTCATTAATCAAGTTGTTAATTAGCTCAGTCCCCTGCTGCTCTTCTTGGGGGAATTCCCCATCCCCATTCCCACTTTTCTTTTTCCATTCCCACTTTTCCCAACCCCATTCCCTCTTCTCCCGCTTTTCCCACTCCCGCTTTTCCCATTCCCGCTTTTCCCATTCCCGCTTTTCCCACTCCCGCTTTTCCCACTCCCGCTTTTCCCATTCCCGCTTTTCCCACTCCCGCTTTTCCCATTCCCGCTTTTCCCATTCCCGCTTTTCCCACTCCCGCTTTTCCCACTCCCGCTTTTCCCACTCCCGCTTTTCCCATTCCCGCTTTTCCCATTCCCGCTTTTCCCATTCCCGCTTTTCCCATTCCCGCTTTTCCCATTTCCACTTTTCCCATTCCCGCTTTTCCCATTTCCACTTTTCCCATCCCCATTCCCACTTTTTAATTCCCACTTTTCCCATTCCTGCTTCTCCCATCCTCATTCCCACTTTCCCTTCCCTCTTCCCACTTTTCCCATTCCCGCTTTTCCTTTTCCATTCCCACTTTTCCCAATCCCATTCCTGCTTTTCCCCTTTTCCCATCCTCATTCCCACTTTTCCCATTCCTGCTTTTCCCAACCCCATTTCCACTTTTCCCATTCCTGCTTTTCCCAACCCCATTTCCACTTTTCCCATTCCTGCTTTTCCTTTTCCATTCCCACTTTTCCCAACCCCATTCCCGCTTTTCTTTTCCCATCCTCATTCCCACTTTCCCTTCCCTCTTCCCATTTTCCCATCCCCCCTTTTCCCATCCCCCCTTTTCCCATCCCCCCTTTTCCCATTCCCGTTTTCCCGCAGGCGTTCCGGGTGCTGCCGGAGCCGTTCCCGGATTCCCGGGATAAGGAGGGTTCCGATTCCGGCTGCCCGCGCTGGGCGTGGCGCTGCCGGCGGGATCCGGAGCCGGCCGTGTGCGGGATCAGCCGGATCTGGGTGCTGCCGGCACGGAGGCGCCGCGGGATCGCCCGCAGGATGCTGGACACGCTCCGGTGGGAAATCCGGGAATGGGCCGGGAATGTGGGAATGGGGAATGCTGGGAATGCTGGACACGCTCCGGTGGGAAATCCGGGAATGGGCGGGGAATGTGGGAATGGGGAATGCTGGACACGCTCCGGTGGGAAATCCGGGAATGGCCTGGGAATGTGCCGGGAATGATGGAATGTGGGAATGCTGGACATGCTCTGGTGGGAAAACCGGGAATGATCCGGGAATGTGGGAATGGGGAATTCTGGGAATGCTGGACACGCTCCGGTGGGAAATCCGGGAATAGCCCGGGAATGTGGGAATGGGGAATGCTGGGGATGCTCCAGTGGGAAAACCGGGAATGCTGGGAGTGCTGGGAATGGGGGAATGCTGGGAATGGGGAATGCTGGGCACGCTCCGGTGGGAAATCCGGGAATGGCCCGGGAATGTTGGGAATACTGGGAATGGGGAATGCTGGGAATGCTGGACATGCTCTGGTGGGAAAACCGGGAATGATCCAGGAATGCTGGGAATGGGGAATGCTGGGGACACTCCAGTGGGAAAACCGGGAATGATCCGGGAATGCTGGGTGTGCGCCAGCTGGAAATTTGGGAATGATCCAGGAATGCTGGGAATGCTGGACATGCTCCGGTGGGAAATCCGGGAATGATCCAGGAATGTGGGAATGGGGAATTCTGGGAATGCTGGACACGCTCCGGTGGGAAATCCGGGAATGGCCTGGGAATGTTGGGAATACTGGGAATGGGGAATGCTGGGAATGCTGGACATGCTCCGGTGGGAAATCCGGGAATGGGCCGGGAATGTGGGAATGGGGAATGCTGGGAATGCTGGGAATGCTGGACACGCTCCGGTGGGAAATCCGGGAATGATCCGGGAATGTTGGGAATACTGGGAATGGGGAATGCTGGGAATGCTGGACACGCTCCGGTGGGAAATCCGGGAATGTTGGGAATACTGGGAATGGGGAATGCTGGGAATGCTGGACATGCTCCGGAGGGAAATCCGTGAATGATCCAGGAATGCTGGGAATACTGGGAATGGGGAATGCTGGGAATGCTGGACATGCTCCGGTGGGAAATCCGGGAATGATCCGGGAATGCTGGGAATGGGGAATGCTGGGGACGCTCCAGTGGGAAAACCGGGAATGATCCGGGAATGCTGGGAATGCTGGACACGCTCCGGTGGGAAATCCGGGAATGATCCAGGAATGCTGGGAATGGTGGATGCACTCCGGTGGGATAAACTAGGAAAAATGGGAATTGGGAATGCTGGATGTGCTCCAGTAGGAAATCCGGGAAAAATCCGAGAATGGGGGAATGCTGGGGATGAGGAATGGGGTGGGGAAAACTGGGAATGCCGGGAGCTGGGAACGCTGGACACGCTCCAGTGGGAAATCGGAATGCCGGGAAAAACGGGAGTGGGGACGGGAAACTGGGAATGGAGAGGGAAAAGCGGGAATGGGAAACGGGACTGGAACCAAACTCCTCCATCCATCCCAAATTCCAGCGGAAACTCCGGGAATTCCAACCCCGCCCTTTCACACCTCTCCCGGCTCATGGCCAATCCCGGTTTTCCTGTTTCCAATCCTGGTTTTCCCCGCAGTTTTCCCGTTTCTAATCCCAGTTTCCAATCCCATTTTTCCCGTTTCCAATCCTGGTTTTTCCCCGTGGTTTTCCCATTTCCAATCCCGGTTTCCCATCCCGTTTTTCCCGTTTCCTATCCTGGTTTTTCCCGTGGTATCCCCATTTCCAATCCCAGTTTCCAATCCCAGATTCCAATCCCAGTTTTCCCATTTCCAATCCTGGTTTTTCCGTTTCCAATCCTGTTTTTCCGGTTTCCAATCCCGTTTTTCCTGCGTTTTTCCTGTTTCCAATCCCGGTTTCCAATCCCATTTTTCCCATTTCCAGTCCCGGTTTTTCCCGTGGTTTTCCAGTCTCCAATCCCGTTTTCCAATCCCGTTTTTCCCGCTGTCCCCAGGCGCACGTTCGTGTTCGGGGCCGTGCTGGATTCCCAGGATTTGGCCTTTTCCGACCCCACTCCGGACGGGCGGAGCCTGGCGGCCGCCTACTGCAACCGGCCCGACTTCCTGGTCTGCAGCTTCCTGCCGGGATCCCAGGGATCACCGGGATCCCTGACATCCCTGGAATCGGCCGGATCGGGATCAGAGGGATCCCCGGGATCAGCGGGATCGGGATCAGCGGGATCCCCGGGATCAGCGGGATCTGCCGGGTCAGGGTCAGTGAAATCCTTGGGATCACCTGGATTGGGATCGGTGAAATCATCAGGATCAGCAGGATTGGGATCTGCGAAATCAGCGGGATCCACTGGATCGGGATCAGCAGGATCCCCGAAATCAGCGGGATCGGGATCAGCGGGATCAGTGAAATCAGCGGGATCCCTGAAATCCTTGGGATCGGCTGGATCGGGATCCACCAGGTCAGGATCAGGGAGATCGTTGGGATCAACTGGATTTGGATTGGCGAAATCATCTGGATCGGGATCAGTGGGATCAGTGAAACCGTTGGGATTGGCCGGATCGGGATCAGCAAAATCCTTGGGATCGGCGGGATCGGGATCAGCAAAATCCTTGGGATCGGCAGGATCGGGATCAGCTGGATCCCTGGAATCGACAGGATCAGAGTCTGCGGGATCCACCCGCTCAGGATCCCTGGAATCGTCGGGATCAGCCTGAATTCCCGAGGGGCTGCAGAGGCCGGCATGGATCCGGCCGGGATCCCGAGGGATCCTTCCCTAAATCCCTTCCCTAAATCCCTGGGGAACCCCTCGATCCCTTTGGGAATCCTTCCCTGAAATCCCTCAGGAATCCCCCGTTCCCTTCTTTTCTTCGGGAATCTTTTCCCTCCCCATCCCTCGGGAACCCCTCCCCGCTCCGTTCCACCAGAATTCCTGGAATTCTCCCGGAATTCCTTCGGGATTTCAGCGATTCGGGCTCGGGGATCCCTTCCCGAGGATTTTCCCGCCGGATCAGCACCGGGAGCCGCCGGGGCAGGAAATTCCAGGCGTTTCCTGGGAATATTCCCGGGTTTTGTGAGGCCATCCCGTGCATTTCTGAGCAGATTCCCGGTTTTTATGGAAATATTCCCAGATTTTCTGATGTTATCCCATAGATTTATAGAAATATTCCAGAGTTTTATGGAAATATTCCAGAGTTTTATGGAAATATTCCCAAGTTTCGTGATGATATCCCATAGATTGATGGAAATATTCCCGGTTTTTATGGAAGTATTCCAAAGTTTTATGGAAATATTCCAAGGTTTTGTGTTATCCCGTAGATTCATGACAATATTCCCAGGTTTTATGAAAATATTCCCAAGTTTTATGGAAATATTCCCAGATTTTCCGATGTTATCCCATAGATTTATAGAAATATTCCAGAGTTTTATGGAAATATTCCCAGGTTTTGTGATATCCCATTGATCTCTGACCAGATTCCCAGTTCTTATGGAAACATTCCAAGGTTTTATGACAATATTCCATAAATTCCTGACAATATTCCAAGGTTTTCTGGTGTTTCCTGGGAACATTCCAAGGTTTTCTGAGGGGTTTTTGTGGGAATATTCCGGGGGTATTTGGAGGATGTTCCCGCCCCCTCAGATTCCCAAAATCCCGGAAAATCCCAGGGAAAAAATCCACCAGTGCCAGGGAGAGGGAGGGATCCGTTTATTGGGAATGGTCGGGAACGTTGCGGAGGGAAAACTGGGAAAAAAATTCCAAGGGGGAAAAAAGGGAAAATTCCAAGAGAAAAAAGAGGGAAAATTCCAAGAAAAAGAGGGAACAACTCCAAGGAAAAAAAGGGGGAAATTCCAATAAAAAAAGGGGAAAATTCCAATTAAATAAAAGGGAAAAATTCCAAGAAAAAAAAAAAAAAGATGGAAAAATTCCAAGAAAGAAAAGGGAGAAATTCCAAGAAAAAGAGGGAAAAGTCCAAGAAAAAAAAGAGGGAAAATTCCAGTGAAGGAAATGAGGGAAAATCCGGGAAAAAACCTCGGGAAAATCCAAATCCCCAAAAATTTGGGAAAATCCAACTGGAAAAGTTGGGAAAAATTTCCAACCCCAAATTTAGGGAAATCCGACCTAAAAAAAAACCCGGGAAAATCCATCCCGGAATTCTGGGAATGGGAGGGACACAATTCCCGGCGCTCCCAGAGCCGGGAACGGCGCCGTGGGAATCCGGGAATAACGGGGGGCTGGAAATCCGGGAATTTGGAGGCTCTAGAGCTGAATCCCTCTGGAAATTTGGGAATGTCGGGGTCTGGAGATCTGGGAATGGCCGGGGCTGGAAATCGAGGAATTTCAGGTTCCAATGCCACGTCCCAGTGGAAATCTGGGAATGTTTGGGGCTCTGGAACTCCGGGAATATTCAGGGCTCCAGAATTCTGGGATTTTCAGGGCTCTGGAACACCAGGAATTTTGGGGGGCTCCAGAGCCCCAGGAATGCCGGGTTCCGGAGCTCCGGGAATTTTGGGGCTGGAACTCCGGGAATTTCGGGGCTCTGGAACTCCGGGAATGTCGGGGTTCCAGAGATCTGGGAATGTTTGGGCTCTGGAACTCCGGAACATCAGGGCTCTGGAAATCCGGGAATGTCGGGGCTCTGGAGCTCCAGGAATGCCGGAGCTCCGTCCCCTCATTCCTGGAATTCCTCAGGAATTCCCACGGGCAGCGGCTCCAGCGCCCGGCAGAGTTGAAAATCCGGGAATGTCAGGGCCGGAACTCCGGGAACATCAGGGCTCTGGAACTCCGGGAATGCCGGGTTCCGGAGCTCCGGGAATGTTTGGGCTCTGGAACTCCGGAACATCAGGGCTCCAGAACTCCGGGAATTTTGGGGCTCTGGAGTTCCAGGAATCCCGGTGTTCCGGAGCTCCTGGAATCCCGGTGTTCCGGAGCTCCGTGCCCTCACTCCAGGAGTTCCTGTGGAATTGCCATGGGGATCGGCTCCAGGGCGCGGCACAGGGCGGCGGCGGGCGGGCGCTGCCGGGGCTCGGCCGCGGTGCAGGCGCAGAACAATTCCCGCACGGATCCCAGCGCCGGATCCAGCGCCGCCTCCGCCGGCAGCGGCGGCCGCGAGCCCAAACGCGCCCGGAACTGCCGCTCCCAGGAATCCTCGGAATCCTCCGAGCAGCGGGAATCCTCGGAGCGCAGGGAATCCTCCGAGGAGAAGGAATCCTCTGGAATGGAGGCAGAGAGCGGCCGTTGGAGGCGGATCCCGGGAATTCCGGGCCCGTTTGATATTCCCAGTTATCCCAGCCCGGAATCCCAGGAATTCTGGCCCTGATGTTCCCGGGGTGGTCCCAGCCCGGCCTTGGGCGTTCCCAGTATTCTGAGATTCCCAAATCCCAACCCTGTCCCGGCATTCCGGGCCCTTTTCCCAAATCCCGCTCTGCCTCTCCAGGATTGGATCCAGCCCCATCCCGACTCCTCGCTGGGAAGGAATCTTCGGAATTCCCAACTCCAGGAAGGGCCTCCCTTCCCTGTCCCATCCCCAAATTCCATAAAAATCCCTCGGGATGGATCCTGAGTGTCCCTGATCCCAGAATCCCAGGACCCTTTGGGATGGGATCCCTGGACCTTCAATCCCACCCCATTCCAATCCCAGGGTGATCCAACCTTTCCTTGGGCGCTCCAGGGATTCTCTGGGAATTCCTTCCCGAGCTCCCAGCCCCAGCTCCCCTTTCCCAGGGATCCCATTCCCTGCCAGCCCCTCCCCAATCCCATTCTCAATCCCTCCCCAATCCCATTCCCGATCCAATCCCATCCCATTCCCAGTTCAGTCCGATCCCATTCCCATTCCAATCCAAATCAATTCCCAATCTGATCCCGTTCCCAATCCAATTCCAAATCCAATCCCATTTCCAGTCCTGTTCCCAATCCCATCCCATTCCTTGTTTGACCCTAATCCAATCCAGCCCAATCCAATGTGAATCCCATTCCCAATCCCAATCCTATCCCGAATCCCATCCCAATCCCACTCCCAATTCCATCCCATTCCCACTCCCAACCCCATTCCAATTCGCAATCCATTCCCATTTCCACTCCCAATTCCATTCCCAACTCCATTCCCATTCCCAATCCCAACCTCGCTCCCACTCCCACCATCTCCAGATCCCCATTCCCATTATTCCCACCGTTATTCCCGCTGTTGTTATTCCCGCTGTTCCCATTCCCAGTTATTTCGGCTGTTATTCCTGCTGTTATTCCCACTGTTCCTGTTCCCACTGTTATTCCCGCTGTTCCCATTGTTCCCACTGTTCCCGCTGTTCCCATTCCCACTGTTATTCCCATTGTTCCCGCTGTTATTCCGGCTGTTGTTCCCGCTGTTATTCCCACCGTTCCTGTTCCCACTGTTATTCCCGCTGTTGTTATTCCCACTGTTCCCGCTGTTCCCATTGTTCCCGCTGTTCCCATTCCCTCTTTTCCCATTGTTCCCCATTCCTGCTGTTCCCACTCCCATTCCGGCTGTTGTTCCGGCTGTTGTTCGCACCGCTGCTGTCGGGCAGGTGGGGCACGCTCAGCGCCAGCATCTCCCACAGCGTCAGCCCCAGCGGGAAAATGTCGGAGCGATCCGAGATGATCCCGCCCGGCTCCAGCGCCTCCGGAGGCAGCCACGGCTCCGTGCCCACATACGGCTGCTCGGGATCGCGCGCTGCCGACGGAACGCGGCGGGAACACCGGGAACGGCGTCGGGAACACCGGGAACGGCGTCGGGAACACCGGGAACGGCGTCGGGAACACCGGGAACAAAGAGAACAACGCCAGGAATGACGTCGGGAACACCGTCGGGAACAAAGGGAACAGGATTGGGATTGGATGAGGAATGGGATTGGGAATGGATCAGGATGGGATCAGGATTGGGATTGGGAATGGGATTGGATCACGAATGGGATCAGATTGAGAATGGGATCGGGATCAGGATCAGATCGGGAACTGGATTGGGAACAGGATTGGGAATGGATTGGGATGGGGAATGGGATTGGGAACAGGATTGGGAATGGATTGGGATGGGGAATGGGATTGGGAACAGGATTGGGAATGGATCGGGAATGGGAGTGGGATGGGGAATGGGATTGGGGAGCGATTTGGATCGGGAGTGCATTGGGAATGGGATGGGATTGGGGAGGGTTTGGGATTGAATTGGGATTGGGAATGGGATGGGGAATGGGATCAAGAACAGGATCAGATTGGGAATGGGATCGGATTGGGAACGGGATGGAATTGGGAATGGAATGGGATCGGGAACAGGATCAGATTGGGAACGGGATCGGATTGGGGATGGGATTTGATTTGGATTGGGGATGGAATGGGAATGGGAACGGAATTAGATTGGGATGGGACTGGACTGAGGATGGGAACAGGATTGGGGTGAACTGAGAATGGGATTGGGAATGGGAATGGGAATAGGATTGGACTGGATTGGATTGGGAACATGACTGGAAATGGGATTTGATTTGGAATTGGGAATGGGATTGGATTGAGATTGGGATGGGATTGGGATGGGATTGGGATGGGATTGGGATGGGATTGGATTGAGATTGGGATGGGATTGGGATGGGATTGGGAATGGGGTGGGATTGGAAATGGCGTCCCAGGAAAAGCTGCGCTCCCACAGGAATTCCCAAACCCCTTTTCCCAGGAATTCCGGCCTCCTGGGTGGATTCCCAGAGCCTGGGGGATCCCTCCAGGAGATCCCGGAGCTTCCAGCTCCACAATTCCCAAGGAAGCGGGTCCCTTCCCGCATTCCCAAGGAACCGGGTCCCTTCCCGCATTCCCAAGGAAGCGGCGGCGTTCCCGGGGTTCCGGCACCTTCCAGGTTCTCATCCAGGGCCAGGGCGACTCCGATGTCGCAGATTTTGACGGATTCGAAGGCCCCGCGCACGACGACGTTCGGGGATTTGATGTCGCCGTGGAGCAGCCGCTGCTCCGTGTGCAGGTACTGCCGGAGGGAAAAACAACAGCCGGATAAACAACAACGACAGCCGGAAAAACAACAACAAACAACAGCTGTGGGACAAAACAGCACTGGGAAAAACAACAGCGGGAAAAACAACAACTGTGGGAAAACTAACACTGGGAAAAACAACAGCAACTGCTGTGGGACAAAGCAACAACAGCGGGAAAAACAACAGCCGGATAAACAACAACAGTTGTGGGACAAAACAACACTGTGGGAAAAAAACACCAGGAAAAATAATGAGAGGGAAAAACAACTGTGGGACAAAACAACAGCGGGAAAAACAACAACAACGGTGGGACAAAACAACAACAGCAGGAAAAACGACAACACCAGGAAAAATAACAGCGGGAAAAACAACAACAGCAGGAGAAACAACAGCAGGAAAAACAACAGCAGGAAAAACAACAACAGTGGGAAGGAAAAACAACAACAGGAAAAGCAACAACAGCAGGAAAAAATAACACCAGGAAAAACAACAGTGGGAAAAGTAACAATGGGGGAAAAGTAACAATGGGAAAAAATCGGACACCGGGAAACCCCCCCCGGAGCCACCCTCGGAACCTCGGGATCCGCTCCGAGCCCGGCTCCCCTTTCCCAGGGAATTCCGTCCCTTCCCAGATTTCCCAGCCTGGGGTCAGGCCCAGCCGCATCCCGACTCCTCTCCAGGGAGGGATTTTGGGAATTCCCGGCTCCAGGAAGGGTCTCCCTTCCCTTTCCCATCCCTGAATTCCATAAAAATCCCTCGGGATGGATCCTGAGCGTCCTCGATCCCAGAATCCCGGAATTCTTTGGGATGGGATCCGTGGACCTTCAATCCCATCCCATTCCCATCCCGGGCTGCTCCAGCCTTTCCTTGGACGCTCCCAGGGATTCTCTGGGAATTCCTTCCCGAGCTCCCGCCCATCCCTATCCCAACCCCCCCCCAGCACCTGGAAAGCCGCCCTGGCTCCCCCTTTTCCCAGAATTCCACAAATTTCCCAGAATCCCAGGCTTTTCCCAGTATTCCCAGGATTTTCCCTGCCTTTCCCGCACTCCCAGCATTTCCCGCCCTTGCTCCCAGTGTTGTTCCCGTTTTTTTCCTCATTTTTTCCCCCGGTGTTTTTCCTGGCACATTCCCACTCTTTTCCCGGTGGATTCCTGTTATTCCCAGCTCATTCCCGGTGCATTCCTGCCATTCCCACTATTCCTGGTGTATTCCCACTGTATTCCCATTATTCCTGGTTTTGTTCCCGCTGTATTCCTGTTATTCCCAGCTCTGTTCCCGCTGTATTCCTGTAATTCCTGGTGCATTCCCACTGTTACTCCTGCTATTATTCCCATTGTTATTCCCGTTCCCATTGTTGTTATTTCCGTTATTATTCCCGCCGTTGTTTTTCCCGTTCCCATTATTCCCATTGTTATTCCTGCTGTTGTTATTCCTGTTATTCCCACTGTTGTTGTTATTCCCGCTGTTGTTCCTGCTGTTCCCGTTATTCCCGCCGTTGTTACTCCCACTGTTATTCCTGTTGTTATTCCCGCTGTTGTTATTCCCATTCCTGTTGTTGTTATTTCCGTTATTATTCCCATTATTCCTGCTGTTATTATTCCCATTCCTGCTGTTGTTGTTCCCACTGTTGTTATTCCCGTTATCCCAGGTTATTCCCGCTGTTCCTATTGTTATTCCTGCTGTTCCCGTTATTCCCGCTGTTGTCATTCCCGCCATTCCTATTCCTGCTGTTCCCATTATCATTCCCGTTGTTCCCACTGTTGTTCCCGTTGTTGTTATTCCCGCTGTTATGCCCGCTGTTACCATTATTACTCCCGTTGTTGTTATTCCCGTTATCATTCCCGCTGTTCCCATTGTTATTCCCGTTATCATTCCCATTGTTATTCCCGCTGTTGTTATTCCCGCTGTTCCCATTGTTATTCCCGTTATCATTCCCATTGTTATTCCCGCTGTTGTTATTCCCGCTGTTCCCATTGTTATTCCCGTTATCATTCCCATTGTTATTCCCGCTGTTGTTATTCCCGCTGTTCCTATTGTTATTCCCGTTATCATTCCCATTGTTATTCCCGCTGTTGTTCCCACTGTTCCTATTGCTATTCCTGCTGTTCCCATTGTTGTTCCCGTTGTTCCCGCTATCATTCCCGCTGTTGTTGTTGTTCCCGTTGTTGTTGCTATTCCTGCCGCTGTTATTCCCACTATCATTCCCGTTGTTATTCCCGCTGTTCCCGCTATCATTCCCGCTGTTGTTGTCGTGGTTCCGGCTGTAGTTGTTGCCGTTACCTGCAGCCCCCGGGCCACGCCCAGCCCGACGCGCAGGACGGCTCCGGCGGGAAAGGCCCCGCGGCCGCGCTCCCGGCGCTCCTGGATCCGATCCCACAGGGAACGCTCGCCCCCGAATTCCATGGCCAGGCAGAGATTCCCGTCGGGAGCCACAGCCAGAGCTCGGTACCCTGGGAATGGTCCGGGGGGAAATCATCGGCCGGGGGAAATATTCCATGGGAAATATTCCGTGGGGAATGATCCGTGGGAAATAGAATCCATGGGAAATCTAATCCATGGGAAATATTCCATGGGAAATATTCCGTGGGGAATGATCCGTGGGAAATCTAATCCATGGGAAATCTAATCCATGGGAAATATTCCATGGGAAATATTCCGTGGGGAATTATCCGTGGGAAATCTAATCCATGGGAAATCTAATCCATGGGAAATATTCCATGGGAAATATTCCATGGGAAATAATCCATGGGAAATAAAATCCATGGGAAATCTAATCCATGGGAAATATTCCGTGGGAAATATTCCGTGGGAAATTATCCGTGGGAAATAGAATCCATGGGAAATCTAATCCATGGGAAATATTCCATGGGGAATGATCCATGGGGAATGATCCATGGGAAATATTCCATGGGAAATAATCCATGGGGAATGATCCATGGGGAATGATCCATGGGGAATTATCCATGGGAAATAGAATCCATGAGAAATAAAATCCATGGGAAATATTCCATGGGAAATATTCCATGGGAAATAAAATCCATGGGAAATGATCCATGGGGAATTATCCATGGGAAATGATCCATGGGAAATATTCCATGGGAAATAAAATCCATGGGAAATGATCTGTGGGGAATTATCCGTGGGGAAATCATCTATGGGAAATCCATGGGAAATCTAATCCATGGAAAATAATCCATGGAAAATATTCCATGGTAAATGATCCATGGGAAATCATCCATGGGAAATCTAATCCGTGGGAAATATTCCATGGGAAATAAAATCCATGGGAACTCTAATCCATGGGAAATACTCTGTGGGAAATCCCTGGGAAATCGTCCGTGGGAAATCTAATCCATGGGAAATTATCCATGGGAAATCCATGGGAAGGGGGGAAATCCCCAGGAATGTGAGAAATCCATGGGAAATCCCTGGGAATGGGAATAAGGGAAATCCCTGGGAGCCAGGAATGGGATTCAGGGAATGGGATCCATGGGATCTGGGAATGGGATTTCTGGGAATGCCATCCCTGGGATCCAGGGAAGGGGGAAATGGGATCCATGGGAATGATAACTGTGGGAATGGGGTTGGATCGATGGGATGGGAATGGGATCCGTGGGAATGGGGGAATGGGATCCATGGAATCTGGGAATGGGATTTCTGGGAATGGCATCCCTGGGATCCATGGGAATGGGATGGGATCCATTCCCAGGGCTCCCCCTGCCATTCCCAAGGATCCAACCCCCATTCCCATGGATCCAACCCCCATTCCCAGGGCTCCCTACCCCTCATTCCCGGTGTTCCTGCCCCCATTCCCAGGATCCCCGCCCCCATTCCCAGTGTTGGTTCCCGGTGTTCCCGCCCCCATTCCCGCCGTTCATTCCTGGTGTTCCCACCCCAATTCCCGGTGTTGGTTCCCGCTCCCATTCCTGGCATTCCCGGTGTGGGTTCCCGGTGTTCCAGCCCCCATTCCCGGTGTTCCCGGTGTGGGTTCCCGGTGTTCCCGCCCCCATTCCCGGTGTTCCCGGTGTGGGTTCCCGGTGTTCCTGCCCCCATTCCCGGTGTGGGTTCCCGGTGTTCCTGCCCCCATTCCCGGTGTGGGTTCCCGGTGTTCCTGCCCCCATTCCCGGTGTGGGTTCCCGGTGTTCCTGCCCCCATTCCCAGTATTCCTGGTGTGGGTTCCCGCCCCCATTCCCGGTATTCCCAGTGTTCCCAGTGTGGGTTCCTGCCCCCGTTCCCGGTGTGGGTTCCCGGTGTTCCCGCCCCCATTCCCGGTGTTCCCGGTGTGGGTTCCCGGTGTTCCCGCCCCCATTCCCGGTATTCCCGGTGTGTGTTCCCGCCCCCATTCCCGCTGTTCCCGCACCGACGACGTTGGGGTGCCGCAGGTTGCGCAGGGTCCGGGCCTCGTTCCGGAGGCGCTGCTGGAAGAGGCTGCGCTGGATCCCGGAACAGCCGGAGTTGATTTTCTTCACGGCCCAGGGGGAGCGGGAACAGCCGCGGGGAGACCTGGGAACAGCCGGGAACAACAGCCGGAATGGCACCGGGAACAACGGGAATAGACGGGGAATGAGGGGAAAAGCCTGGGATCCTGGGACAAGGCTGGGAATGAGGGAAAAACCTGGGAATCTGGGGAAATGGTGGAAATCCAGGAAAAGCCAGGGAATCCAGGGAAATGATGGGATCCTGGGAAAAGCCTGGGAATCTGGGGAAATCCGGGAAAAGCCTGGGAATCTTGAAAAATTATGGGATCCTGGGAAAAGCCTGGGAATGAGGGAAAAGCCAGGGAATCTGGGAAAAGCCTGGGGTTCCGGGAAAATGATGGGATTCTGGGAGAAGGCAAGAAATCCAGGAAAAGCCAGGGATCCTGGGGAAATCCTGGGAATGCGGGGGAAGCCAGGGATCCTGGGAAAATCACGGGAGTCCAGGAAAATCATGGGGTTCTGGGAATGTGGGAAAAGCCAGGAATTCCAGGGATTCCCGGAAAAGCCAGGGATTCCCGGAAAAGCCAGGGATTCCCGGAAAAGCCTGGGAATGCCGGGAGTTTGCGTGGAATTCCCCGGGAGACTGGGAAGAGGATGGGACCCATGGGGGACGGGAAGGCTCCAGGGAATGGGAATTGGGATCCGCCTCCGTTTCCAGGCGGGGCTGGGCCTGGGGGAGGGGAGGAGGATTTTGGAGGCCAAAATCCCGGAATTCCAGCCGGGAAAGGGTGATCCCAAAAAAAAACTGAGGACAACATCCCGGAATTCCCAGGAAAGGAGCCCAAATCCTGGGATTCCAGGTGGGAAAGGGTGATCCCAAAATAATGGAGTCCAAAATTCCAGAATTTCCAGGAATGGAGCCCAAATCCCCAGAATTCCAGCTGGGAGAGGCTTATCCCAAAATTCCAGAGCCCAAATTCCCAGAATTCCCGGGAAAGGAGCCCAAATTCTCAGAATTCCCGGGAAAGGAGCCCAAATTCCCAGAATTCCCAGGAAAGGAGCCCAAATTCCCAGGAATTCCCGGGAAAGGAGCCCAAATTCCCAGGAATTCCTGGGAAAGGAGCCCAAATTCCCAGAATTCCCGGGAAAGGAGCCCAAATTCCCAGAATTCCCGGGAAAGGAGCCCAAATTCCCAGGAATTCCCGGGAAAGGAGCCCAAATTCCCAGGAATTCCCGGGAAAGGAGCCCAAATTCCCAGAATTCCCGGGAAAGGAGCCCAAATTCCCAGGAATTCCCGGGAAAGGAGCCCAAATTCCCAGGAATTCCCGGGAAAGGAGCCCAAATTCCCAGGAATTCCATCCAGGCCGGGCTCATCCCAGGGCCCCGCACTCCTTCCTGGCTCCATAAATCCCAAATCCCGGCTCCGAGGGGAGGAGAGCCGGGATCACCCCGGGATCGGCTCCGGGATTTCCCGGGATCACAACAATTCCCGGGATCACAATTCCCGACCTTTCCATCAGGTAGACGCTGACTCCGGTGCCGAATCCCAACTTCTGCATGAAGGGCGAGGCCGGGATGGTGATGGACGCCAAATTCCCGGGATCTGCGGGAAAATCCCGGGAAAACCCGGCTGGGATCGGGATCCGCCCTCCCTGGGGAATCCCGGGGAGAATTCCCGTTGGATATCGGGAATAATCCCCGGCGGGGTTTCCGTCCCCGCGCGATTCGGGGACGCGGAGCCGGGAATGGTCGGAATTCCCAAGGGTTTTGGTTTTTCCTGGTGTTTTCCCAAATTCTGGCTTCGTTCTTTGGATGTTCCCGAAAAAACGGAGCTCCGAAATCACCAAAAATCACCAAAATCGCCCAAAATCACCCCAAAATCACCAAAAATCACCCCAAAATCACCCAGAACCCCCCAAAATCTTCAGTTCCCCCCGCAAAATCCCTCCAAAAACCCCCAAAATCAAAATTGTCCCAAAAAATCACCACGAAACACCCCAAAATCGCCCCAAATCACCCCAAAATCACCAAAAATCGCCCCAAATCACCCAAAACCCCCCAAAATCTTCAGTTCACCCCTGCAAAATCCCTCCAAAAACCCCCAAATCAACCAAAATTGTCCCCAAATCACCCCAAAATCACAAAAATCACCAAAAAAAAGGCCCCAAAACCCCCTCAAAATCATCAGCATCCCCCAAAATCCTCCTAATCGTCCCCAAAATGGTCAAAATTCACCCCAAAAACCCCCAAAATTGTCCCAAAATCAGCTCTGGCATCCCCAAAACCCCACAAAATCCCCCAAATTGCCCCAAAATAGCCCCAAATCAGCCCAAAATCTTCAGTCCACCCAAAGTAGCCCCAAAAATTATCCCAAAATCGCCCCAAAAATCATTAAAAAATAGTCCCAAACCCCCCAAAATCAACAGAAAAAAACCCCAAAATCAGCCCTGGCACCCCCAGATCGCCCCAAAACCCCCAAATTCACCCAAACCCCCTGAAAATCGCCCCAAAAATCACCAAAAAAGCGCCCCAAAAACCCCAAAAAACCCAAAATCCCCCCAAATTTGGATGGGATAAAGGGCTGGGAAACTGGGAATTTAGGATGGGAATCCCATCCCAGGGATTTCCCACCCGGATCAAAGCGGGGGGGAAGGGAGGGGAGGGGGGAGGGGCTGGCAGAGTTTTCCCGGGAATCTCCGGGATTTTCCCGGGAAAAGGCTGGCGGGAACATCCCGGGATTTGCTCACCCTCCTCAGCCCCGCGGGACGGGGGGGACGGGGAGCGGAGCAAGGCCATGGAGCCGATCCCGGATCCCGATCCCGGATTCAGATCCCGATCCCGATCCCAGTCCTGGATCCTGGTGCTGGATCTTGATCCCGGTGCTGATCCCGATCCTGGATCCCGATCCCGGATCCCGATCCCAGTCCCGGATCCCGGATTCAGATCCTGGTCCCGATCCTGGATCCCGATCCCAGTCCTGGATCCTGATCCGGGTGCTGATCCCAACCGCGGATCCTGGTGCTGGATCCCGATCCTGATCCCGATCCCAGATCCTGGATTCAGATCCTGATCCCGATCCTGGAGTCAGATCCCGGTGCTGGATCCTGGATCCCGATCCTGGATCCCGATCCCAGGTCCCGATCCCGGTCCTGTGGAGCACGAGGGGACTTGGAGGGATCCCAATGGCTCCAGGAGATCCCGGATTTGGGAATTCGGGAGATCCTGAATTTGGGAATTGAGGGTTCCTGGACTTGGGAATTGGGGGTTCCCCGATTTAGGAAATGGGGAAACCCGGGATTTGGAGAACTCCCGGATTTGGGAATTTGGGAGGTCCCGGATTCGGGAATTGAGGGTTCCTGGATTTGGGAATTGGGAAGATCCCACATTCAGGAATTGGGGGGCCGTAAATTGGATTTGGGATCTGGGGAAATCCCGGATTCGGGAATTGCGGGATCCTGGATTTGGGAATTCGGAGAGTCCCAGGATTTGGGAGGTCCCAGAGTCGGGAACTGGGGGGTTCCGGATAGGAGGGATCCGAACCTGGAGGATCCCAGCTCGGGAATTTGGGATCCAGCTCGGGAAATTTGGGATCCCAGTTCGGGAATTTGGGATCCCAGCTCGGGATGGCCCCGATTTGGGAATGGGGGATCCCAGGTTTTGGGGGGAATCCCAGGAAGAGCCCCCCGGTCCCACCTCGGCTCGGGGCGCGCGGCTGCGGAATTCCCAGGGAATTCCCGGCTCCTCTTCCCGCCTTTCCCGGTGCCGATCCCGGAGAATTCCCGGCTCCTTTTCCCGCCTTTCCCGGTGCCGATCCCGCGGAATTCCCGGCTCCTTTTCCCGCCTTTCCCGGTGCCGATCCCGCGGAATTCCCGGCTCCTTTTCCCGCCTTTCCCGGTGCCGATCCCGCGGAATTCCCGGCTCCTTTTCCCGCCTTTCCCGCCCGTTAACGGGCGCCGCGTTCGAATCTCCGCGCGCGCTCTCGCGTTGGCCCCGCCCCTTCCGGGGGCGTGGCCAACGCCCAAATATGGTAATGGGAACTGAGAGGGGGCGTGGTCAACGCTTCTCGGGCAGACGGGGGCGTGGTCAAAGACCACGGGGCGTGGTCAAGCGCTGGCATGATGACGTAAGCTGCGCGAGCGGTGTGGGGGCGTGGCCATGGAGGAGTGGGCGTGGCCATGGCGGAGTGGGCGTGACCTGGGGCGCTGCCGGGGTTTTGGGGCGGCCCCAAAAGCAGCGGGGCGGGATTCGGGGCGCTCCGGGCGCTCTGTGGGGCTGGGAGGGGCTTCGGGGGTTTGGGGAGGGGTCCCCGAGAGTTTGGGGGGCGCTGTGGGGTCCCGGAAATCCCCAGAATTCCCAGAAATCCCCCGAAATCCCAGAAATCCCCCGAAATCCCATAAATCCCATAAAGCCCGATCCCTGCGGCCCCAGAAACCCCGAGTGTTCCGTGACCCCCCCAGACCCCTCGGGCCCCATCACCCCGTGATCCCCCACAGCCCCCGGACCCCATAAAACACCAAAAATTCCCATAAATTCCCATAAATCCCATAAATCCCATAAATCCCATTAACTCCCATGAATCCCCATAATCCCCATAACCCCCGATAAATCCCCATAAACCCCATACATGTCCATTAATCCCAAAAACTCCATAAACTCCATAAATCCTATGAACCCCATAAATCCCCATAAAACACAGAAATCCCCATTAATCCCATAAACCCCATTAATCCCATTAATCCCATAAACTCCCATAATTTCCCATAAATCCCATAAATCCCCATGAATCCCCATAAACACCATTAATCCTATTAATCCCATTAATCCCATAAACCCCAAAAACCCCAGAAACTCCCATAAATCTTCATAAATCTCGATTAATCCCATAAACACCATAAATCCCAAAAATCCCATAAACCCCCGATAAATCCCCATAAATTCCAATAATCTCCATTAATCCCATAAACACCATTAATCCCATAAACCGCATAAAACCCCATAAACCCCCATAAATTCCCATAAATCCCATAAATCCCCATAAATCCCATAAATCCCCATGAACCCCATAAACACCATTAATCCCATTAATCCCATTAATCCCACAAACCCCATAAACTCCCATAATTTCCCATAAATCCCCATAAATCCCCATTAATCCCCATGAACCCCATAAACACCATTAATCCCATTAATCCCATTAATCCCATAAACCCCCATAAATTCCCATAAATCCCAAAAAGCCCATAAATCCCCATTAATCCTATACACCCCATAAATGTGATAAATCCCATTAACTCCCATAAAACCCCATAAATTCCCATAAATTCCCTTCAATTCCATAAACCAAATTAATCCCAAAACCCCCATAAATCCCATAAATCCCCATTAATCCCCAAAACCCCATAAACCCCAGCCCAGCCGGAGAAGACCAAAATCCTTTATTTCCCTGGGAATGATCCCATTCCCGAGCCTGGATGGGATCCCGGGATGGGAATTCCCATTGGGATGGATTTGGGATTTTCCCTTTCGGATGGATTTGGGATTTTCCCTTTGGGTTGGATTTAGGATTTCCATCAGGATGCCTTTGGGGTCATTCCCTGGCCCTTTGGGATGGATTTGGGGTTTCCTGGATGGATTTGGGATTTCCCTTTGGGATGGATTTAGGATTTCCCCTCAGGATTGCTTTGGGATCATCCCTTGGCCCTTTGGAACAGATTTGGGATTTCCCCTCAGGTTGGATTTGGGGTTTCCCTTTGGGATGGGTTTGGGATTTCCCTTTGGGATGGGTTTGGGATGGATTTGGGATTCCCCTCAGGTTGGATTTGGGGTTTCCCTTTGGGATGGGTTTGGGATTTCCCTTTGGGATGGGTTTGGGATGGATTTGGGATTCCCCTCAGGTTGGATTTGGGGTTTCCCTTTGGGATGGATTTAGGATAAGTTTGGGATTTCCCCTCAGGATGAGTTTGGGATTTCCCCTCAGGTTGGATTTGGGATGGATTTGGGATTTCCCTTTGGGATGGATTTGGGGTTTCCCTTTGGGAAGGATTTGGGATTTCCCTTTGGGATGCGTTTGGGGTATCCCCTCAGGTTGGATTTGGGATGGATTTGGGATTTCCCTTTGGGATGGATTTAGGATTTCCCCTCAGGATGGCTTTGGGATCATCCCTTGGCCCTTTGGAACAGATTTGGGATTTCCCCTCAGGTTGGATTTGGGGTTTCCCTTTGGGATGGACTTGGGATTTCCCCTCAGGATGAGTTTGGGATTCCCCTCAGGTTGGATTTGGGGTTTCTCTTTGGGATGGATTTGGGATTTCCCTTTGGAATGAATTTGGGATTTCCCTTTGGGTTGGATTTGGGTTTCCCCTCAGGTTGGATTTGGGGTTTCCCTTTGGGATGAGTTTGGGGTTTCCCTCGGGATGAGTTTGGGGTTTCCCTCGGGATGAGTTTGGGGTTTCCCTCGGGATGGATTTGGGGTTTCCCTCGGGATGAGTTTGGGGTTTCCCTCGGGATGTCTCCGGGCTCAGTCCGTCCGGCAGCGCACTCCGGCGTCCTCGGCGTGGCCGCAGTTGGTTCTGCCCCACCCCGAGAAGCTGCAGAGCTCCAGGGAATCCTCGCTGCCCGTGCAGGACACGTCGTCCATCCAGATCTTCCCGGTGCCTGCGGACACGGACACGGAGAGAGAGCCTGGAATTCCCCGGCTCCGGAATATCCATGGATCCCCCCGGCCCTGGAGAGACCCCGGGGCTGGGAGAGCCGGGAATGTGCAGCCGGATCGGGGAAGGATCCCGGGAATGCTGGGAGCCGCTTCCCGAGGCTCCAGGGGCTCCGGGAGAGCTGGGATTTGGGAAAGGGCCGCAGGGCCAGGAGCCAGGGAATGGCTTCCCACTGGGAAAGGGGAGCTGGGGCTGGGAGCTTGGGAAGGAATTCCCGGAGAATCCCTGGGATCAATCCCCAAGGAAAGCTGGGATGGCCGGAGCACGGAGCAGCGATGGCAGAACGCATCCCGAGGTCTCCTGAGGCGGGAACGTGGGACAGCAGCTCCGGAATTTTCCGGCCGCGCTCCCGGAGCAGCTTTTTTGGGATCCCCCATCTCCGAGAGGCCGGATGGAGGAGCTCAGAGGAACTCGGGAATCTCCAGCCCGGGAAGGGACCCCGGGGTTCACCCGCTCCCCACCCATCCCACCCCGGGAAGGTCTCTGGAGCGGGACGGGGACGCCCCCGTTGGATCCCGGAGCCGGGAGCGGCACCTTGGCCGAAGCGCGCCATGCGGAAGACGTCGGCGGCGCCGGGGAAGCCGAGCATGCGGCACGCCACGTCGCCGTCGCGCCGGTCCCAGCCGTCGTCGCAGACCGAGCCCCAGCGGCGCTCGTGGAAGATCTCCAGGCGACCCTCGTGGGGGCCGGAGCCGTTCTGCAGCCGCACCGAGCCCTCGGCCGGAGCTGCGGGAACACAAACCAACCCCGGGGGATGGCACCGGCACCGGGATGGCACCGGGATGGCACCAGGATGGCACCGGGGATGGCACTGGGGATGGCACCGGGATGGCACCGGGATGCCATTGGCACTGGGATGGCATCCGTGGTGATGTCACCCATGGTGATGTCACCCGTGGTGACGTCACCCATGGTGATGTCACCCATGGTGGATGATCGCCATCATTGTGGGGGATGGTGTCATCATCATCTGTGGTGACGTCACCCGTGGTGGCATCACCCACGGTGACGTCACCCACGGTTGTTGAGCATCATCATCATGGGAGATGGCATCGTCATCTTCCTCAGTGATGTCACCCATGATGGCGTAACCCATGGTGACATCATCCATGGTGATGTCATCCACAGTGATGTCATCCATGGTGACATCTCCAGGGATGGTGACATCATCAAAAGGATGATGATGTCATCCATGGTGACGTCATCCATGGTGACATCATCCATGCTGGAATTTCCAGGGATGGTGACATCGTCCATGGTAACATTGTCATAATCCATTGTGGCGTCATCCCTGGTGACATCATCATCCATGGTGATATCACCCCTGGTGACATCATCATCATCATCATCATCATCATCATCATCATCATCATCATCATCATCATCCATGATGACATCATCACCACCCCTGGTGACATCATCATCACCCATGGTTACATCATCATAATCCATTGTGGCGTCATCCCTGGTGACATCATCATCCCTGGTGACATCACCCCTGGTGACATCATCATCATCATCCCTGGTGACGTCATCACCACCATCCCTGGTGACATCATCACCGTTCCCGGTGTCCCCATCCCTCGGTGCCCCCCCAGGGCAGCTCCCGGCCATCCCAGCCCTGCTCCCGCCGCCAGATCCGGGTGGGAGCGGCATTCCCAAAAATCCCCGGGGATCGGCCGCGGTCACGGCCAGGCTCCCGCGGGGGCTGGGATGGGCTCGGGATTCCAAGGAATGTCCCCAGGGCTGGGGTGGGATGTCCCCAGTTCCACGGGATTCCAGGGAATGTCCCCGGGATGGGATGCGCCCAAGCTGGGATTCCATGGGATTCCGTGGGAATGTCCCCAGGATCTCCCTGAAATTCCATGGGAATGTCCCCAGGCAGGGACGGGATGTCCCCAGTTCCATGGGAATGTCCCCAGGCAGGGATGGGATGTCCCCAATTCCATGGGAATGTCCCCAGGCAGGGATGGGATGTCCCCAGTTCCATGGGAATGTCCCCAGGCAGGGATGGGATGTCCCCAGTTCCATGGGAATGTCCCCAGGCAGGGATGGGATGTCCCCAGTTCCATGGGAATGTCCCCAGGCAGGGATGGGATGTCCCCAATTCCATGGGAATGTCCCCAGGCAGGGATGTCCCTGGGATGGCAGGAAGGTGTCCCAAGCCTGCAGGACACCTCCGGCATTCCCAAACTCTTCCCTCCGCCATTCCCGAGTTTTTCCCTCCTCCATTCCCGGTCCTTTCCCGCTCCCCCCACCTCTCCCACTTCCCGGCTCCTCCTCTCCCGGGCAGGAACACCCCGGGATGGTTTTCCCGGCAGCCTCTTTGTGTCAGGAATTTCCCAGCACTCCCCAGGCTCCAAATTCCCAAAGAATTCCTCGGGATGGATCCGGGATCCGGGAACTCACCGGTGCCGCCGGCAGCGCCTCGGTCGCCCTTGTCCCCCTTGGGGCCGCGCTCACCTGGGAAGGGAAGGAGCCGGAATTGTTGGGAATTCCCATCCCTGCTCTGGAAGGACGGGAAAATCCCAAAAATCCTTCGGGAACACATCCCGGGGCAGAGGTGAACCACAGGCCCGGTGTTCCTGGAATTCCTGATCCCGTAAAAAGCAGCGAAACTCTGGATTTTGGGATGAAATTCCCGATTTGGGGTGGGAAATCCTCACTCGGGGCCGGGCTCGGGGATTCCCA